>NW_026593895.1:1478926-1593305 GCF_907164565.1 Psammomys obesus
GGGCGAGAGCTGGCATGCCGGTCCCTTCCACTCTGTAGCTCAGAGATACTCCACTCTCAGCAAGCTCATCCACAGGCCTCACTGAGATGTGGGAGACCAAGTTACACCTGGTGACAGATACTCTGCTGGGAGGCAGGACCCAGAGACACTGCTATGCTCTACCTGGGTGTGTCCTGTGGACAGGGGTATTTCTGGCTCAGAATCTAGGAGTTATCACACCTTTTCATCTCTGGGTGTTCCAGATATCAGGTCTAAGGTCAAAGGTCCTGCTGCCAGGTGGGCCTGGCTTCATGAAGCTGAAGCTATTCTCCTATATCCATGTTACCAACTCATGTGGGAAAGGGCACTACATATTCATGGTCTCCAGACATCTAGAGGCTGGAGGGAGCCATGGCAATCTTCTTGAGGTCCAGCTCCTGCAAGGCTCCCTTTGGTTTCCAGAAAAGGATGCCAATGAGTCCTTCCAGTCCAACTCTCATCCCATCATAGGGACACCCTAAGAATACTCTTGTGGTTTTTCTGGTCCTGATATTATGGGGAAGAACAATACCATCCCATAACAGGTGGATGGTAGTGAGCCAGGGTGCTGGATCTAATCCAGAACCCACCCAGGTGTAAGGTTCTTCTCTGAGGCCCTGGAAAGGGTGTCTTCCAGGAGGACACACCTCCAAAGTGTGACTTTGCAGTTCCCCCCTAGAAGCTAAGTTCCCACTCCTCAGACCTGAGCCACGGCACCATCTTCATGACAGGCCTTAAGGGTTTTGCAAGATTTATTCTCTTAGGACTTCAGGCCAACCTGCCCAGGCTAGCCTGATCTAGAACAAGAGCCTGTTTAGAAAGCAACCGGGTTAGCGTAGTGTCCCAGCTGAAGCCTAGTGTGACAGAACTGGCCAGGACAAGCTGAGGTGAAACTTGAAGGAGTCTGGCTGAGGTGAGAACTGCCAGCAGGTCCCAGGCTGCACTGCCTGGAGTCATGAGCTAAATAAATAGTTTGTTCAAGGCCAGTGCCTCTTACCCCTGAGCCAGTAGGGACTCGCAGTGTGTGTGTGTGTGTGTGTGTATGAGAGAGACAGAGACAGAGTGAGTGAGTTAAACAGAGGTAAGCCACAGACAAGATTTGAGCCCAGTTCTGAGAAGAGCCCCACCAATCCACATTTCTAGAAAGTTCCCAGGTTCATGATTCTAGTTTGGTGATCACATCAAGAATTTCTGGGGGTTGGGGCTAGAGAGATGGCTCAGGGGTGAAAGGCCCTAGCTGCTCTCGCCAAGAACAATCTTGTTCAATTCCCAGTACCTACATGGTGGCTCACAACCATCTCTAAGTCCAGTTCCGGGAGATCTGATGCCCTCTTCTGCATACACATGGTACATGGTTCACAGAGAAACATCCATTCACACTAAATAATAATAATAATAATAATAATAATAATAATAATAATAATAATAATAACAAAAAGAAGTTTTTGAGGTTTTTGTTAGTTTTTAAATTTACATTTATTCTCTCTCTCTCTCTCTCTCTCGTGTGTGTGTGTGTGTGTGTGTGTGTGTGTGTGTGTGTGTGTTTGCATTTGCATGTACATATGTGCATGGATGTCAAAGGACAACTTTTGGGAGTCAGCTCTTTCCTTCTACCATGTGACTTGGAGAGACAGAATTCAGGTTACCAGGCTTGATGACAAATGCCCTTACCTACTGAGTTGTCTTGCCATCCCAAGAAGTTCTGTTTTAGGTCACAAAACTTAGGGGTGATTTGTTAGACAGCCAAATTTGACACAGCCTGCATGTGTAGTGAGAAAGGTGATGTATGCTGAGTGTATACTTAGAAAGGTTATAAATGGAGTTTTTATATCAGAGTAGGATTTGAGCAGCCAAACGCCATTCCTTCACCCAAAGAGCCTTTCTGTAAATGCTGGCTTTGCACCAGGCATTATACATGCTCAGGTAGCTACAGACATAAGAAAGATAGAGTCTCTAATCTCCACGGTGCCAGTTTCTAGTGGAGCCCAGGGAGAAGACAGGTCGCCACTGCAGAGTGTAACAGGTACATAAGAGGCCTGAAAACACACACAGAATGACAGCACGGTGCCTGTCCTAGCCCAACTGCAAGAGAAGGAAGAGAGCTGAGCAGGAAGTGCTGCTGGGAAGGGAGCAAAGCCTGGGCAGAACCTGGGAGTGTTCGTTCTCCACTCATTCTACAGAGTGGACAATGGTGCTCCCCAAGAAAGCACACACACACAGGACTTCACATGTCACACTGGGACAAAGCAGTCAAGGCCATATTGTTGGGATGAGGTCCTCACTGCTCACAGCTCAAAAGGCCAGCTTTGGGAGGAAGGTCACCATCTTGAGAAGGCAGAGGAGCTTCTCTAAGCCTCACATTCCCAACATGCTGGCCCATGATTATCCTCGATCTCTTCCTGCCAACTCTCTGCAGAGACAGTGCCCCAGGGACCTCTCAGGCATTTCAGGATCCCCTGCCACGGCTTACTGTGTATATCTCTCCTCCATACTACCCTTTGGAGCTGAGTGCCACCAGGGCCTGAGTGTATGCATGACTCACCCAGTGTGGCTGGCTCTGTATGGATGAGTAATGCTGTCGGTCCACAGACCACACTTGGAATAGCAAAGCTCAGAGCAGCTTTCTGACAGCCAAATATGTGCCTGCCATCCCATCACAAAGACGACCCAGCCAGATCCTTCACGGTGGCAGAAGGGCTCTCCATCAGTGACACACCCCAGTACCTCTCCTCCACTCTCCACAATCACAATCATTCCCCACTCATGCTCTGTGCTTTAAACTGAGTTTCTAGAGATTTCCAGAGCATTACAACCTCCTTTGTTCACACAATCTACGCCTTCTGCACAAACATCCATTTATCCCTGTGTCTCCCCTCCCTAGTTTCCAAAGATCTATTTATTTTTACTTCTTCCGAATGTGTGCCTCCACGTACCACCCGCATGAGGTGTCCCTGGAGCCAGGCTGAGGGCATTGGATTCCCTGGAACCAGAATTGTGAATGCAGCGTGGGTGCTGAGAACTGAGTCCAGGTCCTCTGCAAGGGTAACAAGTGATCCCAGCTGCTGAGCCATCTCTTCAGCCTCTCCACCTGCCTGATTTTCACTCCTGCCTCTGGACACAGAGTGTGCTCTCTCATTCCCACTCCTCCCCAGGGGTGTGTGTGTGTGTGTGTGTGTGTGTGTGTGTGTGTGTGTGTGTATGTGTGTGTGTGCATGCATGCACAGGCAGAGGCCGGAGGTGAATGTCAGGTGGCATTCTCTATCTTTCTCTGCTTTACTCCCTTGAGCTAGGGTCTCTCACCGAAATGGAAGCTTAGCTGGCTGGCCAGCAAACTCCAAGATCCACCTGTGTCTGCCCCCAAAGCTGAGGTTACAGGGTTACAGGTATGTGCGGCCATGCCCAGCCCTTCCTGTAGGTGCTGGGACTCTAACTCAGGTCTTCATGTGTGTATAGCAATCACTCTTATCCACTGAGTCAACGTCCCGGTCTCAAATATTTTCTGAGCAGCCTTCCTGATCACTAGGCTGGGCAGGGTGCCAATCTTTGTCATTGCAGTCTTGACCCTATAGTTTGCTCACCCAATGGTAACAGACAATCAAACAACCTCCCTCAGGTAGCAAGTGCATAGTGTGTCCCTCGACACTGCTGTGTCTAGTTCCTGATACACAACAAGCCCTTGAGTGAATAAATAATAATTGTGTCGGACCCTCTTGTTTTACAGATGAAATCACCGAGGCCTCATGGGATTAAGTTAATAGAAAGAGCTGTAATTAGCTGCTTCTCCCCACAGGAAGGTCTTGCAGATGTTCTGTGAAGGAGGTTTGGGAAGTAATTATTTGCTGGGCTGGGCCGCATCAAACAATATTCAAGACAGCATAGCTACCCCAAGGGATATAGGTGCCAAGGAGGGAGGCCGGCACTGAGGACTGGAGGGCACCCCTTTCCTTGGGACACTCTGCCTGGGCTTCCAAGCTAAGGCCAGGTGGGAGGGCTCTGCTTTCTGCAAAGTGCGTCCAGAATGCTATCCTCCATGAATCTCTCAGTCCCAGGTCCACAGGGGCCCGGTTTAGAAACACTTGTATAAACTGTCCTTGTTTATTTAACACTTATTTTCTAATTTAAAAAAAAAGCAGAACAGATCCACAGAATCCTGTCACCCAATGCTAGCTAAAACTAAGATTCGCTCACAGGGAGCGTACCCTCTCATTGCAGGTAAAATTCACACAAGAGTCATGTGGTCACTCCTGAGCTTTTGGTCCGAGCCAAGTAGTGTGCCAGGCCTTCCCTGTTGATACAAAGATGGACACTGGACAGCCTCTTTTTGCAGGGAAATTAGCAGTTTGGGGGAGAAATGGAATCTAAATTGTATAAAGATGCCAGCTGCTACAGCAGCCCTCGTTTGCAGAAGCAGCCTCCCCAGGGCTGGGGAACAGGGATGGCGAGGAGCCAAATGAGAGAAACCAATCTGGAAAAACTCATTCATGCATCCCGGGAAGAAGAAAACGTCAGGTGATGAGGGATGTGTGTGCTAATTAAACCCCGAATATTGTACAGGTTCCTAGGGTGCCTGAGCAGCCACACTTCTAAGGCCACGAGGGGTAAGGCTTCATCCACATGCTGTGCCTCTGCAAGGATGCTGGGGCAGACACAGCTCAGCCACACTAGGAGAGAGTAAAGTTGGTTTTCCTCACACTCCACACGGGTCCTGAAGAGATGTGGGGACCAGATTTAGCTGGGTGTGGTGGTGCTAGCCTTTAATCCCAGCACTTGGGAGGTTGAGGCAGGTGGATCTTATTGTGAGTTCAAGGCCAGCCTGGTCTACATAGTGAGTCCCAGGACAGGACATAATGAAACCCTATCTTGAAAAAACAAACAAACAAACAAACAAACAAACAAACACCTAACTTAAGTGTGGTAGAGAAGTGGCCCGTGGCCAGCTGGACCTGGACCTGCCCAGTACTCCGGCCAGCTGCCTCAAGACAGTAGAGCACAGCTGTGTACTTCCCACAGGCTAGGGAGGCGATGCTTCTTCCTCAGCCAGGTCTGTGTGCTGAGCACCGTGGCCAGGCTCATCCTGGGTCTGCACCTTGACACTGCCATGACCCAGGTGGGGCCTCCACTCTCTGACTCCATCTGCACCCCAGCAGCTGGCATCGACACCCCCCCCAGCATCTCTTCTTTATCTACCTTTCCTGGCGGTGTGTAAGCATTAACAAAGACAGAAATCTCACTTTGAAAGGGGGGTGGGGTGAGGAGAATCTGATATTTCTTTGTTTTTCACCTTTTCTCAACCAATTTTCATTCTTTGGATAGTATGCTCCTTGCCATGGCTGCTCTGTCTTTGTATAGACCTAAATATTTTCAAAGGCTTTGATAGTAGGTGATTACTTAGGCAATGTGTGTGTGTGGTGGTGGTGGGGGAGGGTATTTCTCTTCAGTCCTGCCCACCATAAGAGGACACCTGAATAGGTGAGCCCCTGTCCATTCTGTTTATTTCATTCAAAAATTAGGCTGCCTCAGTGGAGTCTCCAGCTGACTGAAAATGCCAGAATTATGCTCCCTGTGTGATTCATCTTCTTCCTCGAGCTCACTGAATTTTCTGTTACTTCATCACTCCAAAGGGAGGCAAAAAGGAAAAGGCACACAGGCAGGGATGGGGCCATCAGCGTCAAGGAACATCAGATCCAAACAAGCCCCAGAAAAGGGGGCTGAGGAAACAGGCAGACATCTTAGGGTAATAGAAAGCCAAGGCCCCAGGACCCAGGGAGTCTTCACACAGCAGCTCCTCTGGGTCCTGGCAGTCTGCTCTGTCTCCCACCAGCTGCACAGGGCCCTCCCCTGTGCAGCAGCTTTCAAGTCAGATCCCCCTAAGCCCTCAGCAGACACCAGCCTGGGAGGTGGCTGGGCAGCGTCTGCCACTCTGCCCCCACAGCCCGCGGTGGCAGCCACAACACAAATGCTCTAGCACCACCATAACTACACCCCCATCCCCCATCCCGACTCCACTGACTACGCTGCCGAGAGAGTGCTTCTTCTACACAAAGGTGTAAAAAAAGAGGCACGCTGATAGACACTCGTGTGCCTGCAGAGGCAGGGGCATGCTAGTGGAGAGAGTGTGGTGGGAGAGAGGAGGGAGGCGGCCCGACCATTTTACCACTGGTCACTAGGATGGGGCCACGAGAGCCAGGCCTGGGTCCTGACTTGTTCTGTTGGCAGGGCTGGTGTGGCTCCCACTCGGGGAGACAGCAGACCTTCCAGAAAGGACCAAGTGCAACAAGGCAGACCGTCTGATGCCAACATCAATCATTTTCCCCCCCAAAATGTGCTCTTGCTAACCTCACCTGCCCATGGCAGGCACAGCAGTGTGAGGGGCCGGTCCCCTCCCAGCCTTTTTGTTTTATTTTCTTTTTATCAACTTATTTATTTAGAGACTGGTCTTTGCACTCCCAATCCACCTACCTCCTTAGGTTCCCAACAGCTGGAATTACAGGTACACACAACCCTGAATACCCTCTCCACCCCAGCCCGAGACATTTTCCTGGGGTTCTGTCATTGACAGTCTCAAAGTAAGGGCCCACCACCTGTCCATATCAAGCAAGGTTGACCCCTCCCCTCATACAGGCCCCACCAAATTTGCATACATTACACAGAGGGGGTTTTGATGGGGAAGCTGCCTGAGTACTAGTAGCCACAGTCCCACGCCTGTCTCCACTGGAGAGGAAGTGGCCGGGGGCTGTTCATGGAGTCTGGTAGCCCACCCAGCCCAGGCCCCTGCTTCTGCACCAGGCCCACCTTAGGATGGGGTCCCAGCTCCACCCTTCCCTGAAAAGCTTCTCTACCATGTCCTGGTCTGACCCACCTTTGCAGTCAGCCTTCCTCCCTCTCCTTCTGTGGTGATGGCTTGCCTCTGAGCCTGTCAAGCTCTTGTGCCAGCCCCCTACACACACACACACACACACACACACACACACACACACTCACCACACAACCCTGATTCCCATGTCTACCCTGAGAAGCTGTCTTTTTTCTCTTTCACGCAGACATATCCATTTCTTACCTGCCTCAGGCCCAGACCTGTCACACACCCACACTAACGATGTTCCTGCTGTGACTGCTGAATGGAAACCACGTACCCGAGTCTCATACACAACCCCGTGTGGCAGCAGTCGCTGTCGCAGACCTACCCTTTGTCAGCTCCTAATAAGTTGCCCCGCGCAGTCGAGGACACGCGTTCACAACGACACGCACACGCCTTCCCAGGCAAGCTCCACGCACTTGTAAACATCCAACCGGCCACGGCCACGCAGCTCGCTCTCAGCCCTCGGCATCCCCGGCCCACGCGCTATGGAGACCCGCTGGACCTTTACGCTACGATTTCTTCAAGGGTGTCACCCGTGCGCTCTCGCCTCCCTGCTGCGCTTTCCTACACCCTCGCGCGGGCGCACACACGCACACACCCCTCTGCTCGGTGGCCGCAGGCTGATCACCTGTCACCTGTCACCTGGCGAGGGGTGGGGCCCGGACACCTTGGGGCAGCGGCCCCGCCACCGCCGTCCCCGAGCACGCGCGTGGCACGAAGCATCCAGCGCCCGGGACTCGGCGCCTCGGGGGTCCCCGCGCCAGGCCCCGCGCCGCCGCCTCCTCCCCGCGCGCGGCCGGCCCCGCGCGCCCCACAGCCTTTGTTCTGCGGCGCTGCCAGCGCTGGCCTTGTGCGCGCTGCGCCCTCGCGCCGCGGCCCGGCCTCACTCACCCGCGGCCAGCAGCAACAGTAGCGGCGGCGGCAGTCGGGCGGCCCGCAGCGGCCGGGCCATGGTGCAGCGTCGCCGCCCGCAGCCGCAGCGCCGCGGCGCCCCGGCCGGCGTCGGGGGCGCGCAAAGCGAAGGCGGTGGCGCGCGCGCCCCCCGTTGGCCCGCGGACCCGTCACTCAGGCGCTCAGCCGCCCAATCGATGCAGCGGATGGCTCGGGGGCGGGCCCTTGCTGCGGAGTCTGGCTTCGCACCTGCACCTCTAGCCTCGAGCACTTCACCCTGGAGCATCCCTGAGAAGCGGGTCCCGCACCCTTTGTGCAGCAGGCCCGGTCCCAGCTTCAGGGAAAGAGACAGAAGCCAGAATCAGAAAAGGCTTGCTGAGGCACGTGGGGGGGGGGGCTCTGAAGGCCAGGGAGGACCAGGCTTTGGCGAGGAGCCCGGACAAGAGCAGAGAGCTGAACTCTGTGCCAGGTGTAGTTTGTTTTCATTTTATGTGTGCGAATGTTTTGCCTACATGTGCGTATATGCACCACGTGCGCGCTTGATGTCCACGGACGGTTGTAAGCCACCGTATGAGTGCTGGGAACTGAACTCCGGTCAGTTCGTGATCTTACCCCTGAGCCACTATTGCCTTCAGGTGTAGTTTAAACCTGAATTTCCAGCTGGCCTTCACAGCCTAAGCAGATTTGTCCCTGTCAGCAGACATCTTGTGAGAACTGCCTTTGTCTCTGAACCGTGTTTCCCGTTGACTTCAAGTTCCCGCCTGTGCCGAGCACGAAGGTGGCGAATAAGACAGGCATTGGTCTTCCTCAGTCTCAGGAAAGCAGGAACATTCCTCGACTTGTGGCCCAGAGCTACAACTGTAGGAAGGCTGGTAAAGCACACAGGGCAGTGAGCAGCTGAGGGGACCTTCAGTCTGTGGAGACATTCATAGGATGCATGGATATTGGGTAAGCCGGGTTTGGGAGAAACCACTCTAGGTACAGAGGGAAGCTCCGGCAATTCTCAAGAGACGGAAAGATGCCCTGCTTCTTTACGCAATAGTGAAGATGCCGCCTGGAGTGTAACTGTCCAGCGCCCAGGATTAGGAAAACACCTGTACAAAATAACAAACTGAAGCTGCCCTGTCCTAGCGGGAGTTGGGGAAGGGGCGTTGGGCAGAGTGATGCAGGTTAAGACCAGGTCTGTCTGAGCCACATAAGCTTGTTTGGTGGGAGAGGGAAGGGCACTGGAGACAGCTCAGCAGTGAGTTTGCTGCTCTTGTGGAGGACGCGGACTTGGTTCCCAGCACACATTGCTGTAGCCTGTAACTGCGGCTCCAGGGACTCTGATGGCCTCTTCTGGTGTCTGTGGGCACCTGCACACACATGGCATATATTCACAGAAACACACACACACAAAGAATGAAGAGATTGGAGACTGGCTTAGGGGCACTTGCCGGCTCTTGCAGAGACCTGGGTTCTGTTCCAGCACCCACGTGATTTAGAACTGGTGTTAACTCCAGTTCCAGGGAATCTGGCACTCTCTTCTGGCCTCTGTGGGCACTGCTTATGCACAGGGCGCACAACACATGCAGGCAGACACACAAATACATAAAATAAAATTAATAATCTAAAAACAAATTAAAAACCTTTTTTGTTCAGGGATGATTTTGTGCACTACCTATTTAGTTGCTGATTTCTATGTCCAGAGATCTGGCTACAGTCTGGACACAGGTATTGCCATTTTTTTATGAAGAACCTCCTGTATGAATGTTGTGTAAACATTATCTCTGATTGATTAATAAGGAAGCTGAGAGCCAGTGACTGGGCAGAGGTCCAGGAGGCTGGACTTCTGTTTCCAGTCTGGGGGATCTCAGGTAGGGGAAGAAGGAAGAAGAGGGAGAGAGAAAGGTTGTGGCCATTGGGACTGACTGGATGGAGCAAAAGCAGCCCAGGCAGGACCAATATGGCAAGTAATTCGGGGTATGTGGTTGGGAAGTAGCGAGACTAGCTTAGAGGGTTAGACTAGATCAGTATCTGCCCAGCTCTAATGCTTTAAAGCTTGTTGAATAAATCTAATAAATCTCCATGTCATTATTTGGGATCTAGAGTGAATGACTAGAAAAGGGTCATCTCCCAATTATAAAATATCATTATAATTTGTTTGTTTTGGTTTTGTCTTTTTTTTTTTGACAGGGTTTCTCTGTGTTGCCTTGGCTGTCCTGGACTCCCTGTGTAGACCAGGCTGGCCTCGAACTCACATAGATCTGCCTGCCTCTGCCTCCCAGAGTGCTGGGATTACAGGCATGTGCCACAGCACCTGGCTTTATCATTACACTTTTTAAAGATAAAAAGTGTTATGTATGAGGGGCATAGGATGGGAAGAGGGAGGAAGGGAGGGATTGGGAGGAGACAAGGGAGGGGGCCAGAGCTAGGATACAAAGTGAATAAATTATAATAAATAATAAAAAAATTAATGTTATGTATAGTTTTGTAGCCCTGGCCAGCCCAGAACTCCCCACATAGACAAGACTGGCCTTCAACTCAGAGATCCCTCTACCGCCTCCTCCTAAATGCTGTGATTAAAGTCTTGTGCCATTACGTCTGGCCTATGCTGGATGTTTTTGTAAACTCACTTCTCACTGCAGGGGCTGTCATTAGATAGACAGATACACCCAGTTCTTCTAGTCTATTTAGAAAACAGGAGTTGAGAAGGTACAGGTAAGACCCGAGCTTCAAGGGAAAGAACATAGTGGACATGCTGTGTCATATATGTTAAGGAGAATGAGCATCATTGGGAGAGAGTGGAGAAACAGAGATAGGTGGCATTTAGCAGTTCTGTAGTTTATCCAGTGTGAGGACCCTGAACACAAGGACAAGCAGCGAACCTAAGGATACAGGCAAAGCAGCAACAGTTAGAACACAGGAGTGTAGACCCTCTTTTCCTCCACCAAGCCAGAGGTTGACCTGACTGCACAGCCTGTGTCATTTTGATGGGCAGTAAAGGTGAGTCAGGTCCTAGAAAGTGAAGGATTATGGGTGTCAGGGTAAGCACACACTTTGTTGTGTAAGAAACTCATTTCTTTTTTTTATTTTAATTTTTTTATATACATTGGTGTTTTGATTGTGTGCATGTCTATGTGAGGATGCCAGATCCCCTGGAACAGGAGTCACAGACAGTTGTGAGCTGCCGTGTAGGCACTGGGAATTGAACCCCAGGTCCTCTGGAAGAGCAGCCAGTGCTACTAACCACTGAGCCATCTCTCCAGCCCCAAGAAATTAATTTCTAAAGTAGGAATTGTGGTCTGATTAGGTCTCATGAATAGTAGAGAACTAGCACTCAAGCAAACCATCAGTGACCTGGGAGGAAGATGTTGATGGCATCCTGGGGGTAGTGACAAAAGTATAACCTAGTGCTAGGCCGTGAGTTAAAGTCAAGGGAACAGTGAGATGAAGCTGATAGGACCTAAAGAGTGCCCATACTGGCTAGCGTCTGTGACTGATTTATTTATTTATTTTGGTGCTTTACTCTAAACACAAGCTCAGGTTAGATAAGAACTGGCTTGCAAAGTTTCTGTGCAAAGCCAGGCCACCCAGAGGACACAGGCACGGAATGCTGAAAGTAAAATGAAAAGTCCAGAAAGTTAATGGGCCTTGCTGTTTTGAACTGTTTGAGCATCATGGACACTTTCTTACAGTGACCGTTGTGCGGAGGGGGCAGGTCAGAGGCAGCTGCAGTGTCAAGAAGAGCTGTTGGTGAGGGCATCTGGTTTGGAAAAGAGGGTGAGATGTGTCCAGGTCAGCATCTCCCTCCGCTGGGCTCCTCATCCCACTGTACTGCGGCATCTCTACGGACAACGTTGGCCTGATTCTCTTCCTCATCATTCTTGTTAGCAATAAACCTCACTGGGCACACACCTTTAATCCTAGCAGAGGCAGGGGCAGGCAGATCTCTGTGAGTTCAAGGCCAACCTGGTCTACAGTGTTCTAGGACAGCCAAGGCTACACAGAGAAACGCTGTCTCAAACAAACAAACAAAACCTCTCCTATCTCTGAAAAAAACTAACCTCCCACAAGACAGGTTAGTGTCCTGGGCAGAGGCTGCTTCCCCTCCTGAGTGACACACATCCAACACAGCCAGAGTTCTGTGTCATATGCTGGGGACTGGCAGGTATACAATGTTGAGGAATACTGAAAAATAAGCAAATGACAGGGACTAGAAAGATGGCTCAGCAGTTAATAGTGCTTGCTGTTCTAGAGAGCCAGCGTTTGGTTCCCAGCACACACACACGCCACTGAAAACTGCCTGAAACTTCAGTTCCAGATCTGACATCCTCTGTGGTCTTTGTACATGTATGCATACGTGTGACACACACACACACACACACACACACACACACACACACACACACAAATATTTTTAAAGGTGTAAAAGGAGCTGTGTTAGCTAGGGTTGCTAGTGCTGTGAAGAGACACCATGACTAAAATATCTTAGAGAGGAAAGAAAAGTATTTTGCTTACTTTTCCACATCACTGCTCATCATCAAAGAAAGTCAGGACAGGAACTCAAACAGGGCAGGAGCTGATGCAGAGGCCAGGGAGGAGTGCTGCTGACTAGCTGGCTCCCCATAGCTTGCTGCCTAGCCTGATTTCTTATAGAATCCAGGACCACCTGTCTAGAGGTGACCCCACCCACAGTGGGCTGGGCCCTCCCACATCAACAACTTATTAAGAAGCTGTGTTGGAACTCATTCTGTAGACCAGGCTGGCCTTGAACTCAGAGAGCTGCCTGCCTCTGCTTCCTGGAATTAAAGGCATTCACCATTACACCAATCTTACTATAGTCCAATCTTTGGAGGCACTTCCTCAATTGAGGCTCTCTGGTGACTCAAGCTTGTGTCAAGCTGACAGAAAACTCGTCAGCACAGAAGCAGATGAGATTTAATCAATAGGGGAAACCACAGGCCCAAATGCATGTGCTTCTAAATAGTCCGAGTCAGAGCACACCATACCGTAAACCTCAAGTCTTTTCAAAAATTAATACCATGAGAATGTTGTGTGTGTGGAAGTCCAGGGACGCGGCCAACAGCTCGCAGAGCTATCATGGCTGCAAACACATGTATTTTTCAAAAAAGGCTGAATGTGAATGAACTAAGTGTTCAATCTAAGAAGCTGCTTTTAAAAACCCACAAAATACGCAAACCAATAAATGCCTATTGTTTTAAGAGAAAAGAACCTGACAGACCCAAGTGCTAAAAGCCTTTTATTCAGAAAGATAAATGAAAGCCAGGCACAGTGGCTCATGTTTGGAATCCCAGTTCTCAGGGGGCTAAGGCAGGAAGATTGCTTCAAGTTCTAGGCTAGATAGAGCTGAGCCACAGAATAAAAACCTGTCTCAAAAATAAAAATAGTACGGTGGCACACACCGTTAGTTCCAGAACTTGGGAAGCAGAGGCAAAAGGATCTCTTTGGGCTCCAGGCCAGCCAGGGCTACATAGTTAGAACTTGTCTCAAAATAAGTGTGTGTAAATAAAGCAGAGAAGACATTAAGAAAACAATAAAAGTACAAAATTGATTTTAAAAATGAACATGACTTATTGATAAAATTTAAACGGTCTAAATTAGTTGTTCTCAAACTGTGGGTCACGACTCCTTTGAAGCGCGAACTACCCTTTCACAGAGGTTGCATATCAGAGGTCCTGCGTATCAAATATTTACATTATGATTTGTAACAGTAGCAAAATTAGTTATAAAGTAGCAACAAAAATATTAAGGTGGGGGGGTTTACCACAATATAAACTGTATTAAAGGGTCACAGCATTAGGAAGGTCGAGAATCAGTGGTCTAAACGATGCTGGTGAGATGGTTCGGCAAGGCACCTGCCACCAAGCCTGACAACCTGGAGCCAATGGTGGAAGAAGAGAACTAACTCCTGAATGTTGTTTTCTGATCTGCACGCACACAGACACCTGCACACATACAAATAGTAAAACAAAAGTCTAATTGCATGCGAGTGTGCAAGTGTGTGGAGGCTAGAAGACAACCTGGAGGGTCAGCCCTCACGTACTATCCACTGTGGTTTTTGAGATGGGATCTTTCACTGGTCTGGAGCTAGCCAAGCTGGGTAGTGCGGCTGGCCACTGAGCCCCAGGAATCTGCCTGTCTCTACCTCCCCAGTGCTGTGACAAACACGCCATTGCTCCTGGCATCTTACATAGGACATGAGAATAGAACTCATGTCCTCAGTGTTTTAAAAACTGAGCAAGGGGGCTGAAGAGATGGCTCAGTGGTTAAGAGCACTGAATGCTCTTCCAAACGACCTAGGTTCAATTCCCAGCAACCACACGGCAGCTCACAACTGTCTGTAACTCTCTTCCAGGGGACCTGACAGCCTCACTTAGACATACATGCAGCAACCACCAATGTACAGAAAATAAATATAAAAACTGAGCAATCTCCCCAGCCCCTAAATGAATGCTTTAAAGTAAAATTATGTTCAGTAAAATTTATCCCAGGGGTAGAAAAGCTAGAGACCAATAACTATGGGGAAAGAAAGGAGATGAGAAATCCTAAGACATTAGAGCCATTTGGAAGCCAAGTACCCAGAAAACAATGTCTCCAGAGCAAAGCCCATGAATGTACTGGTTCTAGTAAAAGCCCTGGCACCAAGGCACAGCAGAGAAAGCCTGAGCCTGTCTCACCCAGTAGTCACAGCCTCACAAAATCACAGGCACACCACCTGAAGCCTTTCATCAAGTATTACTGTCACAGCTAAGCAGGGCTCAGCTCGGTGACATGACAGGTAAAGTATGGGAAAAAGACATAAACCTTATTCTCTCAATTACGTGATTAAACTTGGCATCCCTATAAAAAAGAACAAACAACACTCTTGCAGGGATACAAACTAGGAGACGGAAACTCCCATGATCCAAGAGGCTCTCCCGGAAAGCTAGTCAATAGTCCTGGTCTATCAGTGAGGAGCCCCACTGCTACCACCCACATTGCTCAACATTCTGTAAGAGCCAACTGGATAAAGAAAACAGGGAGACTGATGGGGAAAGACCGCAAAACCCACAAGCCAGTTGAACAGAATTCAAGGCTGGACAGAAGCAGTCAGCCTCGTGATGGTAACCACTGGGAAGTACTCGCAGGGGGCATGTGCGTGGCTCAGCGCAGCTCTTGCAGGGCAGGCACAAGGCTCTGGCACTGCTTAAAAGGAGAAGACATTCAGTCTCAACAGCACAATTGGAAGCCAGAGGAACTCAAACCAGATGTGCAGAATCTAAATGCAGAAGGGTCTGCAGCTTCCTAGGAAGCAGCAGGAACAATGGGTAAAGATGTATCTTGTCTGAACTATGACTATAAAGATGTCAAGTTCACTACTGTGACAGCAGTGCCTGGTGTTGGCTGTCTCCATGACCAAGGACCTGTGACAACCAACTTCAAAGGAGGTAAGGATTTACCCAGAGCCTGTTGGCTTGAGTGTACTGAGACAGAACTTTATATGAGGTCAGAGACTTGCTGACCTCATAGTGACCTGGAAACAAAGGATATGTTGGGGTCCAATAACCTCACTTCCTCCCACGATGCTCCAAGCTGCTGAGAACTCCACACTGAGTTCTATACTAGCAGGTTTACATAGTGAGACCCTGAATTGAAAAATGGTGATCTTTGGGCTGGAGAGATGGCTCAGTGGCTAAAAGTACTCACTGCTCATCCTAGAGGACCCAGGTTCAATTCCCAGCACCCACATGGCAGCTCACAACTCTCTGTAACTACAGTTTCAGGGGATCTGACACCCTCATACAGGCAGGCAAAATACCAATGCACATGAAATAAAATAAATTAAAAAGAAAAAAGAAGAAAAATGGAGATCTCATTAGCAATGACCCTTAAGGAAAAACCCTAAGCACAGGACACATCTACAAAGCAGAACTAACCAGATCAAAGTCATGTTGAAACTGAGGGAAGGCAGAAAGGGCCTTCAAAGAAGCCCCGGTCACCACATTGAAACAGAACCAAAGGAACAGCGGTATTTAAGTTTTATTCAACTTTATTAAAAAGTAAACTACAAAGACAAGAAACTGTACAAAAGCAAACGAAGGCACTGGTTAGGTGGGAAGGAAACAGGTTCCCACACAGCAGCAGTGACCAGCAAGTGGTCTGCCCCAAGGAGCATAGGCCCTTGGCAGGCAGGGCTCTTCCACCACAGTCTCTGAGAATGTTCTGGAAAAGTTTACAAACACTTCTAAGTTGCTCTTTGTCTAAAACGGGAAGAAACAGCCCAGAAACAAAACTCATGCCAAAACAGCAATAGTTCTGGTAAAGTCCAACACTTGAACACATCCCCAGCCTCCTGAACACCAGCTCTGAGGCACTCTGGGAGGTTGAAGGGCCTTGGGCAGAGGGTCTGGCCAAGAAGAGTGCTCTAGAGGCGAGCAGAAGAATAAATAGTCACTTCACACTGCAGC
This sequence comes from Psammomys obesus, assembly GCF_907164565.1. Classification (NCBI taxonomy): domain Eukaryota; kingdom Metazoa; phylum Chordata; class Mammalia; order Rodentia; family Muridae; genus Psammomys; species Psammomys obesus. Next base: position 1,495,145 of record NW_026593895.1, read on the forward strand.
CTGGGCCATGGGGCTCACCGGTAAAGGTCTGCATTAAGCTATCATCCTACCCTCACAGGGAGCCCCTGGTGGAAGTGGGCTGGGTCTGCAGAGTGGTGACTGAGCCTTGTCTAGACACAGGGGTCCTGTGCTAGTCTCAGAACTGCTGCAGGATCATCTTGCGTTTCAGGTCACGGCTGAACTTGTTGATCCTAAAAAGCTCACTGTCGTAGAAGGCGGAGAGGTTGTGGATATTGATCTGCCTGGCCTGGAGAAAGAAGGGCATCAGAGCCATTAGCAGGCAAAGACGGCAGCCCTCACCTTTAGAAGGGCTGTGCTGGTTCAGAGCCCCAAAGCTGAGCTTCGCCAGCCTCACGGGTACTCAGACAAGGCCACTAGGACCTGTTTCCCTGGGCCTGCCTATTTGCCTGTTACCTGACACACACCAAAGATGGGTATGAGCTCCCCAGAGCAATAAGCCCCGCCCCTGCCCTGTCTTTGCATACCTTGTCCATCAAGTCCTTCTCAGGTATCTCAATGGTGTCCTGCTGGGCCCCAAAGCGGTTTCGTTGATATGTCACCTGCTCAGCCACCAACTGCTTCAGTATGAAGAGCAGCAGCTCGTTGTTATCTCGCCGGAAGGAGAGATACCGGGCAAAAGTCTGAGGGAAGAGGGCACAGGTCAGAGAAGCCAGCTCACTTGCCTGTCATGTCAGGCCACCTTGATGGCTTGAGCCACCAGGGCAGGGGCTCCTGCTATATCTAGGCCACAGCTAACCAAGGCTCCAGGCCAGCCTTCCAGTCCCTAAAACAGGCCAGTAACCTGGCCTCAGCCACACCCACCTTGCGCATGCTACGCATGACGCTGAACTTCTGTGTGTCAATGAAGCTCTCCAGCATCACTCGGATGGCCATGTTGACATCATCTTCCATCACGTAGTCGCGCAGGTGCATGCGTGCATGGGCCTCTGCCATGCGGATCATGGACTCAATGTGACGCACCGTGATGGGGATACTGCCCGTTGCCTGCAGAGAACAAGGTGGGGCCTTCCTCATGAGGGGAGAGGCAGAAGGGACCAGAGGCAAATGCCAAGCTGCCACAGCCACAGTGGCCAGTGAAACGGCAAGTACAGCTGAGCTCAGCTCCAATGCCAGGTGCAAAAGCAGGCCTTAGCTAGCTGTATCACTCTGGTCTATTACGTCTGCATTTAGCTTACACAGAGCATTATATGATCCAGAACACTGAGAGAGAAGCCATCATTTCTGTAAGAATCAAGCCGAATGTACTGAAGATGGAAATGTTAGAATGGAAAAGTAAAAAAACACCCCCAACAAACAAACAAACAAACAAACCCAGCTAGTTTCTTGGTTAGGTGTGCTAATGGCCTTGCATTCTGGTATAAATACTAGGAACCCAAACCAGCTCAGACCCCATGTTGATTTGGTTGAGGATTTTTTAAATACAGAACTTGTGCAATCAAGACTAAGACCCTCTTGTACATAGCTTAAGATCATCTGTTAAAATATGGTAGGCCAGCTGGGTGTGGCAGCGGATGCCTTTAATCCCAGCACTCAGGGAGGTAGAGGCAGGCCGATTGCTGTGAGTTCCAGGCCGGCCTGGTCTACAAAGTGAGTCCAGGGCAGCCAAGGCTACAAAGAGGAACCCTGTCTCGAAAAATCATAAGATATGGAAGGCCATTTTTTTTCTTTTTGGGTCAGTGTCCTGTCCATGTAAGGGAGGCACTCACCACAGAGCAGTGACAGGCCCTAATACTGCCTACGCCGGCCCCACCCTGTGTCCAGGTCAGAAAACCTGCGCAGTGACCTACTAGCTCACCATGGACTCCTTCCTCAGGTCGCTGTACATCCTGGCCACTTTGTCCTGGTCCATCTGGTTGAGCTTTGGGCGGACCCTCTCCTTGGCATAGATGATATACTTCTTCAGGACCTCCTGAGGCAGGGGCTCCACGCCGTATGTGTTGGGCAGGGCTGGCTCCGAGGCATCACCATTGGTCAGCCCTTCGTCCTTCTTGTTGCTAGGGTGGTGCCTGACGTGGCTGCCAACCACAAAGCGGGCCAGCATCTCGTCCTAAGACAAGAGGCAGAGGGTGGGGGGTGCTATAAGGGTGGGGATAGGAAGACAGGAAAAGCTACACAGCAAAAAGCGACTGTCATTCTTATTAGAGGCTGGGCAGACTCATGAGCATGGAGGGCAGTGACAGGCATGGAGAGGGGGGAGGAGACATCTGTGCCCCAATGACAATCCCAGCTAATCAGGAGCCCAGACCAGACTTGAAAACTAAAACCAAAACAAAAACAGAAAAATAGTGGAAAGTAATAAGCTAAGGAAAAAAAAATTAGGGTAATGGAACCAAGGGAATCCAGTGGCCAAGAAACCGCTCTCACCACAGGACAAAGAAGCATCTGGTGGGGGGAGGGGCACTACAGAGGAAAGAGCACAGTTAAAGGTCTTTGAGGGACAGCAGGCACATGGGTTCATTTAATATGGAGACAGCAGCTGCAGAGCTGGCTAGGGCAGTGCGGGGCAGCTATCCCTACCCAGCAGGTGCAGGGAGGATGTGGAACCCGCGCTGGCCACAAAGCAAGAGCTTCTGTGGATCACTGTGGAAAACAGGTGGCCATGCAATTTACTCCTTTAACTGGGGAGTAATAGGCGACCAAGCTAGACAACAGCAGTCCCTTGGGTCAGAGGGCGGAGCTGGAGGAAGGGATATAAGGGCAGGGTAAAGCCTGTGACTAGACTAGGTAGGTAGCCAGGGAGGGACTGGGGAAGCCTAAGAGGTCAGGATAACACTTGGATAGGAGGCCACGTCCACACAGTACCAACCCCATGTCCATCTAGCACACAGCACAACCCAAGCATCAGGCAATGGCTCTGAACCCACAGGCGCCACCAGGGATCTGGGGATGTACCTGAACTGGATCAACCGTGTCCCTCACCACACACAGGATGTCAAAGCGGGAAATGATGGGTTCTGTGAGGTCTACATTCTCTGAGAAGGTCAGTGAAGGGTCGTAGCGGCCCCCTGAAAGATGAAGAGGCAAGGTCTCAGTGCATGCATCCATGACCCTAAGCTCTGGAAGTTTTTCCAGGATCAGGCTGCCTCCAACGCAGAGATGGAGGACAGAGGAGGGGATCGGAGACACTATGCCCAATTCCATTAGCACCAGAGCTTCTCCAAAGCAAACCCCACTCTGAGGGGAGGAAGATAAATGGGCTCCTGGGTACTAGTCACCTCCTGGCTGGGCTTGGGTGAAGCCCCCGCCCTATTTGGATAAAGGATCAAAGCGCTCGAAGATAGTGTAAGGAACAGCGTCCCCAAGTTCTTCCTCCTCTGTCCCCATCTGGTTGGACATGTGGGATGCGGCTGTCTGCTACCATCCTCAGGCCTGTACTCTGCATCCCACAGCAGGCCTACCTATGGGGTTGGCAGCGGCAATGACAGTGCAGCGGGCTTGCAGCGAGGTGACAATGCCGGCCTTGGAGATGGAGATGCTCTGCTGCTCCATGGCCTCGTGGATGCTGGTCCTGTCCTGGTCATTCATCTGTACAACACAGGGCATCAGAGGAGGCCTCCGTCACCACTCTCTAATAAAGCCCTCCTACCACCGGGAGCTTAGCCCCAGAGCCCCACCTTGTCAAACTCATCAATGAGACACACGCCGCGGTCAGCCAGAACCAGGGCTCCGGCCTCTAAGGTCCACTCTCTGCTGACAGGGTGCCGCTGAACGTAAGCGGTGAGACCAACAGCAGATGCGCCCTGGCCAGTGGTGAAGATGGCACGGCTAGACACTTTCTCGATGTATTTCAGGAACTGGGACTTCGCTGTGCCAGGGTCCCCACACAAGAGCACATTAATGTCACCTCGGACCTTGTGCTTTCCACCTGTAGGAGCCAGGGATGGAGAGAGAAGGCATGTGTGACGACAGGAGAAAAGGCCAGAGGACAGGCAATATCCTTCCACCTCAAAGCTGCTATTCAGTAAAACAGGACCCTAGGAGGGGAGTCCAGAGGAATGTGTTACACAGCACTGGGATACAAGCAAAATAGCACACTTATCATGAAACCCTGAATGTGCTCTGCACCTGAGAGGGTGGTGAGGTCACAGCCACCAACTGAGTCAGCCCATGAGAGTGGACCAGGGTGAGCAGCCTCTCCTACAACTTTTAACCACAGGCCCATGCAGTACTCTCTAAAACAAAGACCCTATAATCCCCTCAGGGACAGCTGGCAAGAGGGGCTCACCTGGGTTCTTGGGCTCCCCTCCAAATAGGGCCAGAGCCAGGCCTCTCTTGATGTCTTCATGCCCATAGATGGAGGGAGCAATGCTGGCAAAGATCTGAGGAATAGAGGGAGACCCATGAGACTGGAACCTCGTAGGCAGGTAAGTTCCTGCCTCAGCTTCTTTCGATGACTATCATCAGGGCATGAAAAGCCAAATAAACCCTTTCCTCCCCAAGCTGCTTTTGGCCATGGTCTTGAAAGAGAAAGCATATAGCCACAAATAAAACCTGTCTGTGAGACTCAAAGCAGCAAGACTGGCCATAACTGACAGCTATGACACTGGGGCAGAGGGCAGTGCTGTGAATGTATCCACAGAAGCACATACTAGAAACAATTTCCAGTGCAACCGTATTAGAAGAAGCTTGAAGAGGTAATTAGGCCGGCAGGGCTCAGTACATACACAGTGGGCTCCCATCAAAAGGAGCTGAGCCTCTGCCCTTCCGGTACATGGATTCTTTGGTCATGTCAAGTAGACTCTTGATCTTGCACTTCTAGACTCCAGACAGAACTGGGGCTGCTGTTCCCAATATCAGCTTATGGTCTCCCTGAAGGGTGCAGGCCTGGCTCCAAGGCCCACATTCTGAGACCCAGGCTAGCTGGTAGGGTGTCTAATCCCTAAAGATTCCAGGTGTGGTGCTGCCCGGCTACCCACCTTCTCTCCAATCTGCTGATCCTTGGAAAGACTGGTGATCATCTTCACGTCCTCATCGGTTAGCTCACCCACGGCTACTTTGTTGTCCTTCTTGGCAACATGGTTGGCCAAGATGACAGTGGCAAAGACTGGAAAGCCATTGGCGGTGTTGAGCGAGCCATCATAGTTATTGTGGTAAATGCCGGTCAGCTCCTGGGAGGAGGAGGAGGTCACAAGTCAGAGGATGCAACCTGGGGTCCTGAGTGAAGGTGGGGGCCACATCCATGCTGTTTTCTCCTATCTCCACCCCAAACTCCCCACGCTGCAGACAAGATGAACTCATCAAGCCCAGAAACAGGAGTTTTGTCCCGCTCTGCATTGCGTGTGGGGAGGAGATAGGCACTCAAGACTTCATCTTCAGCTCGGCACAACTGCAAAGTGTTAGTGGGGCCATTTAGGGTGTGGCCTTGGGAGGGTTTATCTAGACACTGACAAACCTCCCTGCTCCCAGCTCTCTGGCTTTCTGGGTTCCACCAGGTGGGCAGCTACACTCCCAACACCTCACATTCTCGCTACAATGCACCATGCAGCTACAGCCACAGGCCCAAAGACCACGGATTAAAGCCTCTGACACTGACCCAAGATAAACCCTTCCTCCTCTTTCACAGCAAAACCAAGTAATACCCGTCACTCCAATCAGCAAGAGAAAAAAAGCTCTCCTCCCAACTCAAGAGCTGGTGCCAGGCTGAGCTCCCTGGGGACGTGGACCCCACCCCCACTGGCCACAGCAGATCCCACCAGTTCTGGCATTCACTCACTATCTCGTCTCCTGGCTTACAGCTGTCCACCAGATCAGCCAGGAGAATGGCATCCTTGGAGCGGGGCAGCCGGCCGGCCGCCACCTTGCCGGGACTTTCCTGGATCCGGATCCGTTGGTAGTTCTGATAGATGGTCTGCACAGGACAGATTTCAGTTCCTACATGAGCAACTGCTCTCCTCAAAGCACAGCTTTCTTGTGTGTTCTGACCTTACTGCGGTCCCACAGGGAAAGCAGGCCAACTGTGACCCAGCTAGTCTCCTCACTGACCACCACCCCTGGGCAGTGTCTCCCTCCTCCTGAGCCCCAGCCTCTCATCTACACCCTGGAGCCTAGATCCAATAGTGTGATTCTTGGCAAAAAGGGGATGCCGAGCGTTAAGCATGACCTTATGAGGATCAAGCTGGGACACATAGATGAGGCGCCTACAGCAGCAGCCACTAACAGCAAAGCAGGACCACATGCTGGAGCTGTGCCCCGTGCTGTTCCAGCCCACTAGTTCATTTACTGTCCCGTAGTAAGGAAGCAACATGTTACAGTCCGGGCCGCAAATGTCTCCTACATCCTAATCATAGAAGGCCTTGTTACTTCAGTCCACGTGTGAGAGACAATGGGGCCTGGTGGGAGGCCTTAGGTCACAGAGGTACACTTGAAAGGGACTACGAAACGGCTGGTCTGTTCTCTTTTGTGTCGGATGCGGTATCAGCAGCTTGCTGTACCACACATCACTGCAACACACAGGCCCAACGCCACCGGGTCAACTGACCCCAAATGCTACTCTAAAACCAACCTTTCCTCCTTCAAGACGATTACAGCAGGGGTTTAGTTACAAGAACCCAGAGCTGACTGATCCACAGGACAATGGCTAAAAGTGCACAATGCCAGGTCATGGAGGTACGTAGAGGCGACCTTGATTCACATTGTATTAAGGTGTGTGTCCGTGTATTCAATTGTTAATTGATGAACTGGCAGTGAGCTAATGCTAACAGATTCTGAGCCTTGTCAATGCGATTGAGGAATCTCCTGTTTCAATGCTGTGTAAATATTATTTCCCAATTATCTCTGATTGGTTAATACATGAGCTGAAGAGCCTATGACTGGGCAGAGGAAACAGTAGGCAGGACTTCTGTTCCTAGTCTGGGGGTCCCAGGTAGAGAGAGGGGGGGAAGAGGAGGAGGAGGGTGTTGCTGGGCCATGAGGAGTCCATGAGGACAAAGATGGAGCAGAAGTGGCCAGGGCTAGACTAGAGGACAGCAACAGGGCACATGGCTGGGAAGTAGCCCAGGCTAGCATAGTTGGGTTGGAATAGTTAAGAATCTGCCCAGAAAGTGCTTTAAAGCTTATTATTTTAACAGGTCTCTATCTCATTATTTGGAAGCTATCAACAGTGGTATACACCTTTAAGCCCAGAATTCCAGGGAAGTTAGCTGGATGCCTGGGAATTCAAGGCCAGCCAGGGCTACACCGTAAGCCCCTGTCCCAATTAAAACAAACAAACAAACAAACAACCAAACAAAAAACAACCACACACATCATATGCTAGTCTGATCCTCAGGACACTGCTTCCTTGGTGACCTTAGACAAGAAAGCCTCCAAACACCCATTTTTCCACGAGAAGAGCTGTGAAACCCCCCTCCCAGAATATAATCAAGTAACACAGCAGGCAGCCAGCAAGGCCAGCACACACTTGACCCCACTTGCTAATCCCCCAGAGTACAGTTCAATGTCCTGGAGCAGAGTCCAAGCCTGTGACCCGGCTAAAGGAGGCTGCAAAGGATGGAGAGAGGCACAGATCAGTGCAGCCCTGGAGCTGGGTCACCCAGGTGAAGCAGACCTGGACCCGAACACTGTCGCAGGCGACTTCCTGACCAGGCAGCTCTCAACTAGACAGCTCATAACTATAGAAAACATGAAGAGGGCTAATACTCCAGGAGCCGGACAGTAAGGGGCAGTCAGCTACAGGTGTGTGCTGCACCCAGGATCTCAGAGTCCAGAGGTACACAAGTCTCTCAAGCAGGACTCTGCAGGGTCCAAGGTGGCTCTAACTCTGCAGACACCCACAAAAGGTACCAGGCCCTACCAACAAGACAACAGGTGGTCCAGATGCCCATCTGATGGGCAAGTAGATAGATACTCTACTGGGCTCCGTTTGCCTACATCTTTAGAGACCTCAAATGTAGACACACCAAACAGGATTGCCTATTTGGTTTCAAATACACCGAACTCTTGAAGATGTGGGGCTAATCTGGTTCATTCTGCCATGTTCAACTGCCTTAAGATCTCCTGGCGCTGAAGAAGACGGATTAGGCCTGGCACAGTAAGGAGAGTGCCACAGGGCGGGGTTACTCACCTCCTCCATATTGATCTCAAAGGGCCCAGTTGACTGGCACTCAGGACAGGAGCCAGGCTTCACCTCCTGGTTCTGGGACTGGCAGAAAGGCCCCAGGATAAAGCTGCACTTGCTACAGTTATACTTGACCATGCTGAGCTGGGGCAAGACTCCGGTGCAGCTGGTCACGACGCCGCTGGTTCGGATCAGCTGGTTCAGGTGCAGCTGCCTGGGGATGGGGGAAGGCAGCACATCAGAGGCTTTGGGGCACCTCCCACCCTATTCTCTTGGACTAGGCCCTGCTCTCCCTCCCCCTGCTCACCTCAGTGACCGCAGCTCCTCCACCAGAGGCAGGTGGGAGATGCGCACATGAATGTGGTTGGTGATGCGGTCGTATTTAGGGTACATGGCCAGCACTACTTCCAGGGCGGCCTCATCAAAGATCTGCAGCAGCTCAGCCGGTGCCTCGGGCAGGAAGTATGCCAAGACGTGTTCCCGGGCTGCCAGGTCTTCATAATTCACCACCAAGCTCTCGCGGTTCTCTAAGGAGGGTAGTGGGTGGGACTTAGAACCCTGCTGGCCAAAGGCTCTCTACCTAAACCAAGCCCGAGCCAGCCAGAGAGCGCAGCTCGCACCCGAGGCTGTGGCTGTGCAACAGAGATCCGAGTGATAACATCAACAGAATGCAACTCTCCAGAGGTGTCACTTCCAGGAGACTACAGAGTAGAGTGCCATAGGCCATGGGAAAAAAAAGCCTACAGCCATTGTTGGACCCCTTTAAAGTCAACGACTCACACAGAAATGCTACCACTTTTGGATCAAAGTTGTCGGGGAGAGGCTCAGTGGCAGAGCACTTGCCTCGAATATGCTAGGCCCTGGGTTCAACCTGACTCTGAAAAAACCAAACCGAAACAAAAAGCAGGGGAATTACGTTTTTAAGCATGTCCCCAAACAGCCCAGCCCTGCTGCAGATGTAGGACACCTTGGGTTCCTCTGAAAGGATGCCTGGGTTCTATCAGGGTCACCATGTGTCCCTGTGCATTATGGGTTTAGTGTGGTGCATCGAAGCCGGCAGAAGCGGCCTTCGTGGCAGGGAACAGAAGACAGGCCACCTTCAGCCCACAGTGCTGAGCCTGACCCAGGGACCCCAGGCAATACAGGTGCTGCACCTCTGCACTCCAGCCTCCCCTCCCAGGGACGAACCTTTGCACATATCACTGATGCGCTCCTTGAAGACGTTATGGCCATGGCTGTCCACATGGGTGCGCAGGAAGTTCTTGAAGCGGTGGTGGATCTCCAGCCTGGGCCCCGCCATGCTCACCCACTCGCGCACCGAGTGGCCCTTGAGGTCCTCCAGGTTCTCAATGCTCTCAATCATCTCCTCGTCCTCTTCACCATCCTCTGTGGCCCGCTCTACGTGGCGGCGCTTTCGGGCAGGTCGCTCGTCGTCTTCCTCATCGCTGTCTTAGATAGCAAGGCACCCTGTGAGGAAGCCTCTCCCAGCATCCTCTGCACAACGCTTGCCACCCATGCCTTCCCCAGTTCCCGAAGCCCCTTTGGGATGCCCACCACACATACCATACAGCAGCCCCCGGCGCATGCGGCCCAGGCCTCTGCCAGCCTCGCGGTCCCGCTGCCTCATGGCCCGCTCAGCGGCCTCCCTCTGACTGGCTGTCAGCTCCTCCACATCCTCATCATCCAGGGCCAGTCCCTCTGCCTCGTAGACATCAAGCTCGGGAATGGGACGGTAGTCTCTGTGAGAAGCCAACAAGACACACTGAGTCCCCAGACAGGCACCTGGGAATAAGATCTGCTCCAGGCTTACAAGGCCCTAGTTCAACAGCTGTAAACAGGAAGCTGAAAATCTGAAATACATTATTTAGGAACTCCACCAAGGTGGCACAAGCCCCCAGGATGGAAAGGGGGTCCACCCTTGTACAGGACGTGCACAGCCATGTGAGTCTGGTCAGGAGAGCAAGTCCCACACCCACAGCGCCACCTGCTGGTGGACAAGACCAACGCTTCCCCTTATGCAGTCTCTTTGCAAAGGTACTAACCCAACACGGTCTTGAGAAAATTACCAAGAAAGAATCAAACGAGGTCATTTACAATCTCCAATTGGCACCATCTTCATCAGAAACTATAAAGCATGAAACTGTCAAATGCCAGGAGAAACTGGAGACTCATGACACAGGACAGAAACTAGGAAAACCCAACAACAAATAACAAAATTGGGTAACAAAGGTGGGAAAATCTCTAGAACTCTACGACCCCAGTGGAAATGCAAGGCACTAACTGGCTAACCAAGTCTGCTCTCAACAGCATGAACACATATGGGGCTAGAGATGGCTCAGTGGTTTAGCGCACAGACTGTTCTTTTCCTTCTTTCCTTCCTTTCCTTTTCTGACAGGGTCTCTCTTGGTAGTCCTGGAATCGCTCTGGAACTCAAGATACCTGCCTACCTCTGCTGGGATTAAAGATGTGCCACTGCACCTAGCCCAAAGTGCTCTTACAGAAGACAGAGCTAAATTCCCAGCACCCATACTGGGCACCTGTATTTTCATATGCACATACCCACAGATACACCTTTTTAAATTAAAAAAATCTATTTTAAAAGAAACCATCTTTGTCAGGTGTAGGAGGGCACACCTTGACTCCCAGTACTCAGGAGGCAGTCAGGTGGATCTCTGAGAGTTTGAGGCCAATCAAAGCTTTCTACATAGTGAGAGTCAAACTTTTAAAATCCACACCAGTATGAGAACAGGGTAGAAGCCAAAGGGGTGAGAATTCTCACGAGTTAAAATGAAAATGACTACCAAGGACATTCAGAAGAAAATCAATCACTTTTAAGGTGAGGAAAATAGAGTGAAACTCTAAAAAAGGAGTTAGGGATAAAATCCCAGGGTGGCCAGTGGATAAACCTGACCACAGAGTAGATCACACTCAACCTTAAAACGGATGGGGACTCTGACAGAAGCAGCACCAGGGAGAATCCTGAGGATACCACACCAAAGGATTACGCCATACCACATAGTCCACAGAGGGGACCGACTCAGAAAAGATAGCCAAATGGTGGATGGGGTGTCAGTGTTTACGAGGGACAGAGATTCAGCTCTGAGGTGATAAAGAGGTTGTTGTGGAGATGGCCACACAATAATAAAGAGGGATGCCACCGAGCCACACACTAAAAATGGTGAAGACACTTTGTTGTGTATTTACAAATAAGGGGGCTGGGCTGGAGAGGGCTCAGCAGGACCCGGGTTCCCAGCACTCACACCAGGCAGCTCATAAACCAACCTGTAACTCCAACTACAAGCAGGGGATTTGACACCTTCCTCTGGCCTCTGCAGGCATCTAAACACTCATGGGAATAAATGCAGACACCCAAGCACACACATATAATTCTCTTAAAGGTGGGAGTTTAGAATGGGGGCTCTACAGAGAGCTGCTAACTCCAATAAGGAAATGGAATTAGAGGCTAGAAAGATGGGTGAGCAGTTAAGAGCACTGACTGCTCTTCCAGAGGACCCGGGTTCAACTCCCAGCACCACATGGCAGCTCACAACTACTACTCCATATGCAGAGGATCTGACACCCTCACGCACACATACATGCACATCATGTGTATATATTATATAGTTATGCATGTATGTGCACACTAGTGCACATAAAAAAAGAATCATTAAGAAAAAGAAAATGGAATTAGAGGACTCCAGGACCTTGACACCAGAAAGGCTTGAGAGAGCAGACCAGGCTTACACCTTCCCCTCCATGAACCCAGTCAGACTGGCTGCCTGCAAAGCTCGCATCCACAGCTCAATGGCCTGAGCTATTCCAAGACCGTCAAGCAGTCCCTTCCCAGTTAGGTACTTGAAAAGAGCACTGTGTCACAGAGCACTGGGCACAGCTTCCCTGGTGCCATCTCATCCTTGAGGGGGTGATGTGATTTTACATCACATCAGCATGTAGTCTAACGAGCTGAAGCTCTTTCCTCAGTGTGACACAGGAGCCGGCACCTCCCAGGGAAACTGACTTCAAGTTCTCCCTTCTTCAAGGGTTACTGGGAAGGCTACCCTTTCTCAAACTACCGTCTCAAAACAAACAATTTCACAACACCAAAGGCTAAATCTGGTAAAAGCCCAGACTGGTCCTACGTAGAATTTAAAGGCTTCTCAGAAAAATATGTCTGACCCTTAAAGGATCTCAGTCACTCGAAACACACTCAGTGAAATTCTAATTAGTCTAGAGTGAAACAAACAAACAAAACAAAACAATTTGGATCTCATCAAATTTCAAAACTTTTGTGCCTGAAAAAAACATTTCTGGACAGCCGAAGACCTGCCACCAAACCTGGTCTGAATTTAATCTGAGACCCAATAGTGGAAAGAGACAAAAATCCACCTCTGGCAAGTTGTTCTCCGATCACACGTTCACACGTGCCATGTGTGCCAAGCACCCATACACAAACACAATGAACAATGTAACAGGGGTGAGGAGGGAGACAGTATTAAAAAAAAATGAGGGGCTGGAGAGATGGCTCAGTGGTTACTAGTACTGGCTGCTCTTGCAGAGAACCTGGGTTCAGTTCTCGGCACCCGCAAGGCAGCTTACAACCATGTTAACCCTAGTTTCAGGGCGTCTGACACTCTTCTGGTCTCTGCAGGAATAGGCATGCATATGGTAAAACAACATTTTTTGTTGTTTGTTTTTGTTTTTTCAAGAGAGGGTTTCTCTGTCTAGCCTTTGCTGTTCTGGACTCACTTTGTAGACCAGGCTGGCCTCAAAATCAGAGATCTATCTGCTTGCCTCTGCCACCCTGAGTGCTGGGATTACAGGTATTTGCCACAGTGTTCGGCTTCAATACACTTTTTTTTCTTTTTTTTACAAGACTGAACTTTGAAAACACTGTGCTGAGTGAGTGAAATGCTGGCACAAAAAGACAAAGTATGGTTCCAGTTCAGATAAAATGATCACAAGTGGGAGGGCTAAGGCGATCCAGAGTAGAAAGCTGGTAGCCTGTGGTGAGGTCGGCAACTATGATCGACAGGCTGGAGGGACCGCAGTGGGGTGACAGAAATGGTGCTCAGAAAGCTTGCACTGAATGTCCCTGTGCTGTGTTCTTTACAAGGATCAGGGTTATAACATATAAATTAGCCTCTTTCCACACAAGCCCTAAGTCAGACAGCCCTCAGGCACCCCCAAGGTCCTCACTATAAAAAAGGAGGTTTAAAAGCCTGGCAGTAGTGGTTCACGCCCTTAATCCCAGCCCTCAGGAGGAAGAGGCGACGGGATCTCTGAAAGTTTGAATCCAGCCTCGTCTAGAGTCAAGACAGAGAAGGAGGTAGTACAGGAGGGGTTCCATGTTTGCAGCTCTGCAGGGAAGCCCTTGACCCTGAGCCTGGGATGATCTGTATCGCCTCCTCCCAAACCTGGACTCACACTACATACCTAGCCTGGCAGTGTTTGTTTGCGGCAAAGAACTGAATGGTGCAGAAAGTCCTTGATACTCCCTATGATGGCTCACACCTCACAGGCGTCCCCCACGGAAGGGTACAAAAGAAGGGCACCACGAAGCTCCTAGGTGCTCACATAATCGGTACCAGATCCCAGTAACTGCTAGTAAGGCCGAGGTGGGGATCTGACTACTAACGGGCAAAGCTTACATCCTGCTTCCTAGCAGTCAGGCCTCAGTTACCTTCAGCATATCTAATTAAAAACCTGAACATTTCTCACCCAGAGCCTGAGGCAGGCTGGGTACCACACTGCTGACTGAATCCATCTTTCTGAGTTGGCCCACCCCTCAGGGCTCCTCAGCTCAGACTCTGTGGGTCCCCTTCTTCTGAGCTGGGGCTTACCTAGGCCTTAGGATCTAGTTTGAGCTAAACAGATCCTCACAGTGGCTGATGAACCCTCGCCCCCAACCAAGCCACATTCAATGGCAAAGTCACCAGGTTCTATACTCATGGGTCCCCAAGGCCAGGCCACCGGACAGAGGGTCCTTCTGCTCAGCAATGTAACCATGGCCTAGACTAGAAATACCTCTCCATGCCATCACCAATGAGTTCCTCTCCATCTTCTTCATCCTCAACGGGGCCCTCGGTGCCCAGCAGCCCCTCAGACTCATCCTCAAATGGGGGGAGGTCTCTGCCAGGGCTGGAGGTGAGGGCATCAGCACGCCTGGAGCTTCGGCCCGGGCTGGAGGTAAGGGGATCACTGACTCGGCGCCGCTGCCGGGCAGGGCTAGATGCTGCGGAGAAGGACTCAGAAGATTCCTGCAAGAGAGGACGCGATCAGACACCGGAGGGACACAGGCTGAGTGTTTACCACAGGCCGTCCTGTCCACCAGGCATTGAGTCCTTCCCACCTGCCGGGCCCACTCCTCACATACCAGGTCATCTCTGGTCACAGGAGAGATGCAGTTTTGTTTTTTTGGTTTTGTTTTTTTTTTTTTTTTTACAGCCATTTACCATCTATTTCTGCTCCTTAAGTTTGTCAGCTATTTCCACACCCCAGAGACCCCATGCCCCACAATATGCTGGGTGCTGGGACAAGAGGTGAGGATTAAGACCCGTCAAGGAACAGAACAGTATTCTAGAATTGAGTGGCGGAAAGAACAGACCTTTAAACCTTTAATGAGCTTCTTGAGGGCTCTAATACTAACAGTAGATACACCAAGACTGAGGTTGAGGCCTGAGGATCCCCAAGTTCAAGGCTAACCCGCACTACAGAGTGCGTTCAAGACTAGCCTGGGTTACTTTGTGAGACCCTTCTTCTTTCTTTCCAAGACAGTTCTAGCTGTCCTAGAAGTCGCTCTGTAGACCACGCTGGCCTCGAACTCAGAGCTCCCACTGCGGCTATGCCCCTAGTGCTGGGATTAAAGGCGTGCACCACCACCGCCTGGCCGTGAGCCTTTCTCTCCAGGTGCCTGCAGCTACGTGGCAGCACGCTTTTCCTCCATGGGCGAGCTTCAGGGTTCCATTTCCTGCACCCTCATCGCCGAAAGTGCGCGGAGACCCGGGGCCTAGGGACACACGAGGGGCGCAAGCCCGTCCCGGACTGGAGCAAGCGGCCACGCACTCCGGCATGCCACGGAGGGAAGTGCCCGGCAAAGCAAGCTGAGACCGCTGAACACCGCCCTCCCGGGGTGAGCCCACTACTCACCGCCATCCCTGCGATAGTGCCACCGCACCAGCAGCCACTGGTTTTCGCGCGAAAACTGGATCACGTGATCCGCCCCTGCCCGGGAAACGCCGGGAGAACCCAGACGTCACCACGTCCGCGTGTATCTGAGGGCGGGAGCAGGGCTGGAGCGTTTGGTCCACACCCACAACATGCGAAGCCCAGCCCTTCTTCCTGGAAACCCGCCCACAGCGTTCCAAAGGCTGCGCCAACACCACGCGTGCAGACACAGAGGCCGAACCCTTCAGCTTGTTACGCTCTGGCGGAGAAGCAGGGTTGCTTGTGGCAACCGGCAACCTGGCCTTCCAGCTGCGGGTGTGAGACCTCGGTGTCGGTATGGCCACTTGATGCAACTGAATCTGTTTTCTGATTTTCTTTCCTGACTTGGTATCAACTTCTCCCAAAGCTTTGAGGTTCAGTCCTGCAAGCACCCAGGCTGCTGTGGGCTTTTATCAGACTGGGAGTCTTACTTGGCTGAGGTGGCAAAGGTACGGGAGGGTGTTGCAGGCGGGAAGGACTTGGTGCATGAAGCAGTAGCCTGCATGCTGGAGGGCATAGGAACTACTGCTCCCTTGGCTCACGGCTTGTAACGCCCAGCAAGGGGTGGGAGAACTCGGATCGCAGATCTGCCGTCTGTCTAGGAGTTGGAGATTTATCCTGACGTGAGGTCACCCGAGGGGTTTGTGAGAGGCAGGTGCGGGGTGAACCGCCTGGCGAGGTGGCAGAGACAGGCTGGATGTTTCCAGTGAGAGAGCTGCTGCTGTTCCATACAGTCCTAGGCAGCTGGATCTCAGCCACAGGGCAGGATGGGATTTCTGCTGTATGTACAGCATGAATAGTTCTGTACAGGGCAGAGAAGAAATATGGAAGGAAGCTCAGGAGGTGGATTCTGCAGGCCTTCTAGTACAAAAGATAACCCTAGGGGCTAAAGGATGTGTCTCTGGGAGATGGGCTAATTGCATGGCCTCTGAGACAAGAACCCACAGCCGTTTTTCTGCTGGAGGTCTCCCTCGAAGCTAGAAGCCACTGTGCTACCCAGACATATGCCGGTGATAGCAACATTCTCCACTGTGGAAGACACTGCATCCAAGTGCAGCATAAAACAAAACAAAACCAACATAAAATAACGGACACATTTTGTCACCATAATAGGATATGTTCTTTGGAAAATTGGACTGAGTCTACCCTAGGCCCCTAGACCCCGACACGCTCCAAGGATATGACAAGTCCCCAGTTCTTTACAACACTTATCTTCCTCCTTTACAGAGGCTCATCACTGGCCTGCTACTCCATGTTCATCCATTCTTACTAGCAGGATGTCATGGACAAGATAAACCAGAGCCATATCCTGACAAGAATCCAAGTGGCATGGGCGCTGCCAGACCCTGGGACAGGAGAGGCGGGCGGAGTCACCACATCCTGCAGTTGGGTTATCCCCTACTGTAATGGGATGAAAGGAGGTGTGGTTTGTAATTGTAAAGAGCAGAACAATGAGTGAAATAGGCTTACGGAGGGTCCCCAGGGCCCGGCAGACTCTAGGCTCTCAAGACAGACACAGCTGTCCACACTCGGCACTGGCGTAGGCCAGGAACACCACCTGGCAGGTCCCCATTCATGTGACTTCCGGATGCCACACTGTCCTGAGAGCAGAGGAGACTGCAATGGAGGAGCCCCTGCCTCTGCTGTCAGAGGGAAAGAGGCGTTGGATGACCTCAACAAATGCCATAATATCTCCCAGATAACCTACACATGGGTCCCAAAATTCCAAAGTCTGAAACGCAGAGTAACATACATGTTTTTGTCTTTCTGAGACATTGTCTTATTATGTAGCCCTGGTTGGCCTCAAACTTGAGGCAATTTTCCTGTCTCAGCCTCTAGGACACTGGGATTACAAGCATGTAATCTCACACCTACCTACCTACCACACCTTGTTTGCCTAGTCACTTGGTCCTAGTGTGATTGTTAGTGGATGGGGGATGCCATGGCATTCACTGCCTTGTGGAAGCTCTGAGTTGGGCTGGAGAGATGGCTAAGCAGTTAAGAGCACTATCTTCTTCCAAAGGTCCTGAGTTCAATTCCCAGCAACCACATGGTGTCCACAACCATCTATAGAGGTATCTGGGGGCCTCTTCTGGCCTACTGACTCACATGCAGGCAGAACACCATATAAAGAAATCTAAACAGCAAAACCTGAGTTCAATTCTCTGACTCCTGGAGGCCAATGAGGGCCTAGGACATGTTTTTGCCGTTATTCCTAAACAGGGTACTATATTCTCTTGGCAGAAAGTTGGGAGCTCTTGGTGATTTTCTCAGCCCACTGTGGCCATGACAACTGCTGACCTCTTAGGCAGGCAGGCAGAGATAGCTTCTCTGGCTAGGAACAAAATTGACAGGTGGGCCTAACCTGAAAACCTCAGGGAAGCTAAGTCTCACACACCAGTCACGAGGAAGTCCAGTCTCTTTCCAGTCCCACTGTGCTGCCTGGGCTATCCTGGGATCCTATAATAAGCAGGTGCCTGCACCTTCCACTGGCACTGAGTCACCCCTCAGGGTGGGGTGTGTCCTGGGCCCCTGGATGCCTGAGAAGGGGCAGGCGTGTCGATATGAGAAGCCAGGCCTGAGAATGCACAGCAGAGGCCCAGGGGAGGCCACAAGCTTGGATCCACAAGGCCTACAAGAAAGCTCGTGCGGCTGGTGCAAGGTGCAGTTAGGTAAGCAGGAGGTGGCCTGAGATAAGGCCAGGCTTCCTAGTTGCCCTGGGGGTGTCGCACACTGCTGGGGCGCCCTGGGCTGGGGGTGGGGGTGGGGAGACGTCTCTCCAGAAGGCACCTGCCTAAGCATGAGACCTGGTCTGACCACTCCCTTGTCCGATGGCTTTGGACACACTCCTTAACCCCTTCAGGAAATGTCAGGTTCCTTCTGCAAAACGCAAATAATAGCACCCAGCCTTCGAGGTAATTGGGGCTGGGGCTGGAGCCCTGTAAACTCAGGTCTCTTTGAAGTTGGCAAGCACGTAGCGTCCTAGGAAGGGCCATCTCCCCTTCCCTCTTCCCTGGTCCAGGTGACCAGAGGTCACTATTATGGGGGCCGGTTCCCGAGGCTCCGCCCTCGGAGACATGAAGCAACCCGGTCGGAGGACCGGAGTTAACTCCAGAAAGACACGGGGCAAAGGCGGAGCGTGTTCGGTGCCGCTGTCCCGAAACGTTCTAGGGGTGAGCTGTGCAGAAAGAACCTCTTTTTCCGGTAGAAGTTTCTATCGTCTATACTTTTCTTCGCTGCTTGCTGCTGTCCCTTTAAGAGTTCCGCGGGTTGCCCCGCCCCCTGAGAAATCTTATTGGCCTATTCCACTCCTGTGGGTGGGGGCCCATTGCGATTGGCTGCTGCAGGCCGGGGGCGGGGCTGAGTGCCGATAACAGGGGTCGTGACTGTTTTCGCAGCTTCGCTTAGACGAAAAACACCAGCCGAGGCGCTTGCGAGACTCCTCTGCTGCAGAGGGCCAGGGAAGTCCTCGGGTCCTGTGGGTGCTCTGCGCGCTGGCGGTGTCTGGCTACCTGCCGCCGTCCCGAGTGGAAACTCGGCCGCGGCTCTTGCGCGACGCTCCCCGGTTCTCGCTGCTTTCGGGGGGTCGGAGTCCCGCGGCCTGCGCTGCTGAGCTCTCAGGTAAGCGCGGCCGAGTCGGCTTCTGCTCCGCTGAGCTAGCCAGAAGGCCTTGCCCCTCTCCTTCCTCGGGCTCGGGCCTACCGTCCCCTCCTGTCCCGGTGCCCCTCGGGATGCAGCCGCAGGACAGCCTTTGAGAAGTTTCTGGGGACCCTAGCGGTCAGGACCGAACCCTGTGTGGGTCTGGGCACCGGCAGCTCCCGGCGCAGCCCGAGCTCAGCGGCAGCCGGAAAGGACAGCCCAGCCTCTGCCTCTGCCTCCCTGGCCTTTCGGAAGGAAGGGACAACTCCTTTCAGCTCCGTAGGGAGGAGAGGGCTGTGGGGTATGGGACACAGACCTCCAATCCTTGCCCCGTTCGGGTGCATTGTGCTGGAAATTTGTGCGCGTCGCAGCATTTTGTGAGGACAGACAGACAGAAAACATGTAAATACACCTACCGCAGATGGACTCCTAGTGCTATAAACAGCACACAGAAGAGCCGGGTGGTGGTGGAGGAATCAGGAGGTGGAGGCAGTAGGATCAGAAGTTCAAGACCTGCCTTGGGTACATGCAGAGTTGGAGGCTAGCCCGGGCCCCATGAGACCCTGCCTTTAAAAACCTACTGAAAGAACACCCAGGTGGGCCACTTGGAGGGGAAGGTAACCAGAGTGATGAAATCAAGCTGGGGGAAGGAAGGTAAGCGAGCACAGAGACCTCTGAAGTAGGTGAGATATAAGCTGGTGGCTAAAGAAGGGCAAGAAGGGTTGGCAGAGGGCAGGTCATCTGGACCATCCCTTTTTCCTGGTGTCCACGGTGGCCTCAGGATAGAGTCTCTTCTTTGTCACCAAGGCTGACAGTTTCAGAGAGGCACTGAACTTAGAATCTCTCTCCTCTGGAGATTTCCCATGCTGCCCTGCAGCTAGATTTAGAGGCTCCGCATCCTAGGAGTTAAGGGAGAGAAGTAAGAGTTTGAGTCTGCTACCCTCCTACTGGGTAGGGATCCCATATGAAAGCTCAGAAGGTTTGGGCAATTCCATCTCACAGATGGGAAAGACAAGCTCTCTCAACCGCTGCCAGGGAGAGAAGGCCCTTGGGAGGGGTGTGTGTGTGTGTCTAGGAATGTCAGACTAGGTCCCACCTAAGGCCCCAGCAGGCTAGCCACAGAGGGTGGGAGGAAGGCGAGCCCGGAGCCATGGGCAGGAGCCTGCCTCTGGAGAATGCTCTGAGGTCAGAGCTGCCCTTTCAGGTTCACAGGTAGAAGAAACCTTGCCTCAGTTCCCTGGTCCCCAGAGGCCCGGGCTCCCCCATGATGCTCTGCTACTGTTTCAAGATGTCGCAGCCCATATTTGTCTAGGTCAGCCCTCTCTCCTTCCTCTTTTTCCTGGTGGGCCAGCTCCTTTCACTTCTCTATCAGTGCATGCTGCCAAGGCCAGAAGAAGGTCTGGGGAAGGAGAGGCTCTGGGGCCGTAGGGTAGAGTCTGTGGGTCCACTGGGCAGTGCCCACCCTTCCCCTAAGGGTGCTTGCCCAGTGTTCCTTGGAGGGCAGCGCAGGGTACCGGACCTGTGTATTGGAAGGAAGAGTGTCCTGATGTATTTCTTCTCACTACTTCAGTTTCTTTCGGAGGACAGTCATCCTGTCAGGTGCAGTGTGCTTGGCTGCCTCCCAGCCCCAGTGCTGCTGGAGCGGAATATTCTGGGTCTGGAGTGTGGCTTGGTAGCTCATAGGCCTCTGCCTGCTTAGCAGTGTCCACTTGCTCAGGTAGAGATGAATACCTTGAGCCACTGCTAGGTGTAGAACTGGCCAGAATGTCAGGATCTGGAGGGGACAGCTGGACTATGGGCAGCTGGAGGCCATACCTCTGAATATTTGTACCTCCCAGGGATGGGTTCCCAGTCCTACAGTGGAGTGTCACAGGTGGCAGCAGACACCTCTGGTCCTTCTTCCCAGAAAAGCCACTGGACCTTGTAAGGACACCTGGGTCCATGGGCAGACCCCCCCCCCCCTCCGCCCCACATTCATTTCCTCAGCCTGTAGGAAACTCATCCATTGCTAGCTTCTGTAGACATTTTCACAGCTTGCCTTTTTTGGCTGTCATAGCAACCTTGCTGGATAGCTGTGATTGTCCCTGTGACACTCAGAAGGGAAGTGACTCATCAGAGGTCACACAGCAAGCAGGCGAGGGCCAGGAATGCCATCCTAGTCAGGCTTGCCAATTCTGTAACCTACAGGAGATGGGAACCAGGCCCGGGGACACAAACCTGTTGTTGCTTTAGCTATTAGGAGACTGAGGCAGGAGAATCACAGGTTCAAGGCTGGGCAGCATAGGGAGACCCTGTCTCAGAAGGAGGATTAGGGATGTAGGTCAGTGGTCCAGTGGTCCAGTGCTTGCCTCAAATAGGACCAGTCTCCAGCAATGCAAGATAAAGAAGCAAAAATATATGTTTGAGACATTGAGAGGTCAAACTCAGACACCCTAGTAGTGAAGAGGACTTGCCGGGGGTCTTATGATCGGGAAGGATGGGTGTCATGTGTGGCTGAATCCAGGGGTTGCTGGGAGTTCACAGTTTCTCTCTGCATCCAACTTGTGGCTCTGCCCTTTGTGAGCTTTCTCTCCAGAGCCCCAGCCCAGTGTCACAGTTGGCCTGCTGACCTCAGCAGGATAGGTTATCACTGGCCAGGGTGCTGCAACTTTCTGGTTGGCCAGGCTTGGATATGCTCACATTTCCTGACATTTGTGCTTTGTGGAGAGCAGGAGCGCTGGCTGAGCTCTCTCGGGAAAGTGGGGCCCTCTTGCTGCCTCACCCTTGTCCTATCCTCTCTGACCTGTTGCAGTGCTTCCTCCCTGTCTCACCTTCTGCTAGGCCTGCCCATCCTCTGCAGTAGCCTACGGGACCCTGCCCAGGTGAAATGGGACCCTGTCGCCTTTTTTGGAAAGGCCTTTTTCAGTACTCTTGAGAGTGCAGTCACACTGCATGTAGGTGTGCTACCCCATCTGACCCGGCCACCCCAACCCTGTTGATCTGTCCAGCTGCCCAGGCCTATTCTTTTTGGTCTTTGGCCAAGTCTGTTTCTACCTCAGGGCCTTTGTGTTTGCTGTTCTCTCCAAAGAATGTTCTTTATCTAGAGTTTTCCAAGGTTGACTCCTCAGTCACGTGTCATCTTGACTGAACACCAACCTAAACCAACCTTCACATGTTCCCTGGAACTCAGCCTTAACTGTGAAGCAAGGCCATGATAACTGGATAGAAGACCGTGCTGTCTTTGGAAACAGCCTTGGGCGTGTATGGAGGGACCCACAGAGCATCTTTCTTGCTACTTTCTGACTTCAACACATGCTTCTGTCTAATGGTCTAACATGGCTGCTTGTGTTCTATCGTGTTCATATTCCAGCTGATGGGAAGAAAGAAGGGCACGACCTGAAACTGGCGAGTCGCGCTCTGCTGCTGCTGTCCACGTGGCCAGTCTCTCCTGCAAGGGAAGCTGGGGAAAGCAGACTGAAATCCAGGCTTCTGCTGGTAAGAAGTGTGGATACTGGGGACTTCCCTGTGTGTGCTGTGTTTCTGTCCTTGTGTCCCACTCCGCTGTCTTCTCAGCACTTCTCTCCAGCAGAAGTTTGCGTTTTACTTATAAAGGTTTGTGTCTGCTCTCTTTCTGTCCCTGGGAGGAAGACCTCAGGAGAGTAGGCCTTGCCTGCCCTGTCCCTGCCATATCCAAGTGATCCAGTGAGTTGTTGGGTACACTGACCACATGGCTGGTCAGATCTGCTGGGCAAGCAGAAGGATGCATGAGTGATGGATGATTGCTCCATTCGCCTTTGCCATCGTTGGGGCTGGGAAGAAGCCAGTGTCTTTGGAGGAACCAGGCACATACTTCCTTCCTTAATCTTCCCCATCAGCAAGCTGGAGGTGTAACAAATCAGAGCCAGGGCACAGCCTGTTCAGAGAAGGCTGGGGACCGGGTCTTGGCTGCCTGTTTAGGGGTTTCCTGTCCCTTTCAGCAGAGATAGCACTAGAGTGTATAATGGCCCCAGCAAACTGAGATGTCCCTGAGTCTCCCAAGGCCTGCCTCTTCTTGCTGCTGTCCAGAGAGCTTTAAGTAGACCTACAGGGCTCCTTTTGCTTTATCTCCGGGAGAGGGGGACAACACCAAGCTCCTGGCCATTCCTGCCACAGGCAGGTCATCAGGCCACGACCTTTTCCTGTATAAAGCTTTCTGAAGTTTTCCTGCTAGTATGTAGGATCGTGCGCCCCCGCCTGGGTGGAGTGCCTGGGGCGCAGTGTGCCCCCCTAGGCTGCAAAGTGGATCCCAGCATTGTTTCCATATTGGTCACGTGTGGCGTGTCTGGATCCACCCACCTCACATTGGGGAGGCCCATTCATTTTGCCAGCAATTCAGGTTCATTCTTTTTACTGCCATCTTGTGGTCACGGGCTGACACTGCATCCCCTGCCTGGATACTGGCTGTTTTGAGTGATTCTTAACCCTGATATCATCACCCATGAGTCCTGGGGCTCAGCTTGTACTGCAGGAAGCCCTTTTGCCATTCCCATGCAGTTATCTCATCAAGATTCCTCATCTAGGGTTTTCTGGCCACCGTTAGTCTCCTCTCTTCAAGGCATTGCAGGGACACCAGATCCTCAGCTCTCTGGTCCCCCAGACTGAACATCAGTCTTTTCTACCCAGATGGCCACAAAGACGGTAACCTCTGGGCTACTCTGGCTTCCAGCTTCTCCTGGCAGCCTGGCCTTCTCAGATGCACCACCCTTGCCCTCTCTCTTTGTACCACTACTCCAGGCCCTATATCTAGAGACCTCCGTGTCTTTCCAGGTATCCCCTCCACCTGTAGCTGCTTTCCCAGTGCAGCAGAGAGGGTTCCTCCGAGGACATTAGTGGCCGTGTGGCCTCATAGATCAAATGGTGGGTTAATTTTTGCAAGGTGGGGTTAGGAGCCACATCACTGAGCCTTCAATCCTGCTGAGCATTCTACATCACCATGGCAGGGGCAGGGTGGGGGCCGTGCTCTGAATTCCTTCATCTCTTGAGACTGGAGGAAGAATCTGGAAGGTATGTTGTCACTGCTTTCTGGCACATGATTCTCAGTAATTGGTTTGGGTGACTGTCAGGGGGCAGAGGCTTAAGGCAGAGCCTGAGAGGAGGGCCCATGCCCTGTACAGAGCTAAGAGCCCCCTCAGTCTTCTCCCTGCCTCCTACCAGGCGAGTCTTAAGTATGACTTCTACTCTGCGCTGCCACTTTGGTTTTCCCTGAGAGCCTTAGGCCGATGGAGGAGGGCCAAGACCCTGTGCCCTAACCACATGGGCTTGTCTTCAGGGCCACTGCTGGTGGAATGGCCAGCCTGCAGGAGGCCAATGGAAGCACAGCGTGGCCACCGCCCGCAGCATCCAATATCAGTGAGCCCCACCAGTGCCTGCTGCTGCTGTATGAGGATATCGGCTCCTCCAGGTAGGGTTCCTGACCCTGCTGAGGGTGGGCTGTGGGTGGGCTCTCAGCATGTCATGGGCTGGGGAACTGTGGATCTACCTCACCAGTGAGATAGCTTCTGTGCCCTCTGCCAGGGTCCGGTACTGGGACCTCCTGCTGCTCATTCCCAATGTGCTCTTCTTCATCTTCCTGCTCTGGAAGCTTCCCTTAGCTCGGGCCAAGATCCGTGTCACCTCCAGCCCCATTTTTATCACCTTCTACATCTTGGTGAGTTTCCTCCAATCAGTGACAGATAGCCTATCTCTGATTTAAGCACAAAAGGAAAATGAATGAATTGCTTCCATAACGAAAATGGCTTCAGTTATGGCTGGATCCAGGGACTGTTCCTCTTGCTCTTTACTGTACTCGGTTCTCTCCATGGAAATGATGCCAAGGACAGCTGGGAGCTCACCTGGCTTTTCCAGCTGCACCAGGGAATCCCTCTTTCCTGGCCTGTAGGGGAGACTTAGCCTGGCCTTGAATTGTCCCATCTAGGATCCCACATTCCTGCCTGAGCCAGTTAGCAAGGAAAGGGAAGGTTGAGGCAGGTCAGTAGACCATGCTGACTGAAGGAGGCAGGTGATCCCTGTGGGAACATGGGGAATTGGTACTAGAGGGATGGAATGAACGTTGATGAGGAAAATGTTCACAGCAGCCCCATTCAGTCGTCCATTCTTCCACTTATGTAATGGTTTGGCAGCAGTCTCACCTGACAGAAGGACCTGTAGTCTCAGCCTTTGGTGGGCCCTATGCATGTTGCTTTGGGGATATGGAGCAAGGCTGTGCATGAGGCAGAGGCTCTAAGGGTAACCTCCCTGGGTGTACCCCCACTTCAGGGTGTGGGACTCTTTTTTCCTTATGGAGAGGAGCCTAATTGACTGGAGTACCCTACATTGAGGCTCTGAGATGTCACTCCAAGAGCTGAGTGGCTCCCTGGTCTCTTCTGTTGTCAGACTCTAAGCTTCCCACCATTGGTGTGTAGTGGGCAAGTAGGGAGACATGACGTGGGGAGCACTGGGGGCTAAGGAGGTAGAAGTGGAGCAAAGGCTGGCTTTCTTCTGTCACTTGCCTAAGGTCACAGAGCAGGGAAGCAGGGGGCCTAGGAAAGCTCCAGCTGCCTGGTCCTCTAACCACGGTGAGACAGTGGGTCTTCGGGTGGGCAGCAGTGGAGTTCTCCATGCCTGAGCCCTGTGTTGGGACCTGCCTTCTTATGTCCCCCTCACCCTCCCTGTCCTATTCCTTATCTGGTTACAGCCTCCCATTCTTGAGTGGATCCTGCAGAAGTGAGGCTTTGTTAGTCCTAACACTACACTCTGTCCTTCTCTTGCCCTGCAGGTGTTTGTGGTAGCCCTGGTGGGCATTGCCAGGGCTGTGGTTTCTATGACGGTCAGCGCCTCCGATGCTGCGACAGTTGCTGACAAGGTGCAGGGGGGAAGCCAGTCTGGTGGAGGTTATGATGTGCCCTCTGTACCCTGATCCACCCTGAGTTGGAGAGACTCAGGATATCTATCTGGGTGGAGCCCACCCTCAGTTGACCCTGTGCCTCTCTGTGCCCAGATCCTGTGGGAGATCACCCGCTTTTTCCTGCTGGCCATTGAGCTGAGTGTAGTGATCCTGGGCCTTGCGTTTGGTATGTGTGCTGTAGGGCTGTGCTGAAACCCGGACCCGCTCTCCCTACCCTTCCTGCAATTACCCACAAGTGGATCCTAGGAGGAGGGGCTGACTCACCCTGTACCTTACAGGTCACCTAGAGAGCAAGTCCAGCATCAAGCGGGTGCTGGCTATCACCACAGTACTGTCTCTGGCCTACTCAGTCACCCAGGTATGTGTGTAGGGAGGTATCAAGGGTCTTGTTTCTAAACTGTGAGTGTTTCCAAGGAACCACATGGACCAGGCAGGGCCACCTTCCCCTGGACGCAGACCATAAGTGAGCCCCAGGAAGGCTAGGAAAAGTGTGAGAGCTGGTGTCTGGACAGGCACTCTGAGAGTATATGAGGTGGGGCCTTTTTTTTTTGTTTTTTGTTTTTTGGTTTTTTTTTTGTTTTTGTTTTTGTTTTTTTTTAGGCTGGATAGGGCCGGCCTTGAAGGCTTTGTCCACAAGGGACTCAGCCAGGGTCTGAACTGCCCCTGGAGTTAGGTGGGTAGCCATGGCTGGGGCATAGGCAAGGGTGGGGCCTGGCATGCTGGAGAGCCCTGGGCTCTGCAAGGGAAACCCAAGAGACGCTCCAGTGCTAGGACTGACCCGACCTCCTCACCTACAACAGGGGACTCTGGAGATCCTCTACCCTGACTCCCATCTTTCGGCTGAGGATTTCAACATCTATGGCCATGGCGGCCGCCAGTTCTGGCTAGTCAGCTCTTGCTTCTTCTTCCTGGTGAGGTCTGGCGTGCTCCCTGGGGGCAGGTGAAATAGCCTGGCCCGGCCCGGCCCGGCCTCCCTGTCACCCCTGTCTCTGCAGGTCTACTCACTGGTGGTAATTCTCCCCAAGACCCCGCTAAGGGAGCGTGTGTCCCTGCCTTGTGAGTATCTGCTGGGGCAAGGGTGTGGGGGCATTGGCCTGTTCCGGCCTGCAGCTGGGGAGCACTGGGAAGGAGCATCGCTTCAAGGTTTATACCTGAAGGGTAGGGTGGTTCAGAAGCTCATGACCCTTGCCCCCTAGCGCGGAGGAGTTTCTACGTGTATGCAGGCATCCTGGCCACACTCAACTTTCTGCAGGGGTTGGGGAGTGCTCTGCTGTGCGCTAACATCATTGAGGGGCTCTGGTAAGAGGGTGCCCACCGTGGGAGTGGGTTGGGCCTGGGTGGAGTGGCTACCACCGTGGCAGAAGGGGTCCCCATTCCTTTGGGCAAGGCATGGGGTCAGGGCAGGACCACAGGCCCTGGCCATGCTGACCTGCTCTCTACCACAGCTGTGTGGATGCCACTACCTTCCTGTACTTCAGCTTCTTTGCACCGCTCATCTATGTGGCCTTCCTCCGTGGCTTCTTTGGGTGAGTGATGGCCAGACTTATGCACTCCAATGTGCCTGTAACTACTGTGTATGCATGGCCATTGGGGTGGGTGTGCAGAGGGCACTGAATGGCACTATGTATCTCTTTGCGGATGTGCAACAAGCACAGACGGCTGCATTTCCCACCAGACAGGGCTGCAGCTTAGCAGTGCTGTTCCATTACCTAATTTGTCAGCAGCACCTACTATGAGCTAGACGCTGCTGTACAGACCCCAGGGGAGCAAAGCAGGCATGAGGCAGCAGCATGTACCTGGCAGGGGCCCTGAGGGTCCCCAGTGAGCTGAGGCACAGGTGCTTGTGGGTAACGTCAGAGGCTAGGATGCAGGGACCGGCTGATAGGGTGGAGTGCAGGCAGGGGCTTGCTGTCCTGTCAGGGCTGGGGTGATGGACATGGACTATCTCTGGGGAGGCCTAGGTAAGGCTATAAGGGGCTGCTGCCTGCACCAATCTGCATAGGCTGCTGCTCTATTGGGCCTCCTCTAGTTATCCTGAAGACCAGGTTCGGGAGTAGGCAGTCATATGCTGCAGGCATGGAGGTCACACATGGCCAGGGTTGGTGAAGGCTAGGGTTTAGTTTATTGTCTCCCATGGGGTGCTGACACACCCATGGATGGGGAGGTATGGAAACCCCTGCCGCAACTCTCAGGTGTGTGTGGGACCAGCTTCAAAATAAATCTTGGTGGGCTCAAGGGTTCCTTCAGGGACCTCAGATGAGCTAGGCTTCTGTCTGGCCCCTGCTCCTCCTGACTGCAGTGCTTCCTCCGCACTGTCTCACCAGCTCAGAGCCCAAGATCCTTTTCTCCTACAAATGCCAAGTGGATGAGGCTGAAGAGCCAGACATGCACCTGCCACAACCGTACGCGGTGGCCCGGCGCGAGGGCATAGAGTCTGCAGGCCCTGCGGGGGCCTCCGCAGCCAGCTATTCCAGCACGCAGTTCGACTCTGCCGGGGTGGCCTACTTAGATGACATTGCCTCAATGCCCTGCCACACGGGCAGCATCAACAGCACAGACAGCGAGCGCTGGAAAGCCATCAATGCCTGAGTGGCCACCCAGGCATCGGGAGGTCTGTGAGGACAGCTGGGCTCCCAGGTGGAGCAGAGTGCAGCTGAGGAACTTGTGTGGATACCCCCTAGGGACAGGTGTACCTGTGCCCTAGGCACCGGGCTCTTCCTGTTCTCCATCCCCACTTCTCCTTTGCTGACTCTGCTCCAGCTTGGGACCCCCACGTTCCCAGCACTACGTTCCTGCTGGGGTCCTGCCTGCCTACCCCCTTGTCCCTTCCCTACAGCTCTCAGCCTCCTTAGCCACAGGGCCGCAGTGTGTATATTTTCTTGATCTATTTTTTAATAAAAGCAGAAAGCGTAGTAGGTGTGTGCTGATGCCTTTCTTCAGCAGGGCCGTACAGGTGGCAGGGAAGCCCCACCCAGTGATGTCCCCAGAACTGGCTGCCAGGGCAGGGTGAGGAGCAGGCCACTTGTTGGAGGGTAGGAGACCAATGTGGAAAGAAGGGAGTTCTGGGAGCTGAGGTCTGTGAAGTATGGTGGAGCCTGTGGTCCCTACCCCCTTTGGCTCCTTACACTCTCATCTCGGGCCATCCCTCCAGCAATGTCATCAATAAAGTAGGGGCAAAGGGACCCTTCTAACCCTGTGTGTACCAGTCACCTGCCATGACAACTCACTGTAAGTCTCTGGACAGTGCAGGACCCCGGAGGGATCCTGGCTCAGAGCAGAACAGGTGGAAGAAAGTGCTGGGAGTGGGCTGGGGCCATGGCTCGAAGGTAAGAGTGCTGGCTGCTCCTACAGAGGACTTGAATTCGATTCCCAGCACCTATCTGGCAACTCAACCATCTAATCCCAGGGGATCTGCCCCCTTCTGACATCTTCAAGCACAAGGTACATATGTGGTACACAGACATCCTTGCATACAAAACACCATGTACATTAAAATATAACAGTAAAACAAAAGGCTGGAACTGGAGGGTGTTCTATAAGACATGGTAGGAAAAATGAGCTCAGTCTAGTAGGTGACCTCCAGGCAGGAGGTCTGCCAAGGTCATAGCCAAGCCAAGTGGTCAGAGCTAAGAGGCAATCACAGCTCAGCTGGGTGTCTACCTGTCCAGTGGCTGGCCCTCAGGCCAGGAGGGTGCCAAGGGCACAGCCCCTAACATCTTGTCACATGGTAAGGCCCCCATGGAAGAGCCCTTGGGATCTAGGCCTGGACATTTCAGATGACCTGGTATGGTCAGTGAGCTTGAGCACTGGCGGTGAAGGGGCAGACCACAAAGCTGGCAGAGTCTTGGAGCTTCTTTCATAAGGCGCACACAGGAGTCTGGGATGTGGGTGTGGAGAGCTTGCTCTCCCTGAAATTCCAGCAGCTGTGGGAACCACCAAGGAGGATTGGGCAGTCAAGTACAGAGCCGGGTTCATGCTGTTGCTGAGTGTGTGTGCGTGAGTTGTACATGAATGTGAGTGTGCATGTGTGTGTGTGTGTGTGTGTGCGTGCACGTGTTTAGTGAGTGTGAAGGAGTAGGCTGTGACATCACAGTAGCAAACTTTGCTTGTCAAGCTGTTATTGAGCAAGCTGTGGGAGCCACCACAAAGCTGAGGCAGATGCCAACTTTATTACTGGGCTCTCCCAGCTTCGGGGAGGCAGAGGAGGGTGGATCTCTGAGCTTAAGGCCAACCTAGTCTACAAAGCAAGTTCAGGACAGCCAAGGCTACACAGAGAAACCCTGCCTCAAAAATACAGAGAGAGATTGAATTTTATGTGAATGCATGTATGTGTGGGTATATGCTTGTTCTATGTGTGTTGTGGGAGGTTGCCCACAGGGACCAGAAGAAGGCATTGGATCCTCTGGAGCTGGAGTTACATGGTGATGAACCTAAAGTGGGTCCTAGAAACACAGTCCAGTGGTGGTGGTTAGTTTTATGTCAACTTGACATAAGCTGACGTCATCTGAGAGGAGGGGCCCTCGAATGAGAGCATGCCTCTATAAGATCGGGCTGTGGGCAGGCCTGTATGGCAGTGGTTCTCGCCTTCCTAATGCTACAACGCTTTAATGTGGTGGTCACCAACCATAACATTATTTTTGTTGCTACTTTATAACCGTAATTTTGCTGTTCTAAATCGTATAAATATCTGTGTTTTCTGATGGTCTTAGGTGACCCTGTGAAAAGTTGTGACCCACAGGTTGAGAACCACTGATGGAGTTATTTTTCTTAGTGACTGATGTGGGAGGACACGCTCTGAGGCTGGTGGTCCTGGATCCTATTGGGGAAAAAAAAAAAAGGCAGGCTGAGCAAGCTGTGAGGAGCAAGCTGGTGAGCTGCACTTCCCCATGGCGTCTGTCAGCCCCTTCAGGTTCTGCCCTGTTTGAACTCCTACCCTGACTTCCTTGGCTTTTGGTCATGGTGTTCCATCACAGCAACAGAAAATCTGACCAAAGACATCAGCCCTCTCTCTGTGAGAGTAGTCTGTGCTCTAAAACCACCGAGCCATCTCCCCAGCTTTTTTGTTTTGTATTGTTTTGTTTTGTTTTAAAAATGAATGCAGACACTTTACACATGGAGAAGCAGAACAAAGCAAGGCGCAGTAAACGTCTGTTGCCGATGTGGGTGGTGGAAGGTGACCTTCCCCCTCTGACTTTGACGTTATCTCTACAGGCAGGGCAGGAGCTGGCGCCTTGGAGCTAGCCTGCCTGCCGTGCTCACCAGGAGGCTGCTATCGTTTCACCTTTGAACCTTGAGAGCACCGCAGCTGTCCATGCCCCATCTCAGTGGGTCTTGGTGGCCTTTCCAGGCAGGTGGGAGAAGGGCCTCTCTGTAGGTGTGGGTGCTCAGTCATGACCAGCAAGCCACCTGGAGAGGCTTGATACTGCCGCAGTGAACAGTACAACTCTAAACCCTCTGGAATTCACAGTTAAAGTACTTTTAATCAGTCTTCTACAGGGACTAAGAGTTGTTCTCCCAGATAGGCCTTATTATTATTTTTTCATTTCCTACTGTAATAGAAGCCCTGCCTTTTGGGGGGATTGGTGAGACTCGATGCACAACTGCTCCTAATTGAAGCCTATGCTTTCTAGCCTCCCCTGAATGATGGGCCCAGCAGCCAAGTTCTGGTCAGTGGGATGGAATGGGCAAGCAGCATTCTGCCCAGAAGGAGAGGGACAGGGCCCTTTCCAGCTCTTGGAGCTGTCCTTGTAATGGCTGTGGTAACGGTAGCCATTTTGAACCGTAGGTTACCTCGGGGACCAGAAGCCTCTCCCGCAACAAGATACAGGGGCTGATATCCCTGACACTGCAAAGTGTCTGCCATGGCCTTGTAATTCAGCTTTCCAATGGCTTTTGGAATGAGCAAGATAAATGGCTATCTTTTTTAACCACATTGGGCTCTCCCCTCACACTTGAACCTAATCTTAGCCAACACACCAGGCTGCCAATCACATGCTGTGTACGCCTTGTCTTTCTGAAGAGTCTGCCTTGGGCAAAGCCTGTCAGCCAAGCAGCCAGCCTGACTGTGGCTTATGCCAGCACCCACTGCTTTGAACTCTCCATGGATGAAATCTCCAGGCCAACTGCAGCTGTTCACTGCCAAAGCACTCAGGCTCCTGAAGGCTTTGGCCACTGTTTGAAGCCCTGAGTGCGAGAGCTTTTTACCATAACAAGCCTTTTGGGGCTGTGGGGGAGGACTCTGGCAGACATTTTTATCCAAAAAGCAGCGGAAGTCCTGTGATTGGTGCAAATATGATTTCTCATTTGCATGAGGGACTGCTATGATTGGGGACAAAGTGGTCCCTCATTTGCATGTTGTGAATAAAGTTCTTTTTTTTTTTAATGTGAATAAAGTTCTTTATGTTACAGAAAGGGCTGGGCTGTGGTTGGTGCTGATACCTGACACACACATACCTTTGAAAGCTGCCGGCCTGGCTCACCCTTCCAGTCTGCTGACCATCCTATGCTGCCCCCTGGTGTCAAGAGCAGCTTCAGCATCGGCTCTGAAGGCCGCTGAGGAGAGGAGAGGACAGCAGAGAAAAGGGATGGCAGAAGGGATAGTGTTGGTGCAACAGAGATGGTGGAGAGCTAAGACTGTAGGAGTAGAAGGCTGTGAGGAACTACAAGTCCAAGTCACTGGAGGAGTTTCCATTCTTTGCAGTTCTTAAGAGCTGCTCTCACCACACCACAGGCCTAGAGCTGAGCACTAGTTGATATGATGTGCCCTGCTGTAAGCATAAGAGCTGTAACCCTGGTGACTGATGATGAAAGGCATGTGCCGTCATGGCTGGCCTTACTTGTTCTTCTTTTAAAGATGTATTTATTTTTGTTTTGTGTGTGAGAGTGTTTGCCACACGTGTGCAATGCCTGTAAGGCCAGAGGAGAGTGTTGGATCCCCTGGCACTGAAATTATAACTGACTGCGAGACACTATGAGGGTGCTGGAGACTGACCCTCAGTCGTCTGCAAGAGCAGCCAGTGCTCTGAACCACTTCTTCAGTCACTTATTCAACTAGACTTTGTTATATAGTGCAAGATGACCTTGAACTTCTGAGCCTCCTACCTCTACTTCAAACGCTGGGATTATAGGCATGAACCACCACAGCCAGTTTATTCAGGGTTTCAGGCGCATTTGACAGGAACTATACCAACTGAACTGCATCCCCAGCAAACGCAGGGGAGTGCTTCTCAGTCCCCTTCTGCCGCCTTCAGTTTTCTCCATCTCAGGCTGATCGTGTTGGGGGTGTGGTGTGGTAGGGGTGGGGCAGGAGGTGGCTGCAGAGGGGAGCTTCTCTGTTGAGACACTCTCCATGGTCTCTTCCTATCTATTTATACAGTACTCTACCTGCATGTGTGCCTACACACCAGAAGAGGGCACCAGATCTCACTATAGATGGTTATGAGCCACCATGTAGTTGCTAGGAATTGCACTCAGGACCTTCAGGAAGAGCAGACAGTGCTCACAACCACCGAGCCAGCTCTCCGGCCCCTCCATGGTCTGTTTCTAAGCAGCCTTCTAGGAGCCCCAGGTGATAAGGGGAGCTGTTGTGTGATTGGCCCCAAGGCTTGACTGCTAGAGCATGCCTAATGCTTGGTTCCTCGTATCACTTGGCACTGAGGCCTCAGCTGCGCACTGTAGCCTGTTGTGAGGTGGGTGCAGCACTACTGCAGTCAGATCTCCTTCGGGGCCTGGAGTGAAAGGTTTGGTTTCTTTTATGTTTTGTTTGTTTTGTTTTGTATTGTTTTGTTTTGGTCCCAAATGTGGGATGTGGAAATGTTTTTAGTTCATTCTCAGTTGAAAACAAACACATGAGAGGGCCCATGATCTTGGTCAGCTGAAAAGGGGCAGGTGAGCGGGCATGTGATGTTTTGCTGGAAGCTGCCTCATGCAAGGGGCATGACTTTTAAACAGCCTGTGTGGACTTGAGAAGGGATAAATAGAGGCCCACCGACAGGGCATCCATGCAAAATCTTTGTAAGGTGCACGTTGCTTCGCTGGTCTTCGTTTCTCTACACTTCTCGGAGAGAAACCCTCAGAGCAGGGAACTTCTCGTGGGACTCTGGCTGAGTCTTGTGGCTTTGGCTGGTGCATTCCGATTGGGCAGAGTCTTGCCATTTCTGCTGAATTGTGCCGTTGCTGTTGATTTGTGTTGCTGTTTGGTGTTGGCTGGACTGCTGGTGTCCAGATAATGAAGAGTAGACTTGCTTCAAGGAACTACATCTAAAAAGGTCCACAACCCCCTTTTCCTCATAATTTTCTTTCTCCCCCACCTCTTGTCAGTGGGTTAGAAGGGAGGTAGAAGTGTTTAAGAACCCTAAATAAAGTAGGTTTTGGAAAAATCTAAGCCTACAGGAGCCTCTCAACACAGAATCAGTTCCATCTGGCTGGGGCCTGATAGTGTCTGGAGAGGGCAACTTGAACAGAGCTGGGAAGCACAAAGCCACCCCAAGGAGACAGCTCTCCAACTACAGGGATGGGAGCCCCCACTCTATACATCCACAGACCTAGCGTCCATCCTGCAGCCCTGTGCATGTATAAGCCTTAAATGTCATCCTGTGGCACTAAGGTGACACCTCACAGGCTGCTGGGACACCGCCAGCAGCTGCTGCCAAGAGCCATGTGACCTAGAGGACAACCCACCCCACTCTGCCCACCCAGTCTTCAGTGACCTGTCCCTCAGCCTGTCCAGCCAAGGAGTGTCTCAGAAGGATGTCATGAATACAAAGAAAGAAGCCTCTGACATTTGGCAGACCTGGGGCCATGAAGCCGAAGGCTCAGGAATAGGCCAACAGATCCCAGAGGCCACAAGTTCCAAGAACTAAAAGACATACAGCGTCACCCTCAGTGGGCAGAGGACTGTAGCTCCAGGCACGGAGGCTGGAGGTTCACTGCTCTGCTCTGAAGGTACAGCATTCACCCTCAGCTCTAAGCAACCTCTCATGGTGATACCAAATGACATCTTCTGGAGCTACAGCTCCTGGATGAGCCTCAGAGACTAGGATCCTCAGCTCCCATAGCTGCTATTGTAACAGCTCTCAGGTATAGGACATCCAGATCCTCAGACCCTACTTAGTAGTGGCCTTAGTTGTAACGGCCTTTGGCTCATGAGGCAGGGCAGTGTCCTGGTGTGAAATCTTCTGGTGACCAGAAACAGTTTCTCTTCTGTTTCTCATCAGCCCTGGCTCTCTGTCCTCTCTCTTTTAACTACCTGGTGTCTCTGCTTCTACCAGCACCTGTGTTTTCATTGTGAGGACAGTTACGGCTATTAGAGAATGCTTAGCCAGAAGGGGTGTGGCAAGGGCTCTCTGCCTCAGTCAGGATACAGCCCTTCATGCTGGCTACCAGGGGAAATGCTCCCTCTGGCCTGGGTGGAAATGGCTGCAGATTCTTCTTAGCTCACCCGAGGCTGGTGGTGCCCAGAGAGCACCAAACTGTCTGGAGGGCTACCGTTGTGCTTAGCAGTAATTGTGGTCTCAGACTGGCTCCTTCAGGCCTCTGCATAGTACTCAAAGTCCCAGGCTGCCCACGAGGAGCAGCTGACTGACACCATTCCTCCGCCTAAGGCGGAAACCACAGTGGGTGGGGGGAACCTCTTCAGTGTTGTTAACCATTCACAGAAAACACTCAGTGCACAGTTCCAGCAAAGGCAACCACTGGTAATAGCAGCCTTAACAGTGTGTGTCCCTCTCTCCTTTACTCCAGCGCCTCTGCACTGCAGCGCTGACTTGTATTATGGAAGACTGGCCATCATGAAACCCTTGCCCTGACTTCCCCAGGGAATTCTGCGAGTGGGAGGCGGCAGTGACTTTGTGTATGCCTGGCAAACTCCCTACCAACCGAGCTACATTCCCGGCTCCAAGAGAGCCTGTATAGTGTCTGCTCATTACTTTCACCGCTCATTGCTGATGTCCAGTTAGCAAGGTGAAGTCACTGTGTCCTTAGGGAGGTGTAAGCAATTGATTCCAGGGAGCTGGACAGGGCCACCAACTTAACTAGCTGCACTCCTCCCTAGGGAATGACGGGCGCATCCCTCAGCCCAGCTAATCAGCATCCAGCCAAGGTGCTTCTGCAATTCTTCTGAATGTGAAGTACTTGCTGAATAATTTTTCTTCTTGGACAAGGAAGTCATCCAGGGGCAGAGGAGAACCGGGCCAGAGTTGGGCACAGGAGCCACCAGCTTTCGAACACCTGGACACACCTGGGCTTGAGCAGGGACCAGCTGGGACATTCAGACACAAGAATGAGGGCAGCTGCTTTTTAGCTCAAACCAGTTTGAGTTGAGCTCTTACCACTCAAACCTGGAAGAGCCCAGCTGATGTGAAAGAGAGGGAGAAGCCAAGGGATGCTAGGCTCCACCTGAGGAGAAGCGGACACTGGGGCAGGTTTGAAGGTGAGCAAGGGGTGAGAATGGGGGTGGGGTGGGGCAGGAGGGAGAACCCAGGTCAGTGCTGATTTAAATGAAGCCAGACCCTGGGAGTCTTGACTCCCATAAGGCCCCTAACAATATCTCAGCGTCTGCTAATTATTTCCATCCATGCAAATGGCAGTGATCTTCTTAAGACTTGACAAAGAGATTTCAGAAAACAGCAGACGCCAAATTAGATGTTATTAGCAGGGCAAGAAATGATCATAGGAGATGTCTCAACGATCACACGCTTCGGGGGACACGGCTGAAGGCATCCTAACGGCTCTGTGCAAATCAACCTTCCAGGAAGATGTAGCTATAGCAGCAGAAACTAGAACGGGCTTCAGGCTTTCACATTGTTCTCCACGCTGAAGGATATATATATATATATATATATATATATATATATATATATATATATATATATATATATTCTCCTGCCTGATTAGAACCCGTTTTTATGGCTCTGAGTGCGGCTGCTTTTGCAGCTGTAGCAAAGTGGGCACTTTTTTCTTTCTTATCTTCTTTTGGATTCTTCAGGAGCAAGAAGAAAAGCTCAGAGTTTTCAAGGCTAAATGCTGAAATGTCATTATTCGGCACCAAGAGGAAGAAAAGAATTTTTAAAGTAAGAGGCTCCAAAGCACAAGGACTGTGACCCTGGGCAGCAACCCACCCCTACCCGGGGAGGGAGGCATTCAGACACAGCCTCCCTGCCTGGCCCTCCCTCGAGCCCTCCCTCCCCTATGCTCATCTTTCACACTGAGTGGACTTAACTCAAAGGAAGGGGCTTCTGGCCAAAGTCCTCTGGCCAGGCCTGAAATTGGTAGAGAATCTTTCAAAATTCTAAAGTCCTTTCCTCTTTCCAGGTGGGAAATCCTCAAGACCTCCACTTTCCTCAGCCTAGACTTGAATAAAAGACTCACCCTGTGACAGAGCAGGAGGCAACTTGATGTCCAGGTTTCCTCCTCCAGGAATGAACCTGCTGCCTTGTCTGTCAGGTGAGCTGACACCTGCCCCAGGCTTTGACTCATGACTCTCACAATTTTAATACAGGCACGGGGACCAGAATGGGGAAGAGCTTGGACCCTCGACATTTGGCCAAGCTCTAAATAAATCCATTTCCTTCACCAATTTGTGTTTCCTAATTTCTTTTAAAATACAGGAGAACTGTGGTGGCAGGTTTCTGGGCCAAAGCAGAGGTTCTCAACCTGTGGAGTCAAATGACCCTTTCACTGGGGCTGCATACCAGAAATATCCAGCATATCAGATATTTATATTATGAGTCATTAACAGTAGCAAAATTATAGTTATGAAATAGCAATGAAATAATTTTATGGTATGGTTGTTCTAGAGGCACAAAGGCCATCTTGCTCCTGCTCTTTTATCGGTTGGACTCCTCTGCATATAAGCAGCAAGAATTCACTTCAAACTAGCTTGAACTAAACTAGAGGCCTGTAAGGCATTCAAAATCTCTAGCTGTGCTGGTTCACATACAGGCAGATCCAGATGTTTCCATGCTGACTTGTTTCATGTGCTTAGTCCCTGTCTGAGCTCTGCTGTGCCTGGGGAAGCCTTCTCAGAGATGCTGGCAGGAGAGGGAGGGCAGGGGCTGGGGGGGAGAAGTGAGGTGGAGCACGTGACATCTGCATCTTTAGTAGCATAAACATACTCAGCATATGCTGGGGGGGTGCCGGTCCCGCTTGGGCCGTGTGAGGGGTGCTCACGGATACACGGCTTTGAGTAGGTACCAGCTGGACCATACCGACTTCAAGAAGAGAGCCTGGGTCCAGGCTGGCACAGGGGCCCCATGATGTCTCCTCACTGTGCCTTGCTTTTCCTGAGCCCCACTTCTCCATCACAGGACGGAGGCTCCAACTGTTTAGTCCTCAAGAGTGGCCCCATCCCCTTGCTAACACTCTCACCTGTGTGCACGAGAAGGCTGCCTCA
Organism: Psammomys obesus; assembly: GCF_907164565.1. NCBI lineage: Eukaryota > Metazoa > Chordata > Mammalia > Rodentia > Muridae > Psammomys > Psammomys obesus. The sequence goes on from NW_026593895.1 coordinate 1,533,356, forward strand.
CAGCTTACTTTTGCGTTGTTGGCCCAAAGTGGCTGAAAGAGTCACTTCTCCATGTCTGGGGCTGCTACTCTCCATAAGTGAAGGAGAAAGCAAAGAGATGGATACTAGTCAGGCAGCTGGAAGCTGGCAGCTGGCTGTCCAGACTGAAAATGGTAACAAATGGGCCCAGAGGCTGGTGTGGTTCAACCCACGCCTGGCTGGAGTCCTGCGCTTTCCCATCGTTACTGGGTGCTGAAGCAGTTATTTTAGGAATCAATCATCACAGGTACAGTGAAAACCCCTCTATCCATCCCTTCTTTCCCAATCTGAAACTGAAACTTCAGTGTATGTGTGTGTAAATAACATGTGATCTCTGTCATGTCTGCTTTGATGTGAACCAGTTTGTTCTGAACCACAACTTGCTGGTTCATCTCGCTTTGATTAGAGACTAGTGCTAATACTCAAGATGCCTGTGTGCCCCTGTTACATAAATGGCATCATTTATTTGTCGATTCTCCTGTCAATTTCAATTGTTTGGTAGCTGTGATAACAAAGGAGGATGGGACACATGTCCTGCATCTGATTTTCTTGAAAGCCCTTCCATGTGTTGTTCTGAGGAACAAAGCCACTGTGATCATAGCACATGCATCTGCAGTATCGCTCATGCTGCCATTTTCTTTTCAGTGTTTTTAACAATCTCTGAAGATTTTGAAGCAGGGGCATGACACAAACCTGGAAATTTCAAACTGGAGTCTTGAGATCCTTTAAAAGGGCTCTTGAGGTCAAAGCTATTTTAAAATAATGTGAGACAACCCCTGCCTTCTCATTCTCTCACAGGTGTCCAGTAGAACGTTCTAGGCACAGTATGTGTTGACTTCATAGCTCTGGCAGCTAAAGGGACAAGCATGAGCTTATGTGTGTCCTTTAAAAGTCTCTCTCTTTTTAAAGGAGCTATTTTAGTGGATATCAAGATGGTTCAGCAGATAAATTAGCAGGTAAATAGTCCCAAGCTGGATCCCTGGGACCCACATGGTAGAAAGAGAGCACTGACTCCTCCAGGTTATCCTTTGACCTCTGTATGTACACCATGGTATATGTGACCACACATTCAATAAATAAAAACACGTAATTTAAAATTCATTTTTAAAAAGTCTTTTGCCAGGCGGTGGTGGCGCACACCTTTGATCCTAGCAGAGAGGCAGACGGGTGGATCTCTGAGTTCGAGGCCAGCCTGATATATAGAATGAGTTCCAGGACAGCCAAGGCTGTGTACAGAAATACCCTGTCTTAAAACAATAACAGCAACAACAAGTCTTTAAACCAGGTATGATGAGCCATGTCTATAATCTTTGCACTTGGGAGCTACATAAGACCTTTTCTCAAATGAAAAGAAATTGTCTATTTTGACAATGAGTATCGTAAATATAGACAGTGTACACAAACACCAAGCTCTTTGAGGTCCTCAGTGTTTAAGAATGTAAAAAAAGTCTTGAGATCAAAACCTTTCAGGTTCTGCCAAAGACAGAACCACCATTTAGACTGGTGGGGCCAGAGCATGACAACCAGCATGAGAGTCCCCAGGGTTACCCCCTCAGGCTGAAGCAGCTGTGAGTCTTCTGTCTGCTTCTTTTATCCAGGAGAGCTTCTTGGGATGCTGTTGACAAAGGGTCTTTAAAGTGTGTCAGGCAGAAGCAAGCACTGGCTTTTTCAGCAGCCCCGAGTGGGTGCTCAGGACAGGTTGGCACTAGGACTTATTGGGACACACTTTTTGTTTCCTTACTGCTGAGGCAAGTGAGCTAAGCAGCCTGTTTCTAAAGCCTGCAGAGAGGTGAGTGCACAAACTGCACAAACATCCCATGCAAATGACGGTTTGAGTTTGTGCCAACCACAGCCTTAGTCCTTTACTCCAATCACAGCCAGGGAGGTTTATGTCTAGGCCACTCCAGCCTTCCCTCTTGCCACCAATGATAGCAGTCCCTCTGGGAGACCACCAGAGGAAGTACTTTTCCACTGGCCTCTAGGAAGAAATGGTTTTTCAGGATCATCAAGAGTTCACCAAGATTTGTGAAAACAAAAGACATGCTAAAACACCCCGGGCTGAGGCTACATCAAGCGTTGCAGCAATCAGCTGCAATTGTTGCGTAGTTTCCTCAAGGTGTAGGGCAATCTGCCTGACTGATAAATCCTTCGCTCAGAGAAGCTAGGGAGACTAATATCTGCTAATGAGGGAGTCAGATTGCTGTCCCCCTCCCATGCCTTTGTTTATTTTCAGGAACATGGAAAGCAGAAGGGTGAGTTTACATTAAGAACCTAAAATATTTATAATTACCAATAACGGTGATTTTTAACAGTGTCCAACACCTGCAAGCACTCCAGGGTCAGCAGGGGCTTCTCCTCTGTCTCAGGTCTCTCAGAACTATTACATTGCCCACCTGGTGGCTGGGGTTGGCCATAGTATAAATGCTTCGGCCCCTTTGGCTATATCTTGTCTGTCTTAGGCCAAAGGGAGTCTGTGTTTGAGCATAGGACACCCAGGCAGGCTGGAAGGCCAGAGAGTACAGGGAGAAGGCGGCTCTTTCCCTCCAATGGCTCCAGTACCACCACCAATGGCAGTCAGTGACACTGATGGGTGAGACCCTAGTCGACACCCCCCTACTGGCCAGTAAGCCGAGCAAGGTTCCTAGTGGCTGAGGCATCAAGTCAGGCCTGTTGGTGCTGAGTTGGCTTGTCTCCAGGATCACTAGCTGACCTGGAATTCCCTCTGTCAAGCAGGATGGCCTGGAACTCTGCCCTCTAGTTTTTGGATCAGGCTCCCGTGCTTCATTGTGAGTTATGCTTTTGGTGATGAGATGTTTGTCCCAGGTCTCAGGCCAACTCAGCCTCTGAGCAGCTGTGGCTATAGACACACCACCACTCCCTGCTTTCTGCCCTGGCTGCCCAGGTCAGCCAGGAGCGCCAGTAAGAGCTGAAGCTCCTCCCACATTTCTAGCAGGGGAAAAAAACTTCCAGGCTGGGGAGAGACTCCTATCTGTCCACACCCATGAGTTAGGAGCAGAATATGGCTGGGCAATTTTAGAGTCAGGGAAAGAAAGCACACATGGCCCATTATGAAAAACCACAGGAAAGTTTCCAGACACCTACAGATACAGCCCCTAGCCCATGAAGAAAACACAGATACACATACATAGATACACACACACACACACACACACACACACACACTTCAAAGGATTTTTTAAAATGTGGCACCAAAAAAAGAAAAAAGAAAGAAAGAAAGAAAAAGAAAACACATACAGCCTTTGACCTATAAATTCCATCTCTGGGCACATGGCCGAGGAGAGAATTAAGGACGTGTGCCAAGGCTTAGCTTAAAGGAATGTCCCTGCAGAGAAGCTTGTAATAACAAAACGCTGGCAACAGTCTAGACTCCAGTAAGGGAGTGGTTACATCTGCTTTGGCTAGAAAGCACAATGGCATGCTATTCAGCTCTCAAAGGAATGGCAGAACTGTTTACCCGGGAAGATAAGCATCATTTATTATTGAGCAAGAAAGAAAAGCAGCTTGCAAAATGAGGAATGTGTAAAGATTGGCATATCAAGATATCATCTGTAAAAGCATAAAGCTGGAAGTACCCTTAATGTCCAACAAGAGGGGATTCACTGTGAATCCACACAGTGAATCACGGGGGGTGGGGGTTCGAGAGAAGTTCTGATGAGGAAGAGTCTCCAGATGCACTGACTGGAGAAATACAACAAGCAGAAGCAAGCTTACAGTGTGTCTGTGCGTATTTGTGCGTGCACGGGCTTGAGTGTGTGTGTTTATGTGTGTGTGGCCACACCTTTCTGTGCACATAAATACATCTTGCAAGGATTCACTGGGTGTTCTTATCCTTGGGGGTGGGAGCCAGGTGTGGGAGAGGGATTTTTTCCACCGTACACCTATTATTCCGAGTTCTGTGTTGTGTGTGCCCTCTGTCGCAAAGTCTACTTTAAGAACAAAAGACAGGCCAGCACAGGCGTGCGCGGAAGAGCACTGACCAGACGCGTCCATCCACAGGCTGAGCACCCGCTCATTCCCCACAGCACCTGCACTGTGCTCTCAAGATCCCTTCTGTCCTGTGGTGGCCAGGCCTGGCATGGTGTGAGGAAGTGCGGTGGCTGTGAGCAGGGCGCCCTCTGGACTCCGCCTCTTTTGTTCTCTCTGGCTGCAGTGCTAATTTTCCGATAGGCTGGCTGGGCTACTGAGGGGCACCTGTGACCAGCCTGCACCGGAGCAGAGTGACTAGGCACCACACTGCCTCCTTTCTAGTGAACTGAGACCCTAAGGATGTCTCTAAGAGACACATGACCTCTTGGCCTCCTCTCTGCCTGAGGAGGCTGATGGGAGCGGGAGGGGCACAAAGGCAGGGGCTTGCCAGTGCATGGGACCTGGGTGGGGGCTGCTCAGGGCAGAGCTCACGACTATGGCCCCGTGCACAGCATCCCCCTTCCTGCCTGCAGCTCCCAGCCTGCAGTTGCTTACTCATCGGTCTATTTACTGAACACCTACTATGTGCCAGACACTGTTCTAGGCACTAGGACCTGGTGGTGCATGGAATAGACAGGGCCTCTGCCCTCTGGGCTTGTGTTCTATTAGAAATCACAGATAATAGGCAAATAAATAGCCTGGATGAGAAGATGAGAGGGGAATGCAAAGAGGCTATTGTTAGCCAGAATGGGCAGTGGAGGCCTATCTAAAGAGAGGAGAGACGATACAGGCATTGGTGCTATCCACATAGAAGGAACAACGGTATAAAGGCCCTGGAGGTAGGCCCAGAATGCCCAATTTAGGCAAAACCAAATATCGCAACTAAACCATGGAGTTGGGGAAGAGTTAGAGGATACTGGCCTCATCTGTGTGTTCTGGGACAGTCCTCCATGAAGGAGGACAGGTTACCTGCCTTGACTCAGAGGAGAAGGGGGACTGCCAGTGTCACTCAGAAGAAGCCACCGCAGCAGTGCCTAGCCCCAGACCGCTGGCCATGGGTCTTCATGGCTTTTGCTGGAGGGTAGGGTGGCTAGACTCTGCCGGAGGTGTAGGGCAGGGAGTACGAGGAGAGCTTTGAATCCAGCCATCCAGCTGTAGCTCACTCTCCCTGTAAGGGGGTGAGCCGCCTGCCCTGGGAGGGCTTCCAAATGCAGAGCCTGGGACTCTGTGCTGCCCAGGGCGCTCCCAGCCCACAACAGCCGGAGGCCCTCCTCCTGTGGCACTGCAGAGCTTATGTAACTCCAGCTCCCAGGCAGGGTGTCGTCAGCATTTCCAAGGTGACAATGCCCTAGCTCTCAGGGTGCAGCTGTGGAGACACCCAGTGTCTGTAAAGACCCATTAGTGTGTGCTGGGTCCATCTGGGGGCAGGGGGGCGCGGTCATAGCAGCCCAGCAGGGTTCTATTTCCACAGCACTTCAGCCACACCTGAGGGCACTCTGCGGTTCCGATGGTGACTAATGGTGCCTGGCACATCCCTGGTTCACTCATCATTTGGAGAGACAGCGGTTGTCCAGCTCAGGGCCATTTGGGCTTTTCTTTGCTGCAGACCTTCTGCTCCAGGTCTCTGCTGTTTTGTTTTGTTTTGTTTTCCTGTGAGGCTGTTTTCTGTGCTGACCTCTCATTCGGCTTGTGAAGGGCTGCAGCTTTCCATTTGTCATGTGACTTTATTCCTCCTTTGCTTCAAGTGTATTTTAAATTGGAAACCAGTTCCCAGGCCCCGCTTTACCAAGGCTACTCTCCAGCTCTGACACCAGGAGGAAAGCCACCTCCGCACACAAAGACCCTCAGTGTCATTCTGCTCCAGGTGCTGGAGGGACGCAGAGGAAGAGGGAAGGGATGTGGAGAATCTCCGCATGGTTGGGACTTAGGGCGCCTGCATTCTGTCAGTCCCACCACAAATGCACAGATGGTGACCCCAGGCCTTGTCCTTCAGAGCCAGATGGAGGTTCCATGGTTCACAATTTCTGCCTCAGTGGACAGCACCACACACCTCTAGGCTGTGTCCTACAGGAAGACTGAGCCAGAGAAGGCTATGTGGTCTCAGGATGCTGGTGGGTCTGATCTGGCAGGACGCGATGCTCTGTGAGGACAGCAGGGGGTGCTGTGGCACCAGGCTCTAAAGAGCCGGGGAAGGAAGACAGGATAGGGCAAGGCAGGCAGATCAGAGAAGGGTGAGTAGGGAGGTGGGGGCCTTTGCTGCCTTCCCCCTATCTCCCCCACCCCCTCCAGGCCACCTCCTCGGACCTGGCCACACTCAGCTGCTCATCCCAGTCATCTTGGAGATATGCTGTGTCTCTATGGTCTCACGGTGTCCTGCCCACGCTTCCTGCCTAGACTTCAGTCTACTCTACCCTGTCCCTCCTCCTATGCTCCTCCTGGGGTACAGTTCAAGTCTCCTCTCTGGTTCCTGCCCCTCCCTTCATCCTAGCTCTGGCTTAGCCCACACTGCATACTGCTGCTGTGCCCCTCCCCACCCCAGGTTGCTCCACCCTCACTGTTTTCCTAGCCTGGACTCCTCTCTCCTGCTTCACCCCGTAGCCTGGACTGCTGGGCTGGGATCCACTGCTGCATGATTCCAACCCTTTAGGCTGCCTAGACCCTAGCACCACTCCACTCCCCTTTCCCCATCTTGGCTTGGTTGCATCACCCAGAAAGGTGGACATTGAGGACATTGCCAGGAGCCTGGCCGTCCCTGGGAACTTGTCTTTAGGACAAAGACTCAGATTCTCAGAGAGGTCAAACACTCACCCAGAATCGCACAGCTAAATGCAAGTGCTCCAAGACTTAGGAAGATTTTTTTTTTAATGTCTTTTAAGTCACCTGAGGTGCTTGGCCAGGCTATCCTGAGCCCCACTGAGCCTCAGTTTCACCTCGTGGGACTGACCCACTCATGGACTCTGGCTGTGGAGGCCTTTGAAATTAAATTGTATCCTAAAGGGTTTTATTCCTACATCTGTAAACAGGGATATGAGGAGACAGTCTTGGAACCAGAGGCTGGAGATTGCCCAGTTCCTTGGGTCCCTTATCAGCTGAGAGAGGAGCTCTTGGCCATGGTGGGCCCCACAGGGGCAGCCCAGGGAGCTAGCAGCCTGGCAGAAGATGCAGAAGAGGGATGAGGCCTGGCATGATGTCTGACCACCTGTGCCAGACAGTGCCGGCGGCACTGAAAAGCCACTCATTTGCATGAAGTTTTATCTCATTTGACTTTGGTTCTTTCAACAGTCTCCTTTTGTAGCTAAAGCTGGCCTTGAATTTCCCATCCTGCCTCAACTTCCCATGTGCTGGATCAGAGGAGTATGTGCTGCCATGTCCAGCTTAGCCTCCCAGTTCGTGAGAGCTGGTAACAGCTTCAGATTTTTTCCTAGCTTTTCAGGTAGAAGAAAAAGGTTCTTCAGGACAGAATCCTGTTCAGTCAGCCCCTGGTCCTTAGTCCCCAATACAGCAATTGAACACACTGATGGTCATCCAAGCCCTCCCCAGCAGGGGGAGGAATTCAGCTATGACACACCTTTCCTGGGCCCGATGCATGGGGCTCGGGGCCATTTCTTCCTAGAGAATGCCAATTCACAGGCCCTGCTGGCAGCCTGTCTCTCCTCTTCCTGGCCGTGCCCATCAACCTAAAGGAAGCAGTTCAACACCTCTAAGCATAGGCTGGTTCTTACTTTACAGACCACTGTTGGAAGTCTGTTTCCCATGGTGGCCGGCCGGCCCCATCTCACCTGCCGGGTCTCCACTTAAATTTCACCTCCTGGGAGATGCTCCTTCTCTGCCCCTCAATCCTGTTTAACTTTCTGCCCTGTGCAGGCATGGTGGGCCAGCTGGCCCATCTGTGCAACGATTCTTCCCATTAACCGCAACGGCCCCCCCGCTTCCTCATTCATGTGGTAGGCTTTCCGTGAATGGATGGACGGATGGGTGGACCGATGGAGGGAGTCAAGGCTGCTCTTCCTCAGCCCCTTCCCTGGAGACCCAATTAGTGGCTCACTGAAGCAGCCGGCTAGCGCACCCACAGACAGCAGTGCCCCATCTGGAAGCTTTGTTTAAAGACAGTGAAATCAGCTGCTCAGCTGGGCGACTGCCGTGGAGACGGCCCTCTGAGGGCTACTGGCTCATTGTGCCTTGTGTCCCTGACTCTGCAAAGAGCAGACTGAATTTAGGCCTTCCATGGAAGCCCAGAGTGGGCAGAGGACTTGCCAAGGTCTCGTAGTAAGGTGTGGGACTAGGGCTCAGAGGACAGAAGACAGGTAAGACCCACCCTGTCTGCCTTGTCAAACACACTTCCCTGATCATTTTCCAAGCATCTCTGGTCCCAGCTATGTCTTCAGCTAGCTTTGATTTGTCATCACCTTCAGTATACTTCCCTGGTCCTCCCTCTACTCTCTGGCTGGTCAGAGGCCTCTTGTGTCCTGGTGCAATGGGGCTAGCCTAGGTTAGGCTAGGGCTGTTGGGTCTCAGCGTCGAGAGGGGCCTGCAAAGGGCTGAGCGGTATTTGTTGTAGAGAACAAAAGTCTGGTGGGTAGAACTCTCCCCCAGTCTCAGAACTGCCTCCTTTATTCTGAGCGACTCTGAGTGGTGTGTTTGTTCATTACCCTTCTGATAAAGGGGCAACCAATTCACTCTGACAAGCAATGCTGTACCCAGATCTTTGTGTCTCATGGTACCCACCAAAAGCAAAGAGAAATGGGTGGAAGATGGATGGATGGATGGATGGATGGATGGATGGATGAATGGATGGAGGAGACTTAGCACTCTTTGGAAGCCTGGGGATCTTCCTGCCCCTGAGATCTCTGTAAAAAGGTCCTGTCATGGCTACCCTAGACACACTGACCCCAGCCTGTGGCAACTCCCTCTGCAGAGCTACTCATCCCCAATATCTAGCCTCCCTGTTTCTGCTTTTAATAACACCTCTTCCTCTCAGCATCCAGAGAGGTTCTGCTCATTCTAAACTCAGATCCTGTCCTTGCTGCTCCATCCCCTCCAGTGGCCCCATGCTGAGTGCACAGATCCAGGTGCCTCTCTGGCCTCCTGAAGTTGGCTTGCTATGTTCATTTGCCTTCCGTGCTCCTGTTTCTTTTCCCATCTCAGAAACGGCCCAGCGTCATTTGGCCTCAGGATCTTTGCTTGTGCTGTTCAGGGATTAGATAGTCTTCCTGCGTATCCCCACTTGGTTCCTTCACTGTGTGTGTGTGTCTGCCCTGAAGTCTGTCCGAGACTGCTATCCCTCTGTGCCCATCTCCTCATCTTGAGTCTTTATGCCCTATCTATACATGGGTCCTGCACAAGTTGGATTCATTTCTCTCTGGTCAGCCTACTGCACGTGGGTATCATTTGCAGCCAGGCAGCTTCTGTGTCCCAGGTCCCAGGACAGGGCCTGATCAGCCCTTGTTGGCGGATAGGACCATGCTTGGGGGGGCGGGACAGAAGGATCCTGCAATGCTATCTCCCTTCTGCCCATGTGTGAACCCTGGAAGGCTTTGGCTGAAAGAGAGTGCCCCATTACAGGCCACCCCTGGTGACAGCCAAGTGTTACTGTTGTCTCTGGGTGCTCAAGTAGTCCTGTCATAACATTTGTTTAGCCGGCAGTGTGTGCTAAGCCACACTGCAAACAGAGAGCGGAAGAGGGGGGGCTTCCTCACACTGTTTCTTTTCCAGCCACTGGCCTTGGTGCCCTGCCAGGCCCTGCCTGTCCCTGTTGGAGCCTGGCCCTCCTGGCTTGCTTTTCAACCAGGTCTGCCCTCTCCTGCCCCAGCTGTGAACTTCATGTTTGAGTCTTGTTGGGCTTTGAGGCCCCCACTTTTGCTTTCCTGGTGCTGTAGTTCCCACAGGGTCCTCTCTCAGCACCCCAGACTCCCCAGAGTTTCAGTGAGGTCATCCTGTCATGTAGGTTCCTTGAGTCTTTACCAAACCAGGGCTGACATGCAGCCCTATACTCCTATAGGATAAGGTATAGGATAAGAAGAGTGAGTAGGATTTGCACCAGGGGTCCTGCTGCAGGGCCAGGCTAGTGAGCCAAAAGCAGTTGTCAACCTATCTCTCCAGGTCTCCCTTGCCTGCCTGCCTGCCTATCCCCTTGTCTGCCTAGCGTTCTGAGTTCCAGACCCTGCCTTGAGCCTGAATGACACTGGTGTCCCCAAGTACAAGCAACCATATTTCAGAATCCTGTCACCTGAGGCCCTGGCACAGGATGTTGGGGTTTTCTGGCTCATGAACTGTGCTCGTCCTCTACTTGTTCTGGGGTTTCTCTCCTTCACCCCCCTCCAAACTGTAATCTGGACGCAGCCCCTGCCGTTGCTCACACACCTGGTAAACCTCTCTGTGGAGCACCTTCCCCAGCCACTCCAGTGTGGTGACTCCCCACCCCACACTCCCGCAGCTCAGCCAGTCTGAAACACACAATTTAGCACTTAATTACACACTCTGCTCACTAATTATTTTGTGTCTTCTCTCTTTAGCTCGCCTGAGTTCCTCAGGCTCTGTTCTGTGGCTGGCTCGGCTCTGGTCTTGCTCTCTTTGCCGGGTCCTTGCTCACTAGGTCAGGGTCTACTCTTGCCTTTGCCTGGAGCAAAGGGGTCCACACCTACGGGCCACAGAGGGCCTAGGATAAAGATGGTGCCTCGACTCATGTGTTACCAAATCTCACTCTGCCTAGGGGGACAGTGGTGACTGCCCCTCTCATGCCATCCTACTGTGACGGGATTCTCTGGAGCTTTTTAAACTCTGACCTCATCCTCATCCCACCCCAACCCTCTCATTGCTTCAAGGCTCACATCCAGCACCCCGGCCTTTAGATTCAACCTCTAAAACATAGTCCGTATCGAATCACCCATTCCTCCAGCCTTATTAGCTGTGGTTGTCACCTCTCACAGAGGCCACATCATAACCTTCTCCACGGACCTCACCCTCCATGCTCACCTGGTTGCCTCCCTCCTAACTCCTTGGGACAAACAGCAGTTTATCTTCTCTTACCTGGCCTACGTGGTTGGCCCTGTAGCTGTCACCACCTCTGCATTCTGCTGGGGTCTCTGGCTCCCCAGCCATGCTGGCTGGCAATAAGCTGCCAGTTGCCCTCAGGTCCTTAATTGAACCCATGTCCCAGGTGCCTTCGTGTCAGTGTCCCTCATGCCATTCAGGTCTGTGTAAATGACTGCTCCTTAGAGAAGCTGGTCTCCTGAGGAGGAAATCAACATAGCCATGAGGAAAATGGAGCAGAACTGGCTCCCAGGCATGTCAAGGTCAAGCACCTGAGAGCTGACTGGGCAGCTGGAAAGAGGTGCCTTGCTGTTCAAATCTGAGAGCATCCTGAAGTCTTCCTTCCTTCCGGGGAGGTCAGCCTCTGCTCTCTTCTGGCCTTGATGGATCAAGTGAGAACTGTTGTGCCGGAGAGGATGATCTGAGCTCCTCAAAGTCCATTGATTTAAATATGAACGTTGTCTGAAAAAAACACCTTTGTGAAACATCTAGACTAACTTTTGACCTCTGTTTGAGTATTGGTTTAACCTGGCTAACTTGACCCGGAGTTACCCAGCACGGAAGTCTTAATTACATGGCACCTGTGGGAGTTGCTGAGCTGCTCAAGATCAGGTAAGTAGGGCCAGCCTGCCAGCTGCAGAGAGCTGCCTGGATGGGGCATGGCCCTCTCTTCAGGGGGCAGCTCTGCAGGGTATCCACCTCCCAAGCTCTGGTGGGCCAGCTGGGGCTGGAGGGCAGCTGGTCAGAGTGCAGTATCCCAGCTCAGTTCTGCCTCCTCCTCCCTCTGTCCACCTGCCCCCCCTCTTCCAGCCTGCCACAAGGCGCATCTGCTTCTGGCCAGGACCTGCTGGTTTAGGGGTCTATGCACTAGGAGTCTCCTGGTGGTCTGGAGCCCCCCTTTCCCCTCACCCCCCTCCCCGCCCTGATTCTTCCCCCCAGGGCATCCAGGTACTGAAGCAGAAGAAGTATACAGGTGCTTCGGCGGTATGGGATGAATACAAAGGAATGAAGCTTAGCTGGTTGGGTGGGTTTGCGGGATCCCAGTGCAGTGGATGTCTGGGAGGGGGGAGGGTCACCATCTCTGATACAGCTCTTTCAGTGATACTGCCCTTTTAGTGACACAGCTCCTTCACTGATACAGCACTCTTTACTGGGGGAGTGGGTGGGGCATAAGTGCTATATATACCTTGGGGAAGTGGGTAGGGGTGAGCGTCCATCATTGGCTGGGGCTGAGGTGCTGGGAATGCTTCATTTGCATGGAGAGGAATTCAGGTGCTAGGCTATGAGACTGCCTCAAGAACTGTGAGGGTGGAGACTGCATGCACCAGGGCGTGCCGGCACAGAACGGGGAGGGAGTGATCCTGACTCCTGCTGGTCTCAAGATTGAGATTTTCAGGGTTTGGATGCGTCTTGATCTCATTCCAGCTCCAGGCTGGTTTCCTAGTTGCACAGTCCATGTGCCCCACACATCCTGGCATGTGAACTCCACGGGGACAGGGCTGTACTCTTGCTTGGGCCTGTGACATGAGGGGAGGATGAGCAGCTGGCAGGTGTTGGCTCCATCCCTGAAAAGTTTCAGGGAACCTACACCTTCAGTGGCATCACTGAGGCGTGAGCAGGATCACAGGACTAGAATCCCCAGGCCAGGGAAAAAGAGGGGACCAGAGGCTGTCAGAGTGGAGTATCAACCCAGGGCAGGACTACTGGCCAAGTTGGTAAAGGAGTGGGGTGCAGGGCTGAGGCAGAGGGAGAGAGAGGAGTCAAGGAGTCAACTCCCCCGCCCAACATTGTGGATGACATAAGCTACCCCTGAAGTCAGAGCCTCATACAAGACTGGTAGGCCAAGAGCCAGTCTCTCCTTCAGGTTACTGTGCCAAGTGTCAGGTGGGCATCCTGAGGTCAGTAGACCCAGTTTTGGGCTGGATCAACACTGCGGTGGTGCTGGCTTTGGGGGAGATGCAGGGCCAGGGGGAAGGCCCTGTGTGAACCTGGGTATAGACACAGGGCCGGAAGGACCCTGTGGAAAGAAGCATTTCCTAAAGTGGGTCAGAGTATGCTCCAGCTCCCAGGATCCTTTGCAATGGCTTCCTGCCCTTGTCAAGGCCGGCCTCCGATTTGGATCTGGGCCAATCTTCCTGATTTCCACAACTTGGACAGAATGCTGCTTAGAGGTGAGGGTCAGATTTTTGCCTTCTTTGTAGCAGCCCCTTGGGAACCTAGAGCAGGCTCTTAGTCCAGGCTAAGCAGGAAGGTCACATGTTGCCAGCCACCCAGCCTGCATCCCAGCCCAGCCTCCAATGATGAAGAAGCCCCAGGTGACGCTAACCCTCAGTGGCTCATCACTGCCAGCCCTCAGCTTCCCTGAGCCCTGCTTCAGACTCGTGGAGGTGAGCTATCCCGCTGGGCTCTTTGTGAAGTACTGTCCCTTAGAGCAGAGCAATGGAGGAAATGGCAACTGTTTAATGCTGGGAAGTCAGGAGAGGCTCACAGCAGCAGTAACTATAGCAGAGCCCCCTCCTGCTGGTCCCCACTTGATCTGGGCCACTGACATTATTAACTGGGAGCCAGCCCCAGCAGGGAGCTTGTGGACCGGGAGCTCAGGACCAGAGAGAGGCTCCGAGAAGCCTTCATGGTGAGGAAAGGGACTCAGGCTTGGGTTGCATCCAGTCATTTGACCCCACCTCCCCCAGTCTGTCTCCTTCATTCATTAAACAGGAAGCATGAGGCTCAGAACATGCTGATGACTCAAGCACAGAGACACAATGGCAAGCTGAGCCCCTGGCTCCCCGCCCCTGCTGTGTTAGCTCTCGTGATACAGGGTGAGGATGTGCACAGCCCTCCCCCGAGCCAACCTTCTGAGGATGTGGGTCTGTGCCTCGTGACAGATGTTGTCTCCCAAGAGAGTCCCTCTGAGGCCTGGCTTTTGCTCTCCAGGGGAGAGATGCTCCCCTCATATCCACTGTCTCCTCTTATCACAGGGCTTGCTAAGGTGTATCTGTCTCTCTCCTCCCGTATCACTTGGATATTACCATTCCTGCTTAGCTGTTCTGGCTTGCTTCTGCCCCACCCATGGATAACTCAGGAACCTCAGAGCCCCACTCTGACAGCACCAGGCCTTTCAGACTCTGTGGTAAAGGCCATCCAGACTGTCCTCTGCCTTGTCTCTTGACCCAAGTCACAAGTCAAATTCCAACTCGATTGACAGCTGGCAGAAACAACCTCAACATAAACTAAGATCTATGATGTTCTAGAGTCCAGAACCAAACCACAGCATTCCTGTTCACTGATGGAGAGATGCCCTGTTTTTCCACTAATGTTCTTTTGTGTTCCAGGGATAAGCCAGGGTCCTACATTGCAGGTACCATGACACAGTCAGCTGAGGCTTCAAGGTCACCATTGGTGTCCATGGAGGGCGAAGGGGGGGGGGCAAGGAGCAAGCTGGGGTAGCTTAGCAGGAAGGGTGATGTCCAAGTCTTCATTGATCTTTCCGGCACTGTTCTTCAATCTTTCCTTACCTATCACATCTTTAACGTCACATCTTTGACGTTAAAGAGGACTGCCGGTTTCTTTAGGGAAGTCCTGAGTTCGGTGACTTGGTAGTTCTTTCTTATTCCCACAGAGGGGGAGGTAGACTTCTTCTGTGTCCTCTCGGGCATTCACAACACCATCAAAACTACTCCTTCAGCTGGGCACAGTGAAGGGCTGTAATGCCAGCACTCAGGGAGGCAGAGGCACGTGGATCTCTGTGAGATTGAGGCCAGCCTGGTTCACAAAGTGAGTCCAGGACAGCCAAGGCTACATAGAGAAACTCTGTCTCGAAAAACCCAACTCAACCCAACCCAACCCAACCCAAACCAACCCAAACCAACCCAACCCAAACCAAACCAAACCAAACCAAACCAACCCAAACCAAACCAAACCAAACCAAACCAAACCAAAATGACAACAACAAAAACTCAAAAAACTGCTCCCCCAACATTATACAGCAGTATCCATTTTTTATCTTTTCAAGCACAGCTTGCTTATGTGACATGTTACCATTAGAGGGTGCTAAGAGAGGGTTTTCAGGAAGTGTGTGTGTGTGTGTGTGTGTGTGTGTGTGTGTGTGTTTGCAATTCTTCAATAATGAGCCTACGACTATTTTCAAAATAGTCTAAAAGCCCAAGATGCTTAACATTTTTACTGCACTTTCATCTTTGCTGTAATACAAACTCGCTATAATGGTTTGACCTCCCAGAGACCTGCAGGGAGGGCAGCCCCGGAGAACGAGTGTGTGCACCGTTCAGGGCTCACTCGGCTGTCAGCATGTACGTCTCTCACTATTTTGTTTGTCACACACAGGATATAAAGTGTAGCTGTCCCCCAGGGAGGGGACCCCAAGGGGGGAATCCACGCGTGTGAAGCACATGGAAAGACAGGGCCGATGGTGCATCCCCAAGTCTCCCACTAAGCGTTTGTTTCCCTTATCTTCAACCTTGTTTCCTGAACAGGACACTTCTTAAGCCGCTTGCTCATTTTGTTAGGGTTAGTTTAATTAAGTACAGAGATGATAATCCACAAATCCACTTACAGGCCATGTGAAGGAGGATGAGCCTGGGAGAGGCCGGCTCAGTTCTGTCATATTTCCCCAGGAAGGGATGGGGCTGCCTGATGAGGTGATTGAACTTTTGTATGCCCTCGTATGCCAATTTGTTTTTCTTTGCGGGGAGACACACAATAGAGATTCTAACATTTTGTTCTCACACCCTGTGGTAGGTGTAGAGTTTCTAGCGTGTTCTTGTAGTATAATTGCTGTGGCTGGGCCTGCCAGGAGAATTAAGACTCCTGAGCTACAAGGTGCTACCACACCTGACCAGGCGAAAGGTGTCATGCATATGCTGGGTGCTGGCTTGTTCTGGGCCTGGCCTAACTGCTCAGTGATGTCAGGCCCCAGCTGGTCCATGGCTCCCATCTTCCCCTTGCTCCTACACAACACCAAACACAACACAGTGTAGAACAAAGGGCAGGACCACCAGTGGCTTCAGAGGCTAAGAACGAATCTCAGCTTCTTGCTTTCCAGTATTGTTGTGTCGACAGACACAGACATGCCCCCTGAAGGAGAGGACCAAGTGTTGGGATTTATTCAGGGAATGGAAGACATCCCACTGTGCCCATCGCCTGGTCCTGAACCTGCCAAACCACACAGCTGTGCTAACGTGCCTACCTGCTGCAGGGCAGGGCTGCCATCCCCTGCCCTTCACCTAGGAGTGGGGCTTCTCTTCCAGAGGCCCTTAACCGTATACCCAGACAGCTTGGTTTCTTGGCCTCCTTTCCGCCCTTGCTCTCCCTTTCCCCATTTCCTACCCTCCCCCGACCCGTGTGCGTTCCCCCTTCCACCTCCCCCTCCCTCACTGCTCCCAATAAGCTTGCATTTATATAATATAGCTTCATCTCACCATTAGCTCTTTCTGTTTTATTTAATCAATCAAGCTGTTTCTTCTTAGTCCCCGAGGCCATCCCCGGTTCAGTCTGTTGCAAGGCCGTTTTGTCTTCTGCACCCAGGCTTCGCTTCTAGACCTGCCTCCCCCAGAATTCACGGTACTCCCTGTTTACAAGCCTCCACAAGCACCCCTGTGCAGCAGCCGTGGTGGCTCCCCGGGAGGGTTAATGTGGCTGGACTTAGAATCACCACAGGAACACACTTTGGGCAGTCTGTGTGGTGTTCCCAGAGTTCAGCTGAGGAGGGGAAACCCACCCTGAACGTGAGAAGTGTCATTCGCCGGAGCATCGGCATGCCTCTCTCCCTGCTTCCCAACTGTGGATGCACTGTGGGCAGCTGCCTCACGGTCCCGCCAGCAAGGCTTCTCACCATGACAGGCTGCGCCCTCAGACCACGAGCCTCCATAAACCCTTCTTTCCTTAACCTGCTACCTGTCAGATCTGGGCAATGAGAAAAGTACCTAATCACAGTTCTTCTCCCTCAGCCCGGTACCGTTGACTCGTGGCAACCTTTGCTGGTGCCTCAGATGATCCCTACCACTCCAGCAGCACCCCCTGATCAAAACACCCCTCTTAGGACACTACCTCCAGGTAGGGGTCTCTTGGGATACAATGTGCCGCTGTAATACAGGGTCTCTGGGATACATTGTCTTCTCTGTGAAAGTCCTAGGGTCAGTCACTGGGTATATCTTTAATCCCAGTACTTGGGAGACAGGTAGGCAGATCTCTCTGTATGCGGTCAGTTCAATTGGGTGTGTGTGTGTGTGTGTTTATGTGTGTGTGGTCCCAGAGCCTTAGAATGTACTATTTTTCCCTACAGTGGCCCCCCCAGACATTCATGGGATATTTGCTGAAGGTATCAATGGACCATAGGAGTAGAGGGCATTTTCAGTGTCCCCAGCAAGTGAGATAAGAGATGCACAAAGCCTGGCTGGGCTCTGGCCTGGAGATGGCCTCTATTCTTCTAGATGATGTGGGAGGAGGGAAGGACGGTGTGGGCAGCATTCTTAGGAAGAGGATGTCGTTCTCCTTGGGTGTCCTATTGTCCCTGCCTTGGAGGGGGTCTTTTTGAGCTCTGGTACAGCCTGAAGAGGCCCTTCCCTTCTCTGAAGAGTGGCAGGCATCTGGGGTGCACCTGTGCCTGTGTTTGTGTGAATCCAAGCCTCCTGTCTTCCTGCTGTGTCTGTCTGGATGGTGGGGGTGTTTGTATACAGAAGCCTGGGATTGTTTGGGTGCACTCTGGTAGTGAGAGTATGCTGTAGGGGCCCAGTGCCTGTGTCTGCTATTGTCTCTTCTGCCTGCTGATGGGCCTATGGGTCTGTGTGCCCAGCTGCCTGCAGGGCTGTGGGGGGAGGGGAAGATACTCAAGCCCCCCAGCCCCTGCCATACTCCCTGCTCTGCCTGCAAGAGCTCCCTCTTATTATCACCTAGCAACTGGGGACTCCAGTCAATGGTAGCCTCTCAGACAAAAAAAAAAAAAAAAGTGTTCTTTTGAGGGGAGAGCTTAGAGGGGGAGGGGAATGTGGAAGGTGGAGGAGGGGCATTGTGGAAATTGTTACTGTGAGCCCTTGTCAGCTCAGCGGACCCCTCATCAGTCTGCTGCTCTGTCTTCTGTGTAAATCCTTCCGCATTTCAGCCTCTCAGGTGGCCAGAGGGTCTCTGAGGTCCCAAGTCCTCAGATATGCTTACCCTTCCCACAGAAGCTGCTCCCACTGGCCACTGTGTGGGCTTCCATGGACCTCATTTGGCTGGGGTGAAGACAAGATGACAGCATAGGTGTGAATCTGGTTGGCCTTAGAGTTTGAGGCCTTGGCCCCTCAGATCCAGGCCAACGTTGGGTTGGAGCCTGGGTTGGAGCCATTCAGGAGAGGGTGGGCCTTCGGGGCTGGGTGGAGGTGTTTGTCTTATTTCTCCCTGCAGGACTATGATTGCCTTCCCTGGAAGCCAGCATCATGGAGAGGAGGTCAGAGCTCCCAGGAATGGGAAGGAGACAGCTCAAGTGCTTCTGCATGGTACTCACTCCATGGCCCTTACTTTCTTCTGGGGCTCAGGTCTCCTCTCTGATGCTCTCCTGTTCCATCGTGTTCCAGGCCAACAATCTGGACTGTTCTGGCTGGTGCACAAGATCAGTCCTCCTGCTCTGTACCCTTCATGGCTACCTTGTTTGGGTGGCGGCACTTATTCCTCTCTGGGTGATCCTACCGTTCACTGACTTCTTAGTTCTCCATCTCACCCACCAGAACAGCAGCCCCGGGATCTAAGAATAGCCAGACTCATTTAGCACTTGCTGTGTGCGTGCCAAGCTCCGTGCTGAATCCTTAGAGTGTTTCAGCTTGCTCCGTGCTGGAGGGAACACAGAGCAAGGAGGACGAGCGCCTCCATTTTACACTGGAGGCAGAAGGGCTGAGAGTCAGGCCCGTGGTTACAAAGAAGGCCTGACGCCTGCATGTAAGAGTGGCCCTGGACGTTTTCTAGAAAGAATGGAGGGCACAGAGTCTCTGTACCGTCCAGAAAGGGTTTGGCTCCTTCCTGTGTACAGCTTTGCTGAAGCGTCTGTTGTGGTAGCCACCTTTGAAACACCCGCCCCAGGCTGGCAAGGTAGTAACTGAGGATTGACTTTCAGGCTGCCTGGACTCACGGCTTCTCCTCGTGGTCTCTGTGAGTAGTCTGCCTGCTGATGGAGTACATTTGTGAACCACAGAAAAGTGCCTGTTCCCTGTCTTTCATCAACTCCATGCTGGCATCTGTCAGGACAAAGAAATGTGAGCTAGCACCAGGCTCGAAGTAACCACAGGCCTGTGTGAAACTGAGGGGAGTCAGCAGGCAGCTGCTTCATGTCTTGATCTTTTATTCCCACAGATGTGACATAGAATAAGATAGATTTAAGTCTGTGTTCCTGTCAGCTGCGAAGCCCCCATGGCCAGGACTCTCAGGAGTCTGTCTAAAGTTCACCACACCTACAGGGATTGATCTCATGGTTGTTTCTGAACGTGAACTTCAGCTGTGTCAGAATGGAATCAGTGCCATTGTCCCTGCTGGACCTTTCTACCAGGGAACAATTTCCTGGTACCCTGAGTGAGCACCAAACCACAGGCCTTGTAGGGAAAGCCGAACCTAGCACCTGTTATCTATCTGGTCCTGGGGGGCACAAGGATGGGATGGATTGCTGGGGGTGGGGTGAGTGGTACAGAGGACCCCTGTGTTACAAGCAGCCTTCCTGGGTCCAGAGGCTGTGAGGAGGAGGAGGAGGAGACACATTTGGTCCAGCTTGATGGGGTAATGCCTCTAACCTGGCCCAGATCCTCCACAGACCTTGCCATCAACTCAGGTATCCCTTCCTAGTTCTTTGGAAAGCTTCTCTCCTGTGCAGATAGGCACAGGGTGTTGGGTGATATGGGGTGGGGTGGGGATAGGGAAGTTCTGCCCTATTGTGTGGTATAGGGACACAGAGAGGCTCCTTCATGGCTTTCCTCTACTGTCTCTCTAACTCTTTCCAGTCTCCCAACTGCTTTCCCTGGAGACACTTTTAAAAATGTTTCATGGGCACCTAAATCTTCATAGTGGGGTTGGCTTCTAAGATACCCTCCTGGAGACAGGCCAGTGAAGGGAGTGAGAGATAGCATCCTGAACAAAAGTGGCAGACAACAAAGTGGAACCAGAGAAAAGTCAGGGAGGAGCTGCTGGCTGAGCCCTCTCTGCGAGGCCCTGGCCATAGCTCAGTGGGAAAAGGTAATGGGTAGCTTGGCCAGGTCAGACAAGGGGGAGAGTGGCATGAATCTAGAGCTTACCCACATCCTGGGCTAGCAGTCCGCATAGTATCACCATTCTCAGGATGCTGACTGCTGAGTACCTGTGGTGTATCTGTGGGAGCTGATTAGAACAAGTATGCCTGGAGCCATTTCCCAGGGGAAAAGAGGTTTCAGAGGGGAGCTGCCTGCAGGGACTAGGGTTTTGGAGGGGAGCAGCAGAACCCCAGCAACTCCCCTCGGTATTCCTGCAGAACTGTCCCTAATTCCAGGTCTGTGAGCCCCACACTAGCCAGTTGTTGAATGGGACAGGCTCCTTCTGACACCCCTTCCTCTCTGAGAGGAATGTGAACTAACAGGGTGGCTGGCATTGGTTGAAGCCCAGAGGCAGCCATCAACACTCCCATCTGCCTCAGCAGGATCAGCTGCTCTTGGCCAAGAAGCAGGAGTCGGGGCTGTGCACAGTGTCTCCTACTCCACAGCACCCTTGAGGTCACACACACTGCTGGTTCAAAACTAAGAGTCTAACTTCGTTTTCTAACAGTCGCTTGTTTTATACCACCAAGGCTTGCTGCACACCACCCCAGCACAGTAAACTCGGGGGCAACTTAAGACACCATCCTCATTGCCCCTGCGCCCTTACCCTCCACACAGAACACTGCAGCAGTGTCTCACGGCCGCCCACACTTACCTCAGCCTGGAGACAGCCACTCATGCCTCCTTCTGCCCCCAGCCTTCCCTCTGGCTGTCCCTTGAACACTGGTTTCTCAAATGTTCCCTTCTTCTTTATCCCTGACTATATCCTGTTCTTCCAGATCTGTCCTATCAACACCATGCTGCCGATGGAGCATCTGAGAAGATGTCCTGG
The DNA here is from genome assembly GCF_907164565.1 of Psammomys obesus. NCBI lineage: Eukaryota > Metazoa > Chordata > Mammalia > Rodentia > Muridae > Psammomys > Psammomys obesus. Next base: position 1,554,422 of record NW_026593895.1, read on the forward strand.
GTAACGGGTGGTGAGGGTGGGCCTGCTCCACACAGTCTGTCAGCCCAGACCTTCCCCTGTGCCTGGTGCGAGGGAGGCATTGGGAGAATGTGAGTGAGGTCATGGGATGAATTCACAATGAGAGAAAGAGGAAAAAAAAAAGATATAAATATCCCTAACCTCAGGCGGGCCTGCCAAAGATAGCCAGAGCTGTGACAGTTTGAGGAGTGGTGACATCTTGCTTTCAGCCTCTCCACAGAGGTGGGAGCAGGGATAACTCAGTTTCCCCCAAAGAAATAAGCAAAGCAGTGAGCTGCCCTCCACATCCTCGGGACAGCTCAGAGTGTTTGGGAAGTATGTGCAGGGGGCGCAGTCATGGATGGTTTCTTCTGAGGTCGACTTTCCTTTTCTGGTAGGCGCCATTTTCCCATGTGGGTTCCCAACATCTTCCCTCTGTGTATGTCTGTCACCTCCTCTTCATAAAGACACCAGCCAGTGGCTTGGGTCACCCTAAAGCCCCATTTTCCCTTAATTATCTCCTTAAAGACTACCTCTAAGTGCTGTCCCATCCTAAAATGATGAGGAATTTATCAGGTGGATTTTAGGGAACATAGCTCATCTGTAGAATGAAGGACAGGGTTGCCTCCAAAAGGCCTGATGCTTCCCTTTCATTGTTTTTGAGAAACGTGGCCATTACAACTCAAAGGCACGCTGTTAAAGGACTGGTGTGTGTTTGGAATGTTACTCTAACAAGCCAGTCTTTTAAACACACTTCACACAAATAACGCACCGTGACGGTGCCAATCACAAGATAATCCCGATTTTATTCACAAAGCATTCGTTTAGCGCCTTGAGGACTCTCGGGTCTGGCCGAGGGACATGACTTTTAAGTTTTGGGATGAGCAGCTTCATCTTTCATCTTATCGCGCATCTCCATGTTCAGGATGCAGTAGTGTAAGCTGCTGGCTCCTCAGGCTGGGCGCTGCGGGCACACGGCTGCGGAACCCCCTGCTTCCTCCCCACAGCCCTCAAAGCCTTGCATGGTGGGCGGGGAGCCAGGCCCCGCTTGGGTAGCATCACCATGGCAACCTCTCCCCGCTAGCTCCTCATGGAGACCCGGGCATCTGTGGCCATGGCGACTGGTCCCCTCTACTGGCACATCTGCATAGCAACCAGAGAGGGTACAGATTGCAGCTGGGCCCCGCTTCAGGAAAGCAGGTACTTCTCAGCTCTCGGTAGGCCATTATGGAGAGGAGAGGAGGCCCCTCCATAGGGAGACGGACAAAGAACTCTGACAAAAGGCTCGAAGCCATGAGTGGCTAATAAACCTGGAGCGTTCCTAGCACAACCATAAGGTACTTAAAACAACAACTGTGTGATTGACAGATGAGGGAAAGCACAAGCCAAGCTGAGGATGGGGCGAAGCCTGCTGGGGGCAGGGGGTGTTGGGACGTGTGTAGGGAAGGGGGCGTGGCCCTGCCTTCAGGTCTGCGGGCAGGTTTTGGTACAGTTTTGCTAGGTCAATTTGGCAATATGTATCAAAAAGCCTTTACATGCTTGTGTCTTTTGAACCATTAATTCCAGATCTAGTAATTTATTCCAAGGTAGTAATTAAGCGAGTAAAGATTTAGCTATGCGTATGTTCCCTGTAGGGACAATTATAATAGCAAAAGTTTAAAACAACCGCGAGGTGGGGGGCCTAAATCATCTTTCTTTGTGTTCGTACAAGGAAAGGCTATGTTGCATTAGAATGCTGTAGAAGACCCTTGAGTGGTGTTTTCAATACTGTAAGTGCAGCGGGCTCTGACAGGTGGTCAGGGTACAGAAGTTCTGAGGGAGGAGACCTTCCTTACACCTTCAGTCTTCAGCATTCGGTGTGATGACACCATCCATCATCCCCAGAGAGAACCCGAGGTTTCCTTGGAGGCACTGCAGGCCACACAGGGTGCTGGAATCCAGGTCCGGTTTTGACATGTCATCAGCTATGTTGTGAGAACCCTGTGAGCTGGGGAAAGCCTTTTTCAGAGAGCCTGTGGATAGGTCGAGTCACTGCGACACTGCTCAGCCCACCCCAGGCCGGGATTTGATGGCATGGCGGTAGGAAGGACGGCAGCTGTGGTCTGAGCAGCACCTAGAGCAGCCCTCAAACTTCAGCTTCAGCCCCACCCTCTCGCTAGCTTTTCTCTCTCCTGCAAACTGATAGGGAGGGGAAAGGGGGCAAAGGCCCGGGGCTTGAGAACCTGTCTCAGTTTTGGCAAACTCTCCACTGACTGATTCTTACTCTTTCCTCATTTGTATGCACCCAGCAAGTCAGGGCTCACTTGGGTCTATGTAAACCTCTCGCACATCATCCTGTAGTCTGACTTCCTGGACTAGCCTCTCCTGCCTCCAGTGGGCATGCAGGCTAGCCTCTGAGGCTGGCTGCTTCTGCTCCTACTCTTGTTGGCCACAGGCTTTTTCTAAATTCAGAGGTGTAACGCAGCTGGTGACCCTCCTGTTCAGCCTCCCACTGAGGGCCAGAGCTTCTGTTTCTTTCTTGGGCCTTCACTTTCCTGTGGTCATTAACAGTCATCACTTGTCCAGCCCTGCTGTCTGCCTACTTCATGTGTGGAGGAGGCTCACGCCAAGAGTCTGACGGGAGAATCAGCTGTCAACAATGCAGCGACCCAGCTGAGTCCAAAGAAGGGGCTGTTATAGATGGAAATCATTTTCAGGGCCACACAAAGTCCCAATCTATGAACACTATCTGAAAAAAAAAAAAAAAATCAACATGAGGTGTCTGTAAACTTAATAAATAAAATGGTTTAAACAGCAATGAGATTCTTACAACAATTTCTGTTTAACCTTTTTAATTGCATGGCTCACCAGCGTGAAGCCCAGAGAGCCCTGCAGCCACCCATCCTCCCAAAATGAAGCTCTGTGCCCACTAAGCACTAACTCTCCATTGTCCCCCAGGCCCTGGAGCCTACCGTGCTACTATCTATGAACCCAAGGCTCTAGGGGACACATGCTAGGGAAGCACATGGCATTCGTTCTCTTGTGACTGATTTTAAAAATTATTTATTTAGACCAGGCTATGGTGGCACACGCCTTTAGTCCCAGTGCCCTGGAGGCAGAGGCAGGCAGACCTCTGTGAGTTTGAGGCCAGCCTTGTCTACAAAGAGAGTCCAGGACAGCCAAGAAGCCCTGTCTCAAAGGAGCCAAAAAAAATTATTTATTTGGAGTGTGTGTGTGTGTGTGTGTGTGTGTGTGTACACACACAGAGGATGCCATCAGGTGTCTTCCATCACCTTCTACCTTATTTTTGAGACAAGGCCTTCTGCTGAACCTAGAACCAATGAATCTAGACTAGCTGGGCAGTCAGCCCCAGGGATCCCCTGTGTCTGCATGCCCAGTGCCCTGGTTATAGGCACTCAGCACCGTACACACACACACGCACGCACGCACGCACACACGCGCACACACACACACACAGGCAATATAGTGTAGGTGCTAGAGACAGAACTCAAGTTCTCGCCGTCGCCCCACTTGTACTGTTGTCATAAGCCATCTCGGCAAGCAATTTGCTAAGAGTCAAAAAATACAGTGGGAAGCAATCGGGGAAGGTCGTCAGCATTAGCCTCTGGGCTCCACATATGTGTAAGCGCACTTATACGTGTGGCTACACACACATGCGAATACACACTTGTAAACAATGTGGTTGATAGATACATTGATTTTATTTTCCCCACTTTTGTTCCCCCCCCCTCCTTTCTAAACACTCCACAATGAGCACGTGCCACCTCTGAAATAGAATAAAACAAGAAAATGCCATTTGAAAAGTGTCAGTATCTGAAAGCACAGGCCTGTGTGGCCAGTGGGAAGGAATTCACTCACTCTGTGACATAAATTCTTAGATTCCAAAGGGGTTCACAGCTCTGTGAATAAAACAAGCACTCGATAAATATTTGCTGAATCAATTAATAAATGAATTTGCTCTGGGGTTTCTTTGTGTGACAGGCTCCCTGGTGCATTGGGAATGAAATCAATTTACAAAACTGCAATTTGCACCCTGTGCCGAGCTACTGTGTGAAGCAGGGGCCAGACAGGCAGATAGGCCCAGCCAGGGCCTGTTCTCCTGCTGCACTCCCCCTGGCCCTTTTGCCCTCCGCCTTGTGCCCAAATTTCGGTCTGTTTCATTGAAAAAAGACAAATTTCCTGCTGTCTCGGCACTTTGGTGTTTGTGTGGCACTTTTAAAAGCTGTAGGGCTGCTGCCAAGAGTAACAACACAAGGTTAACCATCAGGTGGCTGTGACTGGACATGGTGGCACACATCTGTTATCCCAAGACTCTTTGGCTCACAGTTTTGATGGCCTCAGTCCACAACTGGTTGACCTTGCTGCTTTTGGATCTGATGGCGCAGACCATGGTGGTGGGATCATGTGGTGGAGGAAGCTGCTCATGTCATCATTTCTGGGAAGCAGAGAGAGAGAGGAGGGGCTGGAGAGATGGCTCAGAGGTTAAGAGCACTGGCTGCTCTTCCAGAGGACCTGGATTCAGTGCTCAGCACCCACATGGTGGCTCGCGACCATCAGTAATCATCTAGTTTCAGGGAGTATGATGCCCTCTTCTGAACTCCTCAAGCACCAGGTTTGCATGTGGTGCAGAGGGGACAGCAGGCAAAGCACTCCCACACAGTAAGAAAAGAAAAGCGAGAGAGAAAGGAGGCAGGAAGGACCTGGGACTAGCATCGCCTTCAAACACACACTCCCATCTCTTCAAGGCAACACCACCTCTCAGTACTGCCACAGGCTGGTGACCAACCCCTTGGCACAAGGCCTTCAGCAGATGCTTCTTCAAACAAACAAATAAATCCAAAGAACCAAGTGGTTCAAGGCCAACCTGGACTATACAAATGAACAAACAAAAGGGAGGAAAAAAAAACAACCAACCAACCAAACAGGCACTCAGTCTGTCTTCCCTCTGCTAGGCATCATGAGTAGCATTCCATTAGTAAGACCATACCTGTGTGTAGTTGCAGTTCGCTTGGATTCTTTGCTGTAGGACTTAAATATAAAGAAATTCTGCTTTCCTGTTGGTGGGCTCACAGCTTGTGTTGACTTTGGGACTCTTACGGCCATTTTCATTCCTGTCCTGGATGAAGGGCCCATGATGCTCTGAGCTCTTGTGCAGATGAAGAACAGAACTGAGGTGCAATTGCCAATGCATGACTTAACTTTCTTCAATGATGACACATAGATTCCCCCAAATAATCATTCCAGCTTCTCCGCATAGTTGTTGACACCTACTATTAACCCATATTTTGATTTTATCACTGTTGTGTAAAGATACTTTGCAGCCTTAGATATTTCAAAAACCTACTCTGTTTACTGTTCTTAAATGCCTTCTACCTCCTGTCCAACCTCCCCTCCCCTAGCCCCTAGAGAGGAGAGAAAGCAGGTTAATAGGATCAAGGGACACAGACTTCTCTAGCTGCTCCCTGCTGGTTTAGGGTGGTTGGGTTCTTCAGGGCAATCCCAGTCTCATTCATCTGGATTCCAGAAGTCCAGTCAAACAGTGAGCAGCAAACAGTAGCAGCAACCTTGAACGTTCTCTGAAGCCTTTCTCTCTCGAAGCCCAGCAAAGACAAGCAATGCCCAACAATGCAAAGCCTAGTGAAGCGATGCAAAAGCCCTCTCCCCATCTCTGGGCTCTTATATGTTCTCAGAGTCCAAACAAGGATGTTTTCCAGTTGGCAAAAACCATGCCCCTCACACGAGGCAGTTTCCAGCTGGTAAACGTCACACACCTCTCTGAGTCTGTTTTCATCCGACAAAGACCATGCCCCTGCACAAGCCTGTTTTCAGTGGTGGATAAAGCATTTCCACATCCCACACTTGGGACCAAAGCAAAAACACATTCTCATAACACAACTGAGTTTTTAAAAGAACCGAAAGTTCCACCATGATCCTTACTTGTCCTTGAACGCCCACGGTTACTGAAGGGCCCGCACAGCTCCTCCTGCCCTTGTTAGCCATTTGGCTGACATCTGTGGAGTTCCTGTTCAAGTCTTTTGATTTCTGCCTTTTTTTTTTTTTTTCTAGTGTAGTTCTGTGCATTTTCTGGCCATGAGCCTTTGACATATACATTACTGTCTAATTATTAATGTTAGCATCTGTTATATACAATCCTTATGCTATTAACCACAACATCTGTTATATATGTTGCTTGTATGTTTTCCCCATGTTGTGCTCTACCTATTGCTGTCTTTTGATATATAGACTTTCTAATTTTGAATTTAGTTTTTCTTTCTTTCTTTCTTTCTTTCTTTCTTTCTTTCTTCCTTCCTTCCTTCCTTTCTTTCTTTCTTTCTTTTATATTATTTTACATTATGTGTTATGTGTCCATGTTGGGCTTTCTACATGTGTCCGCAGAGGCCATGGATCCTCTGGAACTTGAGATCTAGGTATAGTACGTAGTACCTGCTGTGGATGCTGGGAACTGAACCTGGGTCTTTTGGAAGAGCAGTATATGCTCTGAACTACTGAGCCATCTCTCCAGGCCTAGTTTAAATTCTCTTAAAAGAAATTTATTTTAAAATTCTAATACATGCTTCATATAATGGATTGTATACAGGAAGTATGAGCTCCATATATATTTTAAAGATTCTTTATTGTCATGTGTCTCTGTGTGTGATGTAATGACACAGACATCATCAGTTTGGCCAGGCTGCCTGGCTAGCGAGCCTGCTCACTGACCTCAGGCTTACTCATGGTTGCCACCTCTACTTGGCCTTTAAGGAGAGGGTCTGGCTGGAGCAAATGGCAAGAAAAAGAACTGAAAGATGTAAAGAATGGAAAAACCACATAAAGGTGGAATTATCTGTGGATTGATTATAATGGCGGATCAAGTCAGAGAAATGGTGAGACAGATGGTTTGCGTGAGTCCCAGGTCAACAGACGAAATGCCTTTGAACACCTGAACAGCAAGACAAATACAAGGCAAGTGTCTGAAAGGGTCTGTTTACACTGTCAGAGACCTAGAAATTTAAAAAGATTCTAAAATGGAGCTGTGTGTGGTGGCAGAGACAAGCAGACCTTTTTGGGAGGCAGAGACAAGCAGATCTCTAGGAGTTTAAGGTCAGCCTGGTCTACAAAACAAATTCCAGGCCAGCCAGGGTTTCTTTTTTCTTTTCTTTTTTTAAACAAGGATTAGTTTGTTTGTTTGTTTAATGTAGATGAGTGCTCTATCTGCGTGTTCACCTTCATGCCAGAAGAGGGCATAAGTCTTTGTATAGATGGTTGTGAGCCTCCATGTAGTTGCTGGGAATGGAACTCAGGACCTCTGGAAGAGCAGACAGTGTGCTTAACCACTGAGCCATCTTTCCAGCCCCAAACCAGGGTTTCATTGTGTCCAGAACCAGGCTGATCCAAGGCCTTCTCAGAGACCTTGGTGAAAGGACAAAAGGGACCCAATTCTGTGTCTTTTCTCAGGGGCAAGCTTGGCAAGGTCAGGTCTAAGACTGGGGCCGGAGCCTACAGGGAGTTAAGGGTCTGGTTCCGGGAACTAAGATTTCACCCTGAAGAGATTGGAGTTGTCAGTTCCAAGGCCACTGTGTGCTGGGTCTCTGACACACTTCAGCTATCCTGGGCTCCCTTTGTGCAACTTTGCTTGATTAGTTTCCTGCTGACTTCGTCCCATTGTAGATAGTTTTCTGGTGACTTTGTCCCATTTCTTCCCTAAAAACTGTGTATGAAGATGCTGTATTTCTTAATAAACTTGCTTGGCATAAGTCATCATCCTGTGTAAGAACTCCTGGTCCCAACTTTCCTATATTCTCTATTTTCTTATCCCTAGTACCCAGTCACTGAAGAATGACCTGCTTGTCCAGTTCAGCATGGTAAAACACTCTCAAAAACAGACAAAAAACCCCCAAACAATCAAGTCTTACTCCATACACAAAAATAGTAAGTCCCACCCAAGTGGAATTAAGACCTAAATGTGAAGGACAAAACAATACAACCTAATATAAAGGAGTATGTAATCTCAAGACTGGGGGAAAGTCTAAAGTAAGATGCAGAAGAACCTAGTGGGTCTGGAGCTAGAGCTCATTTGCTGAGTGCCTGTCCAGCATGATGAAAGTCAGGGTTCAGGTTGTGGCACCTTGTAAACTGGGAGTGATGTCCACACCTGTAATCTTAGCACTAGGGATGTGGAGGCGGAAAGATTGAAGGTTAAAGGTCGTCTTCAGCTCTACAGTGGATTGAGGTCACCCTGAAATACATGGGAGCATGTCTGGGAGCTGAGGGAGGAGACTAATGCTTAAGAAAAAGACCGAGAATTGCACGATAAGTATAGGAAGGTATGGGGATGTGTCACAGTTGGCAAGGTGCTTGCAGCGCATACCCTGGGACTTAAGTTCAGATCTCTAGCACCCATAAAAATGCCAGGTGCTGAGAAGGTGGCCGTGCATGGGGATCCATGGGACTTGCTAGCCAGCTGGTATATATGAATCCAGGAGCTAGAAGTATGTGGAGAGACCCTGCCTACAAAGGAATGGTGGGGAGTGGTTGGGGAAGACACCTCAGGTTCACCTCCGGCCTCCACACACATGCCCTCCTACTCCTTCCCTCCATGACTACGCACACACCCTTCCCTACACACACCAAAAATACTCACTGAATGGGTGTTAAGCTGAGTATTTTGCATCTGCAGAGGGACTAGGCCTTCTACCTCACTTCCAGATGTGGAGACAACTCTTAGCTTTTGGAATAAGTCTGAATCAGCATGATCAGATCATATTCATTTGGATTAAATTTATTGGATTCAACTGGGTAATATTTAATTCTGGATTTTTCCATTTATTTTTTTTCTCAGATGATATTTCCCTTCTCATAATGTCTTTATTGGATTTTGGTATCAAGGATAGTCTGGCCTCATAAAGCAATTTGTGGAGCATCCCTTCTCTTACTCTTCTTGAAGTCAAATTTCTAATTTGCTGGTGAAGCCATCCGAATCTTGAGTTTCCTTTGTGAAAAGATGTTAAATTATGATTTTAGTTTCTGTAATAGTTTCTTTGAAAGTTATGAAACCTTTAATAGTCTATATTTCTTCTTGTGCCAGATATGGTAAGTTGTCCTTCCCTTTCATAGCAATTTTCAGATACGTAGGCATAAAAATTTATTCCGAGTGTCCCAAGTTTTCACTGTAGTCAGAGTCTGTAACAGGGCTTAGGTGTTCTGAGACAAGGCCATGAGTAGCCCAGGCTAGCCTTGATCTCCTGATCTTTCCACCTCCACCTCCTAAGTGCTAGATGGCAGATGTGTGCCATACTCTCTCCCCTCTCTCTCTTTAAGAAAAATATGTTTTTATTTTTTAGTGTGTGTGTGTGTGTGTGTGTGTGTGTGTGTGTGTGTGAAGGCGACCTTGGAGAACAGGAGAGGGCATTGGATCCCCTGTAACTCTAGTTACAGGTGGTTGTGAGCCTGTTTATGTGTGTGCTGCGTGCCAAACCCAGGTCCTCTGCAAGAGCAGCTGGCTCCGCTAGCGCCGAGCCATCTCTTTAGCCTCTGAATCCCCCTCTCTGCTCTTTTTATTTTCTCAAGCTTTTCAAAGACTATACACAACCCTTTTGGCTACACAAACCACCTCTCTCATGTGCTTTTTCTTTTTTCTTTTTTTTTTTTTTCCTGCCTTGTCATTTTCTGCTCTCATCTGTATTATTTTCTTCCTTAATAAACTCGAGACCAAGGTTTGAATCTTTCCCCTTTCTTCTTTCCTGTGCTATTTGGTCACCCTGAGTCTTGTAATCCCACATGAATTTCGGCACCATGTCCATAAGTCCTATAAGAAAGCTGGCTGGGACTCCGGTGGAGGGTATGGGAGTGTGTGGGTCCCTCAGAGGGAATTCATATCCTAACAGCAATGTCCCCCAATCCATGAGCATGGATGACTCTCACTCACTTAGATCTTTTACATGTTCTTTAAATATTATTACATAGTTTCAAGATTTTAAAAGTCTTCTGCTAAGTTTGTATCTTAGAATTTTATTCCCTTTTATCCTGTTATGAACACAACTATCTCTTTTTTCTCTTTTTAATTTTTGAGATGGGAACTTGCTTTGCAGCCCATACTGACCTCACACCTGTAGCCCTCCCCCTGCCTCAGCCTCAGCCTCTTGAATCCTGGGGTAAAGGTACATACCACCACTCCTGGCTTTCAGAGTTGTTTTCTTAAGTCGAGTTTTGAATTGTTTACTGAAAGTGTATAGCGACATAAATTGATCTTTGTGTATTGATCTTGCACCCTGCAACCTTGCTCAGCTCATGTATTGGTTGTCATAACTGTGTGTGTGTGTGTGTGTGTGTGTGTGTTTAATTTAGTAGAATTTTCAAGATTTTCTAGGGTAAGACCACATTCTCCATGATAGCAGTTAGCTTCACCTATTCCTTTCCAATCTAGATATTTCCATTCTTTTTTTTTTCCGTCACACTGCTCTTGCTGTAGTCATTAAGATAGTACTGGATAAAAGAACGGACCTCCTTGTCTCTGTAGTCTCAGGGGAAGAACACATAAGCCTTTCAACAATGGATATAATGTTAACTCTGTCACTTTTTTTTCACTTGTTATTTTTCTGATATGTTAATTTTATTAATTTCCAGATACTGAGCCAACCTTGCATTCTTGGAACAAATCTACTTTTGCCGTGGAATATAATTTATTTTGTACATGCTTGGATCTAGCTTGTGGCCATTTTCTGGAATATTTTTGAATTCTTAGTTGTTACAGATATTAAATAAGCCTGTAATTGTTTAATTTTGTTTGTCTGAGACAGAGACTTGTATAGCCAAGGCTGGCCATGGGCTCTTGAACTTGCTGCTTCTGATTCCTGAGTTCTGGGATTACAAGTATGTGCCTCCACACCTGGTTTGTAACTCTCTTTTCCTGTGCCATCTTCCTCGCACTCAGGTAATGTTGGTCCACACGGCTCCCCTTCCTCTCCTGTATCTCGGAGTCTTTACCTCTTTAACATTTGGCAGGGATGAAGCTATTTGGACCTAGCCTTTGCTTTGTAGGGTTTTTTTTTTTTGGCAATTAATTAATCTATTCAGTGTGTTTATTTATTTATAAATTAGTTTTGTTCTTCTGTGAGATATATATATTTCTTGTAATTTATCTACTTTTTGCCTTACCCTCTTGGCATATTATTTCTTTATAATCTTCCTTTCTCTCAAAGTATTAGTAATGTCACTTCTTTCATTACTGATTCCAGTATTTTGAGTCCTCTCTTTTCATCTCAACAATTTAGAAAAAAATTTGTCAATTTCGTTGCTTTTTTTCTAAGAACTAACTTTGGCTTCATTGATTTTTCTAGAGTTTTGTATTCTTTGTTTCATTAATTTCTATCCTAGCCTTTACTGTGGATCCCTTCCTTCTGTGGGCTTTAGGCTTAGTTTGATTTTCTTTTTTCAGTGTCATAGTAGGAAAGTTAGATTATTGTTTTGAGAGTTGGGTATGGTGACACATGCTCATGCTTGTAATCCTAGCTCTTACAGGCAGGAAGATTTCTGTAAGTGCCAGGTCAGCCTGGGCTGTATTGTGAGACTGTCTCAAAAACAACAAAGACTTCATTTGTGATCTCCTTTTCTTCACACAGGCATGGTAGCTGCTCAGTTCCCTTGCATTAGTTTTTTGGTTGTATCTTGCATGCCTTGGTCTGTGTGTTCATTTTTAGTCATGTGAAATGGTTTTGGGTTTTGTAGTTACTGTTTGCTTTTACCATATAAACGCTTTTCTAGGAGTTGAATCAAAGGCCCAGAAAATGCCAAGCAAGTGCTCTACCATTGAGCTACATACCTAGACCTGTTTTTGTATCTTGCTTTGAGACAGAGTCTTAACTAACTTTCCCAGGCTGCCCTTGAACTCACTCTGTAGCCTATGTGGCCTTGAACTTGTGATTCTCCTGTCAGCCTTCTGCACAGCCAGGTTTAAAGGCTTGTACCCCATCTTACCATACACATCTTCCTGATCAGACTATCTTTAGACCTGGACAAGCTTAACTAGTCAGAGTGGGCATCCCTCCCATACGGCTCTCTCACTATCTTCAGTTTTCAAAGATCCCTTGTTTCCCATATTGCATGTGTTAATGTGAAAAGGCCAGGGAGAGTTGTCATGATTACTATAACGTCACCACTGACCATGCAGCTCAGTGCCTGTCCATACTCTCTATGCTATCAGCAGGTATATTTAATGGATTACATTTCTCTTTAAATTTTATATTATATCGTGTGTGTGTGTGTGTGTGTGTGTGTGTGTGTATGTGTGTGTGTACCATAACATGCGTGATGGTCAGAAGAGAACTTGCAGGAGTCAGTTCTCTCCTTCTACTACATGGGAATTAAACTCAGTCAATCTTGTGAATCCTGTAAGTTTTAGAAGCTTCCTGGGCCTGCTAAGTTTTATTTCCTCAGTTTTATGAGCCTCCCTTCCCTTTTCCAGGAAAGAATGCTTGGATATGGAGGAAACCACTGCTCAATGAGCATGGTACACACCTGTAATTTTAGTACTCTGAAGCAGGAGAATCACAAGTTTGAGACTAAGTTCAGACTATATAATGAGACTCAGTCCAAACATTTTCTCCTATTTCTTTATTGATATTCTCTGTCTGCTACACTGTTCTCACCACATCTTTCTGCACTTCCCTAGGTACGAATTCCCTCAGCTCTGTAATTATTGAGATGGTTACTTTAATGTCTTTTTCTGTTAATTCTAGCTTTTGCTGGCTCTCACAGTTTGCATTGCTTAATTTAAAAAGCCACATGGATTATGCTTCTTTACAAATCTTATAATTTTTATACTGGAAACTTCAAATTTTGAATAATATATTCTAGGAATTCTGGGCTCTGGTTCCTGTATCCCCAAGGGGCTTATTGTTGCAATTTGTGTGTGTGTGTGTGTGTGTGTGTGTGTGTGTGTGTGTGAGACTTTCTGGAAAAGGCTGACTTCTACTTCCTGGCTGCCTTCATCCAGAGTTTGGCCCCAACAATGAGAATCTGGGGACAAGATGGGAAATTCTGAAGATCTGCTCTCTTGGGAAGAAAGGCTTGCCCCATGAGCTGGCTGGCAGGGGGCCCTGTGCCCTGGGATGTCATCTGGCCTGGAGTCTGCATCAATGGTTATGACAGAGGTAGAAGGGAGCCACCATGTACCACACTCTTACACATGAGCAGATGTTGTTTTGTTTGATGTTTTCTCTTAGGACCATTTCCAGTGGCTTTATTATTTTTAAAATAAGTGTTTATGCCACAACAACTTAATCGCCCCGGACACCACCCAGCCCGTCAAGCCTTGTGATCAGGCTGGACGTGGCTGCTTTCCTTTCTTGCTTGTATTGATTTTCACACAATAACCACAGCAATTCCGAACTCCTCAGCTTTGCAAAGATACGATGCTGTCTAAATGAGCATTGCCATTTGAAGCTGAAGTATAAACTCTTTCAAGCTAATTGGGTTATTTCCTTTCAAAATAGAAGATTCCTGCCTCACACCTAAGACTTGCTTTCACGGGCCGAGAACTGTGGGCTGGTTCTTTTGTTAGGCACATACATGAACTTTTGCTGCTGGGTTTTGTTTTTGAGACCGTCTAACTCTGTAGTTCACGTTAGCCTGGAGCTCACTATGAGCCCACACTGGGCTAGAACCGGTGGCAATCATCCTGTCTCAGCTTCTGAGTGCAAGTATATATCACCAAGTCTGTTTCTTTCTGCCATTTCTGATGGAATTGTGAACAGCACCAGAGAGAAGCAACCCACGCCAGTGTCTTCACTGTTTGCTTCATTCCTAGCACCCTGGGGACCACACCTTAGAGAGCTTCTGCACTCTAGTGGGTGCCTTCATACCTTTAAGAATATTTAAACAACCTCATCCTTATACTTTTCTGTTCAAGTTCAGCAAAAAGGGTTCCATTCTGTCTGGCACCAAGTGTAGGAGACATATTTCAACTTGTAGAAATGCGTGGCTTCTACTGTGGGCGGTGGTGGGGTAAGCTAAAAGTTTTTCTGTCTATGGAATACACCCTCCTGTGAGAACCGATGATTCTTTTGTCTGGAAGGGGACGGTTCTGGGGTTTCCTAAGTGGGATAATGTTGCCATAAAATATTGGGGTGGGAGGCAAAAACCTTTGGCTGTTGGTGGGGAGGACTTTGCAGTTGTTTAGCCTCAGCAATGAGAGCGGCTGAACGAACTTGTAGATGAGGATGTGGAAAAACGTCTCCCTTGGTATCACCTCCAGAGAAAGAGAATAGACAGCGCCAGGCGTGAGATGCCTTCTGGTGGGAACGGCAGCTCCAGGCCCCATGAGCCACTGTTCAGTTGGAGGTGATATAATGACCTTTGTGACCTGTCTAAACTTGAGGTAAACTTTGTTTCACCCAGTAAGTTCCCTGTGTGTTATTTAGCTTTTGTTGCTGTGACAAAACACCTGAAAAGGCCAACTTAAAAGAAGGAAAGGTTTCTTTGGCTCACAGTTTTCAGAGGTTTCAGTCTGAGGTCACTGGCGTCATGTTGGGAGCATGGGATGGAGCAGAACTGGTCATCTTGTGGTGGCCAGGAAGCTAAGAGAGACAGGAAATGACTGGGCTCCCAATATGGCCTTCAAGGACACACCCAGTGACCTGATTCCTCCCATCGGCCTCCTGGATGTTCCACTGGCTCCTGATAGAGGCTGGAGACTAAGCCTGGGGGTGGGTACTTATGAGTCAAACTATTACACCTTGTCTCAGTGGCCTTTTGAGGAGGCAGAGGGTTTCTCCCTCAGGTGAAGAAGGTGCACACGGCCTCAGGCACATGGCTTGAGGTGGGAGAGACCTCCAAGAAAGAATGCCAGCACTAACCCTGATGTCTCTGGGGACTTGGAGACATTTACTGGGATTTCCAGTCATATACATTTCAATGCACAAACTTTCTGAGTTAGATGCTCTGGCAGATGCTGGTTCTGGGTCTTTGAGAAACTCCTTGGGGTCCTAGCTCCTCCCCCTCCATCAGCCATGCCATCCCTCTCCTCATTCATCCCCATGGAGGGGCTGAGCCCCACCCAAACCACCTTGTGAGATGTGATCAAATACCAGGTCTTTACTGCCAGTAACTCACGCACGACAGATTAATGACAACAGACAGGTGATTAATGGGGAGACAGGAAGAGAAACAGGTCATGGGAAATTTCTTTGTTGTTTCTGTTAGCAGGTCAGATCTGGCTTTAGCACTGTGTGTGGCCTGTCCTTTCCCAAGATGGTCTTAATTATGCCCCTTTCCTATGGAGCCCGCTGGCCTGTGACTGCAGCACTCTAACCTCAGAGAGGTGTGGTTCAACTTCCTGATACTGTCTGAGTCAGAGATGTCCCTCAGGTATGCATTTGGACCTTTGATCTCCAGCAAGCGGCCCTGCTTCTGCAGGCTATAAAATCTTCAGAAAGTGGGGCTTCGCTGGGGAAAATGGAGTGGTGGGAGAGGCTGGCCCCTTGAGGCTTGGCCCCAGTTCTTGACTGAACACTCTCTGCTCCCCACTTCCTGCTATAATGTGATCTATGTGACATGCTATGGCCACCACGAACTTTGACAAGCCTCCCCTACCAGGAATGTAGTGTGATGCCTCAGCCTGTGAGCAAACAGAAGCCTTCCTCCTCCCCAAGTTGTCTCTGTCCAGTATTGCCACAAAGATGAGGAAAACCAGCCAATGCCCTCCCTTCCCTTGAATCTGGGTCTTTTTCAACATGGGCTTTGGCAACTGACATGCTGTGACCTGTAGCCAGGCAGCTGATGCCTTTCTGTGGGGATACTCCTACTGGGGTCTCTGAGCCACCTGAAAAGTCCAGCAACTGCCCAGGAGGCTTCGAGTAGGACTGACTCAGCAGGAGTGGTCAGCAAAGAAACCATGTACAAAGCTAACGAGGCCTGCGCAGTACACTGAGCTTTTCTGTAATGTTGTTAGTCGCAGCAGTGGCTATTGCTGTTGGACTCCACAAAAAAAAAAACAAAAAAAAAAAAAAACCCAAAAAAAAAAACAGTCCTGGTGTGAACAGCCATGCATACTGCAGCCACATGGGGGGAACACAGTCTGGCAATGTGCAGCGTGAGTGGAGGGTTGACCTGGGCTGTCTTCACTCTGCCCTTACAGCTGTCCTCACAGGCATCACTTGCCTGGGCCTGTGTCCTCATCTGTAAACTGGAGATTCAAGCAGAGTTGTTATGTGGGGGTCATAGCTGGCACCAGCTGCCACAAATTAACACCTTGGGTGGACTCATTCTGTCTGCACTGCAGGCCATGAGTTTGAGGTCAGAACAGCACAGCCAGGGCCTCCTAACTTCTTGCTGTGTGTTGTGTGATCTCTTCTTTGGGCATACTTGAAGAGAGGGGGCTGCTCCCTATGAAGACATTAATTTTGTTGGATCAGAGCCCCACTCAAGTTCATGGCCTCATTTAACTGAAATTTATTCCTGATAGGTTTTATCTCCAAATATAGTGTGCACTGAGGGTATGGCGTCAATGTGAAATTTGGCGCAATTAGTCTAGGGTTGAGGGTTAAGGAGTTGTTGGCCCTTGTGGCATGCAAGAGCCTGAGGTCCATGGTATTACAGTTGCCACCTTCAGGCTCTTGCTCTCTCTCCTGTGTGCTGTTTGCTCATGGTCTGAGATGCTTCTGCTTGTTAGCAATCTCTGCTGAGATCTTGGAAGGGGAACTGGGCTTGCAGGCCAGGGTTTGTAGTTAGCTTCCCACCTGGGAATCTGTGGGTCTGGAAACCCTCTGACCTCAATGCAGCCTTCTGCTGCCTACCCATTGGCAGCAGATCCCCATCTGATCAGCGCGTGATGAAGGGCAAGGACCAGGGGGGACAGCTGAACAACCTCGGTTGGAGCGAGTTTGCCCTGTGCTCCAGTGTGACCATCAGCAACCTGACTTGAGGGTCTGAAGCTCCCAGGAGATGGAAGCTGTCAGGGTGGGTGCCTGGTGACTGTCTGGGCTGCAGTCGGGGGCAGTGGGTGCAGGCAGACCCTTGCTTGCTTTATGAGGTAGGTATCAGTCCGTGGCTTCCTCCGCCCCCAACTACTCCGAGCATCCTCAACATGCTCTCTGCTGTTCTGATGCCCTGTTGCCTTGGAGACCACTCACAGGCTTCCTGGGGCTGAGAATAAAGGAGACAGTTCTGAGGTGCTGGGAGGACAGAGTGACATCTTGGAGCAGCCCACAGGCCTGTACCACATGCCAGTCCTCTGCTCTCCACTGCACTGTGGGAAAACCGAGGCGGGGAGCAGTTCTGTCTGGCTCTGGGCCAGGGCGGACTCTTCTGGCTGTTAAGGAGGACTGGAGCTGTCTTCTGTCTTCTACACGCTCAGTGGGCGTGGAGCCTGCCATGGCTCAGCTGAAGGGCCAGCAGGGGGCTACTCTGGTGTGGAACAGCAGGGCCTGTGGCTGTCTCACCTCTCCAACAGTTTCTATCCTTTTCAGAATCACAAACGCTTCATCATCAAGGCATCTGCAATGCCCATGTGCTTTCTAGAGCATGCCACACACATTGGCTCATTTACATCCCAAACGATTGTTGGAGATGGGAGCCTTCATCATTCTCACTTTATAGGTGAAGAAACTGAGGCACAGGCCTATGGGAACCTAGCAGAATAATCTGCACTTGTCCCCCGGGGTCCGTGTTATACCTTCCTCTGACCTTAGCCACTGTGGAGTCATAGTCTTTGGTGGGATATTGGCAAGAACAGGCAGTGACAGAACAGGGCCTTGGACAGGTAGAAGATGCCCTTTGACTTTTGCTCCATCCTTCTATGGTGGATTTTGATGCTTGCTGCACCCCAGCCCTGTGTCTCCAAGCTCTACTCAGCCTGGGAAGGGCTGGGAAAAACCATCTGGGTTTCCTCATCTGAAAAACAAGTAGAGATGGGAGTGGCGGTGTACTTCTTTAATCCTAGCATGTGGGAAGGAGAGGCAGCTGGATCCGTGAGTTTCAGGTTATCGTGGTCTGCACAGCAAGTTCTAGGCCAACCAGGGCTATCTAGTTAAGACCCTGTCTCAAAACTAAAAGCAATTGACAAGCAAACAAACCATGGGGTGGGGCAGTTGCTTGTCCAAGCCCATAAGCTGGAATGTGAGGTTGGGTTTGAATTTAGGTCCTCTGCCATTAGTATCTCTTGCCAGTCTTGGCCATGATCCTGAGTTCCTTGTGGCCATCCCTGTCCCGGCCCTCTGAGGGTCCATATCATCTTTCACTTGCCTTGATGGTGGCTGACTCCACCATGGCCTAGTTGTCTCTCCCGTTCCTGAGTTCCCCCTCAGAGGGACCTCATGACTCTTCAGCTGCAGCACTGGTCTCGGTTAGAGGAAGGGCTTAGGACAATCATGGGATTTAAAAGGCCGAGGCATTGGGGTCATGAAGATCTCCCAGGCCTCTCTCCAAAGTCCACGGAGCGAGCCAGGAGCAGTGCTCAGAAGCCACAGTGGCACTGAGGTCCTGGCAAGGTTTCTCAAAATGCTTCAGAGACAAATATGGGCTGGAGATGCAGCCAGAGGGGCCAAAAGTGTTAGGGTCCCTCAGCTTGTCACCTCATTGCTGACCAGCACTGTGGCAGAGGCCTTTGCAGGAGCTTGAGTTGGGGTGGGTAGGTCAGGATGGTGGCAGATGCTTGGCCTAGGAGACTGACAAGGGACCCTTGAACCTTTCTGGATTCTCATTCACCATCCTTGAAAGACCTTTGCCTATTGACACCACTGGGAGGGGCTTTTAAGTCATCCAGGTACTTCCATGTCACCTGCCACCTCGAGCCCAGCTGAGCTCACACACTGGCCATTTCTTACTACAACAGCGGGCTTGTCCTAGATATCCACATGCAGCCTTTTCTCTACCCTTCTTTCTCCTGTCATGGAGACCTCTTAAATTTCAACTTTAAATTTTTAAACTGGATCTTATGTGTTTCAGGATGCCTCAAATTCACTATGTATCGGAGGATGACCTTGAACTTTTAATCCTTCTGCCTCTACCCATACCAAGTGCTAGGATTATAGGCTCACACCATGCTCTGTTTAAGGAGTGCTAAGGGCTTGAATCCAGGGCTCTGTAAGTGCTGCGAAAGCATTCTCTTCACAGAGTGCCATCACCAGACCCCACCCGTCTCTTACTATAGCTCGGAGGCAGTTTTGGAAAACAGCCCTTGGGCCGAAGCCAGCCTCAGAGTGGCATGCCCCTTCTACCTAACCATCTCTTGCTTTCCTCAGCTCCTGCTTTCTGGTCCACACAGAGGCTCACTTTACCCTGAATGTGCCATGGTCTCTGGGCATGACGCCATGCCCTGTGACTTCCTGAACATTCCCTTCCTTCTTCAGCGGACACCTGGTCCCCTTTCCTGATCTCATCCTTGGACACATGTGTCCCCTGACTGGATCATTTTGTGCTGGGAGCAAGAAACCCAGTGAGGCTCCTCAGGCTGAGAGCAGAGGGCACGGACACACTGATTGCAACCAGAAAGGTGGCATCATCTCATTGGTGGGGGAGGACCACACACCTGCTCCTTGTGACATCATCATGTTGGTGCACACTTTCAGCCTGGCTTCTTGCCTCCCTTGGGGACGGCCTCACACCTATTTCTAGACTCCAGATTTCTGGCTGTGCGTGGCTGGTATGTGGCTAGGGAGAGCAACCACTGAAGCCCGTCACAGGTTTGCTTACATTCCAGACAGCAAACATTCTCTTTTCTCCATGACTAGCCTGGAAGTGCCTCCGAGAGTGGGGTTGGAAGAGAGGCTAGTAGTCAAGCAAAGGAAATGAGGGATGTTAAAACAAACTTGGAGCCGCTGGTCCCTGGTGGCCCTGCTCCACCAGCAAAGGCTCTCTAACGTGGCAGCACTTGGGTGAAAATGGAACCCACATGGGGAGACAGCTGGCACAGGGGTTACCAACCGCATCCTGGGTGCAGCCAGGCCTGACAGGAGTGGAGCTCCCGTTGTTGACACAACCCTTCCTCCCTCCTCAGGGAGCAGATGGGTCTGAGTGGGCCTCTGCTGTTTATAACGGAAAGATGGACAGGCACACCCTACTTGTCGTGGGTAGGGCAAGGTTTGTGTGGTCAGCGTCAGGCCCTCTGCAGCATAGTCACCTGGCTGTATCTGCATGCCTCTCCAGCCCCACCCTACCCCTCACCCCTCAGCCTTCGCCCACTGGTCAAAACAGAACATATTATTCTATGTAGTTAATGTATGCTAATAAAATATTTTGGAAAATAACTAAGATTGATTAAGAATGAAAATTCAAGACAGAGAAGAGAGGGAGGCTGGGCAAGGAGGATGGTCTAGGGTAGAGAACAGCCCGGCACAGCAGGCCAGGCCCCAGGAGTCATAGCTCTGACATGGCTCTGGAGACTGTCAGGACCGCTGTTCCACATTCCACATGCTCAGAGCCTCCAGAGGATGCCCCCTGCCCCCTTCTAGGGAAAGAGCAGCCAAAGGGGCAGAGGCCTGATTTCCTGAGTCAGGTCTGGAGAACTTGACACCCCTGTCCCCAGATGCTACCAAGAAGGACACGGGCTGCATGTGGCCCACATCTGCCCCTCCCTGCCACCTTGGGAGAGTCTTTCTTACTGTACAAGTCTAGCTACTTGGAAAAGTGCTGAACAGGAAGCGAAAGACCTCCACGTGCAGTGTCTTCATTAGCCTTGAAAAACTTTTTTCCATTTTATTAGTTTCAAAGAATCCAGTCTGGCATTTATTTATTTCTACAGCTTTCAAGTTCTTTAATTTATTTATTTGCTTTCATCTCTGTGATCGTCTCTCTTCTTCTTTCTGTGGTTTGTTCTTTTCTTAATGATCTGAGGTTGGAAGTCTCATCTGTCCCTTTTGTGTGAGTGTGAAAGAGCCAGAGAAGAAAACCCTGGAGTTATGGGGGAGGGACCCTCTGGTGTCTCCCAGGCTTGGTGTGTGTGTGGGGTTCTGCCCTGCTTGTTGGCTGGGAAGTCTGCTCTTTTGTTTCATTTCCTCCTTGACCTACATGTTATTTGGAAGAGTCATTTTAAAGCCTCCTGTTTTCTTTTTCTGCTTTTTTTTTTTTTTTTGGCACGTGTGTATGCATGCGTGTGGTAACAAATGTATGTATACATGAGTGCACATGCCTGAGGTCAAAGCCTTCCTTGCCTGCTGTCCAGCTTATTCTGTCTGTCTGTCTGTGTGTCTCCCTGTGTATGTATGTGCGCATGTGCTAAAGCCTACATGTGGTAGGCAGAAGACAACCCGAGGGAATCAGTTCTCCCCTTTCACCACGTGTGTCCCAGGGACTGAACTCAGGTCATAAGGCTTGGCAGCAGCAGCCTTTACCTGCTTAGCCGTCCTGCAGCCTCTCGCTTGTGATCTGAGGCAGGCTCTCTTCACCTGAACGCAGAGCTTGCTGATTTGGCTAGTGTGGATAGCCAGCTTGCTTTGGGGATCCCTATCTCTGCCTCCTGAGTTGAGGGATTACAGGCCATGCCCGTGCAGCATTTCTGTGGGTATAGGGGATCTAGGCTCTTTACCCATTGAACCCTTTCCCCAGCCTGACTTCCTGTTTCTACAAAGTGTTTGCACCCAGCCTTATCATGTTGTGGTTAAGACTGTGGTCTATGAAAGAGCCTTTCCAGCCATTTGCTTTTGACATTTTCTCTGAAGCTGACCGCAGGAGGGACTGGTAAAATGCTTGGTGGACCTTGTCCAAATGGTGCACTCTTGCCTGGTGGGTACAATGACAGATGTCACCTGATGATCCTGTCTGTACACCCAGTACTTGATTTTCCTTGCTTACTATTTCACAAATGAGTATCTGAGAATTAAAATGACTTGCCATAATAAAATAAAATCTCCCCGTCTCCTAACAATCTGACATTTGAAGAATGTGTTTGTTACTGTGTAATTGAGGGTATTGGAGCCTGAGGGGTTTGTTCCTACTATGCTGCCCAGGCTGGCCCGGATGGCCTGGGATCAACTGCAGGAGTGTGATTCTACACCCACGCAGAACCTCTGAGTCAATAATGGGATCTTTCGGAAATGAACTAATAAAGCCTGGATGCGGCTGCTCACTGTAGGTTCAGAACTCAGCTCCACCCCATGTCATTTGTGGGGTTCTGTTGGCATCAGAGTCATCTGTGCAGTGGCGCTGGGGATCTCAGCTTGGGAGGAGAGAGGTACACTTGTGGGGAAACAGCTCACACTCTTCTAAGTGGGTGTGGATGATGGCATCATCTGTGGACACCATCACAGGTAGTATGTGGGCTGTGCACCTCCACACACTCTTTCCCTTGCTTAGATAAGCATGCATACTCTCCCACCTTCCCCTTCTCAGTTTCTCACTGGCCGGGCGCCTTCCCTCCTTTGCTTTGCAATGGCCGCTGGGTCTTTGTAAACAGAGGAGAGGGTTTGGAGGGGGAGCTGCACAGTGACTCCCTGCTGTGTCTCCTTATCTCTGAGGCTTTCCTCCTTTCCTGGGAGCTGTGCAGTCTGGAGCTGCCCGCTTCGCCCTGGCTCTCCAGGAACTTGTCTATCTGAGCAAAGGGGCTGTTTCCGGAGGGTGAGGAGCGCCACAAAGGAAACTCTAGAGAAAAAGGGGGCAGAGGAAGCACATAAGAGAGTGGAGTGGGAGGAGCGACCAGCAAGCGGTTGGGTGGATGGAATTATGCAGAGGGCACCTCCAGGCAGCAGGAAAGGCAGGGGCAAAGGCCAGTGCAGGATCACTGGACATGAACAAGGAGGTTTGGGGGACACAATGGGAGCAGCAGCCTCAGCGAGGGCCTCGGTTTCAAAGGCTGTTTTGAGCACACAAGAGGTGTGAGTTGAGGGGGGCTTTAAACCCTTATCCCAGGGAGCAGGAACCCAGAGCGGCTCAGAGACGTGTGGATGGTTTTCTTGTTTCTGAATGGCGCTGCCAACACAAAGGGCATGCCTCCGTGCCTATGCCTCGGCTCCCCTCCGCCGCCAGCCCCCCTCTACTCCTCTCTCTTGTCTGTGGGACTCCAACGCCTGGACAGGCTGATAGGGCCCCTGGTTCTGTACCTGTCAGACTGCGCCCGCCTGCTACCGCTTATCCCTCTTATCCACGACGCTCGCGCCAGAGCTGCTTCTTTGAGGAAAAGTAATTTATTTTCTAATTACGAAAGACGATGGGCCTGAACAAAAGAAAGGCAGCCCCTAGCTCAGTCAGCAGGGCCGGGCAGGAGTGAGCGAGGTACAGGAAGCAGGGAAGCCAAGGGTTCTTGGAGTTGGCGGACAGGAGAGGAGATCTAAGTCCTGCCCCTCCCTGGTGGCTGGGGCTGCTCAGGAATGTTTGCTCGGAGGGAGGAGGGGGGAGGGGCCAGGCGCTGCCCAGCTGCATCTCCAGTAATCACAGGCACTGGTCTTGGGAAACACCTCATCTCTCTTTCTCCCTCTTTTTTAATTGTAATTTTGTTTTATTTTATGTGTACGAGTGAGTGTCTTGCCTACATATATGTCTGCTCATCACATGCGTGTCTGGTAACCATGGAGGCCAGAAAAGGGTATCAGATCCTTTGGAACCAGAGTGACAGGTGGTTGTGAGCTGCCCTGTAGGTGCTGGGAACTGAGCCTGGGTCTTCCGGAAGAGCAGCTAGTCCTCTTAACCACTGAGCCTTCTTCTCTCCAGCTCCTCCCTCGTTTCAACCTCCCTGCTTCATTTTCTCCCTAAATACACACTCCCAAAGGCAGGTGCCATCTCTCAGCCTAGGGGATTGCTTGGGAAACTGGCTTCAGAAGCACCGTGGGAAAGGAGCAGGTACTGCAGGCTCCAGGGCTCAAAAAGGACTCTGGGTATCAGCACAGCTCTGTTCTGTAGGTCCACACCCCCTGGACTCTGTCCCCGTATCTGAGTCAGGTAGAGGATGTCTGTCCATCTGCTCTGAGTCAGGCAGAGGATGCTCCACAATGGCTATGGTTTGGTGGGAATGAGTGAGTCCAACTGTATAGCAAGCAAAAGTAAAAGAATACAGAGCAGCAGAGAGATGGCCTATGGATTGGAACAGGGTGCTCAGAAGTTGGGAAACTAAGGCAATCAGATGGAATTCCTGACTGAGAGAGTCCTGATGGAGGGTCTTCTCCATGGCTGAACTTGTAGCTTCTGGGTTCCACCACAGGCACTTTTATACCGTGAGATAAACAACCGCAGATGGAAACGGTTGACCATCTAGCTGTTCTTTTTTCATTGCTGGTAGCTGTTTTATTTTGCAGACAGTACAGTTATTTTTTTTTCTGTTTTTTTAAACTTGTTTTTACTCTATATCTTTTTTAATTTTAATTTAATTTTATTTTTAATTACACTTTATTTACTTTTTATCCCCCCTCTAGTTCTCTCCCTCCTCCCCTCCCAATCCTTTTCTTCCTCCCCTTTCTCCACGCCTGCCCCTCCCCAAGTCCACTGGTAGGGGAGGGTTTCTTTTTCTTCCTTCTGATCCTGGTCTGTTAGGTCTCATCAGGAGTGGCTGCATTGTCTTCCTCTGTGGCCTGGTAAGGCTGCTCCCCCTCAGGGGGAGGTGATCAAAGAGCAGGCCAATCAGTTCATGTCAGAAGCAGTCTCTGTTCCCATTACTATGGAACCCACCTGGACACTGAGCTGCCATGGACTACATCTGTGCAGGGGTTCTAGGTTATCTCCATGCATGGTCCTTGGTTGGAGTATGAGTCTCAGGAAGGACCCCTGTGTTCAAATTTTTTGGTTCTGTTGCTCTCCTTGTAGAGCTCCTGTCCTCAGGTAAATGGTGGGATCTGGAAAGGATCATCCTGAGTGAGCTGTCCCAGAAGCAGAAAGATGCACACGCTATGTACTCACTCATATAGACATATAGTATAGGATAAACCTACTACAATCTGTACATCTAAAGAAACTAATCTGGAGGGAGGACTCTGGCTAAAATGCTCAATTCCTATCCAGAAAGGCAAAGAGGATGGACATCAGAAGAAGAAGAAGAAGAAGAAGAAGAAGAAGAAGAAGAAGAAGAAGAAGAAGAAGAAGAAAATAGGAAACATGTTAGGAGCCTCCCACAGAGGGCCTCTGAAAGGCTCTGCCCTGCAGACTATCAAAACAGATGTTGAGACTTATGGCCAAACTTTGGGCAGAGAGCAGGGAATCTTATGAAAGAAGTGGGAAATAGTAACATCTAGCTGTTCTTAAAGACACAGTGTTTTTTTAAAATTATTTTTATTTTTACTAATTACAGTTTATTCACTTTGTATCCCCCTGTAGCTCTCTCCCCCCTCCCCTCCCAATCTCACCCTCCCTGTTTAAGACAGAGTGTTTTTAATATTCTTGGCTGCTTGCTAACTTCTCTCTTTGTTACAGAGACAGGGGCCAGCCTGACACAGGCTGGCAGGCAGTCTTGGAGGACATGTGGCATAAACATGTTTGGGTCTGAAGTGGGGAAGGACCAACCTTGCTTCCAGAGTCACTTCCTAGTGAGTTCAAACAGCATCCAACAATTTCCTGATATCTTATACCACCCATCCATCCACCCATCCTCCATCCATCCCCCATCCATTCATCCTTCCATCCATCCACCATCAGTCCACCACCCATCCACCATCTACCCACCTATCCATCCATCCATCCCCATCCATCCATCATCCATCCATCCTTCCATCCATCCACCATCTACCCATCTATCTATCCACCCATCCACCATCCATCCACCTACCATCCATCCATCCACCATTAATCCATCATCCATCCATCTATCCATCCATCCATCCAGCATCCACCCATCTATCCATCCACCCATCCATCCATCCATCCAACATCCATCCACCATCTACCCGTCTATCCACCCACCCATCCACCATCCATCCATCTATCCATCCACCCACCCGCCCACAGGAGTCATGAAGATAACAGATCCAGGATACACTGCACAGACTCCAGGTTGAGGGATGCACTGTCCCTCACAGGGAGGAGTGGCAACAGAAAGTTCAGGACCACCACAGCAGAGGAAACTGCCATGCTGAGGACACCACCTTCCTCTGGTGGGCCAGACCCTGTGACAATGGTTTTGAGACAGAGGCTTGGTCACTGCAGCCTGCTTGTGGCACTCAAGCTGCAAGAGTACTCAGTGGCAACCAAGGCTGTCACTTTCCTGTTTGTCCTTCCACATCCTTCCACATGGTGACTCAGAACCCCTTTTCATGCACACCCCTGAGTTCCTTGTGGGGACCCAGGCCTGCTACAGATACTGCTGGGCTTTTGCCAATGTTCCCTGCTCAGTGACCTCAAAGGAAAGAAAGATCTGTCTAAAAGCTGCCTAGATCTCAGGGGTGATCGGCTTCACTTTTGATTAGCTTTGTTTGGTAACCATTCCATGAACTGATCACTGAGGAGAATCACTCAGGAATCTTATCGGATGATTCCAGGGCTCCAGTCACCCCAAAGCTAGAGACTCTCAGCTTACGTGTGTGCGTGTGTGTATGCGTGTGTGTGTGTGTGTGTGCACGTGCATGCCTGTGTGCACATGAACCAGTGAACCATGTGTGAGCATGGCCAATAGTCGCTAGGGCAGTCTTGTCCATCCCACTGGAGGCAGATTCTGCTCCACCTGCCAGAGGCCACAGCTTTTCCAATTAGTCACCTGGGTGACACACTCCAAATCAAAGTGGACACTCCAAATGAGCCAATCAATAGCTCCATTTTCCCTTGCTGCCTGGGTGGGGTAAGAGTGCTAACTCATGAAGTCAGCCTCTCTCTCTTTCTCTCTCCCTCCTCTCTCCCTGCATAAGAAAGCCCAGAGAATTTCTCAGTTGTCTTCGGTGCTGACAGCTTCTCAGTTCTGCTCCTCTCCCCCTCCACCTTGGGATGCTTTTTAGAAAGCATCTGTGGGGTGGTCTGAGCGCCCCCACCACCTGGGTACTAGGTAAACATGCTTCAGTGGTAGAGTGCTTGTCTACCATGCAAAAGGCCCGAGTTTGATCCCTGGCACCTCATAAGCTGGGCGTGGCACACACATACAATCCAAGAAACTGGAGGTAGAGGTGGGAGGGTCTGAAGTGCAAGGTCATCTTCAGCTGCAGAGTGAGGCCATCCTGGAATAGAGTGTGAGCAGAGGTCCATGTTTACCTGACCTCTGGGGGAACGTGTTCCACTTTGCAAGGACAGGACCCCACGTCCCCTGAAGAGGAGGGGTTTCCCTCTCCTGGCCCTTCCTTGCCTCTGAATGGCCAGTCTATCTCTTGTCCACAGGCTAGCTCACCTCTCTCTTCCTTATCCCAGAGGCAGGGTATCTATCAGGACCCACCTCACCCCACCCCTTCCTCTCTCCCTCTCCTCCAGGATCTCCATCTCTGACTGTCTCTTCAGGTCACCTGGCAGCCATTTATCCCAGAAAACGAATCTGGCTCGGCAGCTTCCACACATTTCCCACTCCCCCATACCCTGAAGACAGCCCTGGATTTTCCGTGGCCACAGGGCTGGGAATCTGGGTGTAGTAATCCCTCCCCAGTTGGCTTCTCCCTCTGTTTCTCTGTCCCTTATGGCTGCCCCGTGTGTCCCCTCTCTGTGTTCCATCTGCATGACAGCTACTGCTCCTGACCCCCACTGCTCAGCTTCACTCTCTCTCTCCTCGAGGTCGAGGTCGAGTCCACAGGGAAGCCCCAGGTCAGTCCTGGCATTCCGCCCTCCCTATCCCACCAGTTCTCTACAGCCACACTATGATCCTACAGCTGGAGAGACTATCTCCACCCCCGGCTCTCCTGTGCTGTCTCTGTGCTGGGGGCTGTTCTTTGTCCTGCCTGTTCCCCAGGCAGGCCCCACTCTGCCCCCCCCCCCCAGGGTCCTTGGCTCCTGGCACTGCCTCTGCTGAGCTGACCTGCTAAGCAGACCAGGGCCTCTGGGAGTGACCTGGTCCCCTTCTGTGCTCTGTATATTGCCACTTGGGCTTGACCTGTGTTTGTAGGCTGCAGTGTCGTTCCAGGCAGGTCCCTGTCAGGCACAAGGGGTTCACTTAATCGAGCTCTTCTATTCAGCCAAGTTCTTCTCATTCCTGTGGCCTTGGCCAGCAGGGTGGGAAATTCTAGTCACCAGTAACCTAGAACTATGGCCATGTAAGCCAGCAGCCCCTGGCCTAAGATTCCCCTACCTGGTCCTGAGTGCCTGTCCCATTCTGCTTTGTCTGTGGCCCTTGCTTAATTAACACCCCTGGAGCAACCAGCTGTTTATTCTCTCCATCTCATCCCAATATTTTTTCATGTCTAATCCACCAAGGAGATCTCCTGAAGGCTTTGAAGTCTCTGGGCGCACGAATGAAGATGTCACCCTGGCATACATGTTGTGTTTCCTAATGAGCAGAGATTTGGTACAGTGCTGTAGCAAGGAAGCACTTCCCCGGCAGTCCCTCTGCATGAGTGGCGCTCCCACACTGGTCCCACCCTCTCTGGCCAGGACCCCATGCCTGGTGACCAGGTCCAGGGACCGGAGGAGGCAGAGCTCCCCTGACCTGCCTGCACGTCAGGGAAGGGCCACTGAAAAAAGTCCCTGTGCAAGGGGCAGTGGGACAGGCATCTTCAGGGGTGGTGGCGGAGGGGGCAGCTTCTGAGGACCAGCCAGGGTTCCTAATGCAACCAGGGTCCCCATTCCTGCTTTAGTGTCCCAGGACAAGGTGCTGCAAAAGTGGGTTAAACACACACACACACACACACACACACCTCAGTTTGTGGAGTGCCAGGTGACCACTGCCACCTGGTCAAGGTCAAAGGCCGCTCTGGTCTTCCATTTCTTCATCTGGAAGATGGAACTAGTTTGGTGAGATGTATCAGGCACATGGCAACCTAAGTGTTGGGGGCTAGAAAAATGTACCCATAGTTAGGCCTAGTTAGGGGTCAGGCCTGACTAGGATTCTGGAACTATTGGCTTATCTATCATGGTGTAGTGACCTTCTGGGTATCATTGAAGAGGGGTAGATGGAGCTTTTGAAAATGCCAGTCTCAGGCATGGTCTTGTCGCCCTGGACATTTCTGGTACCCTCCTTTCATCAACCCTGCCAGCTGGGCCTTAACGGCTCCTCAGCTTAATTCCACCTTCAGTGAGTACTGACTGTCAGCCCAGGCCCTTTTCATGGGGAACTCAGTTGCCATGGTGACAACCCAAAAGGTAGACAATAGACCTGGCATCCAGAAGTTTGAATGGAGGCCAGAAGGGCTGGAGATGTTCCCATGGCCATGGGGTAGCTTGTCAGCAATGATGTCACCATCAGACCCAGCTGGACTCTGGAGTTCAAGGTCCCCCAGGCTGTGTCTCTGACATGTGGTGGCCTCCTATTGGACAGCATGGCAAAGTCATCATTTCCTGCTGGGTGGAGCTGGTTTGAGGTGAAACAACTGACCAATCAGCACCATTGTGGGGTTCTTAAAGGCCAACAGACACAAGAAGCATGTTTCTTCCCACCAGACAGAGGGGCTTTATGGGGTCCTGGATGGCCACTGCTTGGGACATAAGGGTTGGGTCAGTGTTGGCAGTCTTTTGGGTGGGACTGACAGACTTCCTGCAAGATGCAATAAACCTAGGACTAGAAACAGCCTGGAAGTAGAATCTTGAGGTAAGATGAACCCTGAGGCCTTTCTCTGTAAGGTTCCAGTCAGCCCTGGACTCTCACAGGAACCCACAGTACCCCAAACATTCTGTCCATCTGACTTTTTCTAGGTACTTTCTTTCGGTTTGACAAACCCTCTCAAGAAGACATTTCTGTCACATGTCAAAGAGACTGAGCACAGAGAGGTTGGGGACAGAGTTGGGGCTGCACAGCATTGGGAATCCCCCTCCCCATTTCTTGATCTTCAAACAAGTAATTTGGGCTTGTTTCCAAAATGGAAGTTCAAGAGCTTCCATTTTGGGGGTGGGTGTTTATCAGAGACAGCTTGCATGGATCCCAAGAGCCCTTGCTGGTGTTTCATGAGGCTGGCATCGATTCTGGCAGGGTGCTGAGAGCTGGGCCTTGATCACAGTCCCCTGTGCCTGCAGGGTCTGGGCTCAGCAACCTCTCAGGACAAGATGAGTTGATTGTGGAGTGCAGCCTGTTTGCTTGAGCTCTTCTGTGTGCTGGGACAGCACTGGCTGATTGACAGGGAGTGATGGGGATATTCTCTCTCTGATAATTGAAAATCAGCAGAGTAACAAGCAGCAGCAACAGGGCTCCCGCTCCTGACTGATGGCTGGCTTCGTCCCCTGGCCCCTGTGTTAAAGAGCCTGTTTCACCCCCATTTGCTTCTGATCGACTCTTGTCCATTGGCCTTTGGACCCTAGAGCAAGCCAGAAGGGATAGGGGACTCAGACACGGAGTAGGATTGTGCCTGTTCTGCCCAGTGCCACCCTCTGCAGGATCCCTGGCTTGCTGCTGTTTTCCTGATATCCCTGGCACAGGTCTTGGCTCGATGAGGTGGAATGAACCCTTCAGAAATGTTCACCTTTCTCTCCTCTGGGGGAAAAAAAAATCCCCCACTTGGGCTGTAGCCTTTTTTTACTGGCGTGTGCCTACCCACAGGCTGCTCCACAGTCTTCCCTTCTGGAAGCCACTCCCTTCTCACCCCTGCAGCTCCCCCTGACACTCCCGCTCTTGTCTGACCTCATCAGTGACCTTTCCTCCGCCTGCCACCCACAGCCCTCCTGACTCAGGCTGTGCTATCCGTCTGTCACATGCTGCCTGCTCCCTGCTCTGGTTCCCAAACACTGAGTCACTGTGATTTCCAGAACACCCCCCTCTGTGCCTTCTGCATCGCAGCAGCCTTTGGCTCTCCAGGGAGCTGGACTTGCTGCCTCTGAGGCCACTCTGCTGGCAACTCAGGAGTACCAAGAATCAGAATTGGCACCTGTCGACCACCCTCAGTTGAGGTGGGTCACTCTGTACTCTGCAGAGGCAAGCTCCTCTGAACTAACCCTCCTTGGACTGGCCCTGGGCCCAGCGGGCACGCAGAGTCTAGAGGAAGGAGAATGCTAGTCCTTTCTCTGGTAAGGCCTGGACTGAGTGGGGACAGGGCCTGAGTCAGGGCTTCCACCTGCTTACAGCCTCTTGTGATCCGAAGATCCAATGAGGCTTCTGGTGGCAAGTGGACACAAGTTGAAAAACGCAAACAAAGGGACGATGAAGAGAAGAAACTGGTATGACTTAAAATAGCAGCACAAACCAATCAATGAAACCACTCGCCTTCCATGCTATGAGAAGCAATACAGCTAGCATTATACTGAGCAGGGACTCTGAAGCCACGCTCACTGGTCCTGAGAGAATTCACCCAGTGTCCGGGGAGCAGCATCAATCCCTCTCCACGTTCTTATCAGCATTACTCGCTTTACCCATGGGGCTGGAATATGGGGTGGTGGAGCTGGCTTTTGCTTGGTTCACTGTGAGATCTTAGGTTCAATCCTCGGCACTACCTTGCCTTTACCTCCCAACACCAGGGTTTAGGGACAAAGCAATCAAACAGCAGCAAATACATAGGTTGTACCATTCACAAAGATGGGACCATGTGCTTTCAATGACATGTTCCAGCACATGTGTGTGAATTAGCAGGAGCAGGGGTGGGAGGCACATGTACACCTATATTTTCCTGCTAACATTCGCCACAGTTTGGAGAGATGAGGATGACGTTGGTGAGAGGCAGAGCCTAGGACCAGGATTTGATGCTGGTGAACACGGCGGCTTCACCATACCTCTATTTTCTCATGGAAAAGGAAAATGTATTAATAACCTTTAACAATAACAACTACAGGGTAGCAGGGTGTGGTCCTGCCTGGATGGGTGGATTTGGAAGACACAAAGTCTCCATAAAGACTTTATGGAGCTGGGGAGATGGCTCAGTGTTTAAGCGCTTGCCTCTCAAGCATGAGAACTGGTGTTTGGCTCCCTAGAACTTAAGGAAATGTTTGGCAGGCAAGGTGGCTCCCTGTAATTCCAGCCTGGGAAGGTGGCAGTAGGCAAGACCCATATTGCTTACTGGTTTGAGAGATTAGCCATATCTATGAGCTCTGAGATTGATTGAGAACCCCTGCTTCGATGAATAAGGTGGAAGAGTGATCAAAATGACTCCTGACATCAGCCTCAGGCCTCCTCCATATGCAAGCACACATATGTGTGTTCCCCCACACATGTAAACATGCAAACATACACACCACATAACAGATGGAGACGTGAGATAAAAAAATTTCTCTAGTTTACAAAAGCATCTCAGTAAGAATGAATTATTAGAAAAGAATTTAGTATTTGGGAAATTGATGAAAATTTGCCGTTGTCCTTACAACAGGGATGGCAGGGAGCAGAACTGATGAGCTTCGGGACACAACATGGTCACTTCAGCGCTGTTCGGCTTTGGGGTAAGGTTCCTCCCTTATCTTCTTATGAGTTCATGGGGGCTGAAGGAGGAGAATGGTGCTGCTCAGCTGCACGGCTATGCATAGCACACACTGAGCCCCAGGCCGTGCCTCGTCTGCTCCACACCCCAGTGCACAGAGGGCAGCAATGGTGGCCTGGATGCTGGGCGGCAGAGTCCATGCCTGTCTCTGCCACTGACTTCCTTTGATCATTTTTATTCTCGATAACAAGCAGAGCCGAGCTTTACCCAACACTTACCAGCCGCATCTCATTAATCTTGCAATAACCCCATGAGCCAGGTCACGCTAGATTGATTGCAGAAATAGATCCAATCAATGCCTCATTCCCCTGGACGCCCTCGCCGCTTCGTCATGCGATGCGCCGCCTTCCGTGAAGGGGCGGCTCCGCCGTTCTTCTCCCGGGCTCAGGCCTGGCCTGTCACCTGGCCAGGAGAATGTGACCAAGTGACATTTGGGGCCTAGCCTTTATCTGCAGAGGCCTTGGCTGTTCCCATTGCCTCACGGGTCTGCCAGAGTCCTGTGAGAACAGCCCAGAAGATTTGCAGGAGTGCAAGAGACACTGGCCAAGCCACCACCA
Source organism: Psammomys obesus (assembly GCF_907164565.1). NCBI lineage: Eukaryota > Metazoa > Chordata > Mammalia > Rodentia > Muridae > Psammomys > Psammomys obesus. The sequence goes on from NW_026593895.1 coordinate 1,587,336, forward strand.
GCCCCTTGAAGGAGCAGCTGACTGCAGAAGCCAGAGACACACAGATAGCTCTGCACTAACTGTGCGACGCCCCGTGCTAGGTTTTCTCCTTTCTACCAGTTATGCCTCTTACACAGGGACTGAGGGTTCACATCCTGCCTGGCCGTTGTCTCCTCATGCATCCTAGGCTCTGGGGGAGACTCGCTTGTGAAGGTGCGCTGAGGAGCCCCCCAGTCTTTGCACCCCTTCATTTCTACTTTGCTTGCTTTGGTTTTGCAGGTCAGGCCGATTTCCATGGAATCCGGTTGGTGAGAATCGGGACTTTACGGAGTAATTATAGGATTAGACATCCCCCTCGAAATTAAATGCTACCTCTTACCTTCCAGAGAAGACTCCCACCCCCCACCTGCTACCATGTAATTATCTGGTGAATTACTCTACGGAGGTCTCACGGTAATTATGCCAAGAGTCAAAAGCCAGCAATTGTTCCAGTCATTACAACGAGGAATTAGCTTTCATTGTGTGAGCCTGCGGTGCCACAGCTGGCTCCAGAAGCCTCGTCCTCAATGCAGGACCACGCCTCAGTGCAGACTCAGTGCTGGACAGGGGAGCCCGGGTCACGGCCCCTACACTCCTCCCAAACCCCTTAGTCTCCAGAAGGGATATCTGTCCCCATAGCATTCAGGGTGGGAGTACCAGGGATTTTCTTCCTCATTTGGTCCCATCACCACCAAGGGTTTGGAGGGTCACAGTTATAACTGATCTTCCGCTGTACTCCAGCACTAACATGAGGGCGCAAGCCTGGGAGGGCGGCAGTAAGCATCCGTTTAGAAAGGACTAGCTGGGCAGCCTGGGACATGGCTCAGTTGGTAGCTTAATTAGGTTCCTGATGCTGTGATGTAACTTCATGATCAGAAGCAACTTGAGAAGGGAAGGGTTTATTTGACTCACAGGTCCATCCTTGAGTAAAGCCAGAGCAACAGTTCAAGGCAGACACCCGAGGGGGAACTAAGGCAGAAGCTGCGGGGGAAGGCGGCTTCCTGGTTTGCTCCCCATGGCTCACTCGGCCTGCCTTCCTATAGCATCTAGGATCACCTGCCCAGGGGTGGGGCTGGCCACAGTGGGCTGTGCCCTCCCACATCAGTCAAGAAAATGCTCTGCAGTTGTGCTCACAGGCCAGTGTGGAAGCATTTTCTCACTGAGGTTCCCTCTTTCCACATGGGTCTAGCTTGTGTCAGTTGGCAAAACAACAACAACAACAACAAAAAACTGAGCAGCACAGCTGGTAAAGTGCTTACTGTATAAGCATGGGGAGGACCTGGGTTGAATTCTGGAAACCAGTGTAAAAAAAAAAAAAAAAGCTGGGGGTGGTGCGTTCTTGCAGTTCTAGCTCTGGGGAGGCGGGACAGGAGGATCCCTGGAACTCATCTAGTCTAGCCTAATCTGCCAGTCTCTCGACAATGAGAGGCTCGCTTCAAAACATAAAGTAGATGTCTCCTGAGTAACAACACACAAGGTTGGTCTCTGTCATCCGTAGGCATGTACTACACACACACACACACACACACACACACACACACACACACATACACGCACACGGGTGAGCACACAGACGTGACTTCCACTAACAATCATTCATTCTGAGCATGCTATCAATATAGAGGACGGTGTTACCAATAAGGGCTCGAGGCCACACCACCCTTAAGCTCTGTGTTTGTTTCCTGCCTCAGAGTCCCCAGCTGCACCACTGGGTGTGTCAGAAATGAGGGAGCTAGCAGACGTCAGGGTTTTGATATCTGGATATCGGCTGCAGAGTGAGTGCTGGAGTGAAGGTGTGCGGGGCATGAGCTGGGACCTGACAGGTGCAGGGTGGGGTTGGGGTCCTCTGCCAGGCCTGGAAGGAGCGGTCACGGGGTGACGGAGAGGGAGGTGATGTGGGGTGAGAGGACTCTGGGCTAAATATATTCATAATGGGTATGTGCCTGGGGCTAGCCTGCCACTTTCAGAAGAACTGAGTGGGATAAGGTCTCTCTGCTCAAATCCCAGCAACGCCGTGGCTGAGACCCCAGGTAGCTAGGCCCTGAGAACACGGGGCTGACTGGATCCACTGTGGAGACAGTTCTTGAGTAAGTGCCAGGTCAGGGAAACTAATAAAGGTTAAAAGTCACGGGAGGAGCAGAATGTAAGAGGAGAGCCATGAATATACATCATTTTTGTAGTCCAGTCCCTCGCTCAATCCCTGACTCTGTGGCTTGGCGCTGAGGGCAGGTGGCTTTGCTTTCTGTGTCCTGGAGTGGAAACCTGTGTTTGCCTCTGGAGTCAGTGGAGAGAATCCAGTGTGCATGCACGTGCAGGCTGGATGCAGCGAAACACTCAGACCAGGGTTTTTACAGACAAAGCCAGGAGTCCCTCTGTCCCTTCCAGTCTGTGCTAGCCTCTCAAATCCCCTCTGTTATACAGGTTGCCACTGAGTCTGGCCAGGGAGGAGGGGCTCCCTTAGAGCCTTCTGGCAGCGGACATCTGGCTTGTGGTTCTTGTTTACCTCCTGGCCATAGGTCCCCACTTCCAAGGATACAAGGATAACAGGCTGTGGGACCGTGTTATCTTGTTGCCCAGTTGTCCTGCCTGCTTGGCTTTGTTTCCGCAGCCTCCTCCCGTGGCCTCCCTCCCCTCCCCCACCTGTCAATCTTCGGCCTCTCCTCTCCTCCAGAACAGGGGCATTCTGAGCTGCCTGTGGTCTAGGGATGGCAATCTGAAGAACCCCGCTGAGCCACGCTCCCTTTCAATCCACTCTCCGCTCCGTAGCGGCAGCATTGTAGTCTGGCTGAGACATGGACTGAATGAAGCAGCCGCTCAATTCTAGCCTGCTACAAAGGGAGTATTTTGATGTTTTCATTTCTTTCTAGTTCAATAATTCGAGAAAACACATGGATTCGGTGCTGGTTCCAACAGGCTCTCTAAGTACTTTAAAAAACTTTGTGTTGGTTAAAAAGTATATAGGAGAAGGGAATCGATCTACAGAGGCAGCCTGGGGTGGGGGAGCTGCAGCTTTGCCTGGGTGCTCTGTGACCCCTCCTGCTCTGACCTGAATTCTGCATTTAGTCCAGGTAACTACCATCCTTGAGTCTTGCCCAGGCCATGGAACAAAGAGGCAAACAGAGATCCTGGCCAAGCGCCATTGTTGCTCTCCGTGGTCCTGAACGGGCCCAGTGATGACCCAACCCTCCCCATCCTGCCCCTCTCTTTGCTCAGCAAAAGGTGGAGGCTCTGGATACAGACCTCATCTGAGTTGGGTATTAGGGACATACCTTGCAAACAGAGACATTATCCTAGATGCTCCGCTTACCCTACCAGCAGGGCGCAGCACAAGAAGGGCCATGTTGGGGAGCAACTAGGCTGTTGAAGAGAGCACAGAGGAATGAATAGGCCAGTCCATAGAGGGCTTTCTAAGAGAGAGGGTGTCCAGTCTGACAGCCAGGAGTGTGAAGACTTGGGTATGTATAAAGAGAAACTAGAGGCTTTCAGAATGAGGGACTCGGTTTCCGGTGGCAAAAACAAGTAAGGGCTGGGCTCAGTGACCAGACACACAGGCCCTGAAATCATTTCTATCATCACTGGCTGTGTGATCCTAGGCAAATGACCCCCTCTCTGTGATTCCATTTACAAAATATTCTGTAGCTAAGAATATCAGATGCGCTCAGAGGTCTGTGCCGAAGAGCAAATGCTTTCAATAAAGGTCTGGTGCACAGAAGAGAGGCTGGAATGCAGCAAATGTCACCACAGGGCTCTCAGGTGTAGGGGAGAGGGGGATGGCAGGAGCAGAGTCTCCAGGGGAGAAGACTTGATGGGATTCAGTCCTCTGAGGGTGGCTGTGCAGAGAAGGAGTGGGGGCAGAGTTGAAATGGGGGTGTTATATGTGTGCTTTGTGGGGTGGTTAGAGGTGAGCACTCAGGCAGGAACAGATGCTGAGGTGGAGGAAGGGCTTGCCCGGGCCCCTCCCACACAGCTAGCTCGAAGCTGTAGACAAGGGACCATCCATCATACCCCTTTGTGCTTGGTCCCCCATACACTCCCAAGGAGGAAGCCCCTGTGAACCTGCACACATCCTCTGTTCTCCCTGTGAAGTGTGCAGGCGTATATAGGTACACACGCTGGCGGAGTGTTTGTTTTATAAAGATGGGACTGAGTGAATGTTGCACACTTATCTCCAAATTGCTTTTCGCATTCCACAATACCTTGTGGAAATCTCCTGAGGCTGCGGGAAGAGGGTTAATTAAACTCTGCAGGCTGCAGATACTCCACTCGTAGCTGCGCCATCACCTGCCTTTGCCCAGCAGTCCCCTTCCAGTGTCACTCCCATGCCCCTGGAAATTCCGCCTTTTCACCCAGCCTGGCTCTCATGGTCAACTCCCAGCCTATTCACAGCTCTGTCTAGGGGATCTCAGGGGAGCTGGGGGTTGAGACATGGGGTGGGGCTTCGCCTTGCAATAAGGGGCTCTAAAAAGGCTTTCGGCACCTTAAGCTGGCTGGGATGAGTGTATGGGGTAGAGACCCTGTCCCAGAGCCTTTTTTAAGCTTTTGTGGTGGTGGGTACATATATGTGTGTGTACATATGAGCACATGTATGTGGAGGCCAGAGGACCAGCTCTGGTGCAGTTCCTCAGGCACTGTTAACCTTTTCAGGCATCCTCGCCTCCACCCCACCCTCTTTGCCCGAGGCAAGGTTTCTCATTGGTCAGGAACTAGTCTATTGCCAGGAAACCCCAGGAATGAACCTGTCTGGGCTTCTCCAGTGCTGAGATTATAGGTCTACGCCTATGCCAGGCTTTTTACTTTTCTTGTGAGTTTGGATATTTTCAGGGCCTCTGGGTACCTTAGGTTCTCACACCCACAAAGCACGCTCTGCCTAGCCCAGCCTTATCCCTCTTGGTCACAGGCCCCACTCTTGGGCTTTCCTTTTTCTACTACAGAGCCCCCTCTGACCTTAGCCATTCAGGACCAGTGTTGCCCCGCCCCTATTGCTGGGCCATCCATTCTTCTTTCTCCCCCTCCCCAAAGCCTCTGGAGCCTGCAGGCTGCACAGCTGGGTCCTTCTGGAAGCTGCTAGGGAGAAACAAAGGCACCAGCCACAGTTGTTTCCGGTTTGCCCTGGGGCCCGGCCACCACTCCGTGCAGTTTCCTTCTCTGTGGGCATTGGAAATACTTCCACGATTTGATTTCTGGGATGGATCCCACTTCCTCACACGCACTCAATCTGCTTCCACTCCGGAGACAGCAGTCCTGAGATACACAGTGTGACCTTTCTGGGTCTCCAGGTTCCCAGAGGCCACTCCTTAGGCCCTCTTAGAACTCTCTGTGTTAGGGTACCCTCTGTGCCCCCAGACCGGAGATTTCAGTCCCCACCAGCCACAGAAAGTGGCGCTCAATGAGTCCAGAAGCAGGAGGTACGGGGCCATACCTCATTCCGTCAGTTTTGTTTTACTTTTAGGGTGATCTGGCTTTTATGTGACAGTGAGTTGCTAACTCCACTGGGAAATCGTTTCCTCGTTAGAAAACTTAGTGTAGGCAAGGGGACAAAGTATCTACACAGGTTGTTCCCGAGCCAGAGCAGGTCTGCAGATGAGAGGGTTAGGGGATACTGGCTGCAAGCCTACCGGGTCACAGCTGTGAACTAGATCCACCAGACTGCCTGATACTGATTTTTTTAAAAAGCTGTTTAATTGGCGAACATTTCCATACAAATTTGAGTTATCTGGATCCCTTAGAAAAATCTGAGAGCTCAGCAAGGTTGCATGAGGCCAGCTCACTCTGCCCATCACAGGAGCAGCACTGGCTTCAGGCTACTGTCTGGTCACAGTCTCCTCTGGAGGGTAGGGCTGGGGGAGAGGGGCGTCTTCCTAGAGTGGAGACCTCAGGCAGGGAGGCCCTCTGAAGCTCAGATTACACACACACACACACACACACACACACACACACACACACACACACACA
>NW_026593895.1:1593315-1631121 GCF_907164565.1 Psammomys obesus
ACACACACACACACACACACACACACACACACACACACACACACACAAACTCTATCCTCCTCCCCACCCCACCCCCTGCAGAGAGAAGTGCAGCTCAGACACCTGGCATTAGGTAGCACACAGAGGTATTTGACCAGCTGCCTGCATTTCGGTGTGACACCACAGTGGTTGGTTGCGGTTCCATCCTGCCCCCTTCCCCCAGTCCTTTCTCTGGGCCTCATAATGATCTATTCTTCCCCATCCCCCTACCCAAAGCTGAGGCCTGATGGTGGAAGCTTTCTGCTGCTGGACCCTCTAGGGGCGGCAGGGGGCGCTCCTGGCCCATGAGAACTCACTCCAGGCACAGGACAAAAGCTGGGGTACCGTGAGACTGCCTGGGCTCCAAGCTGGGGTACGAAGCAGCCCAGAACTGGTAGCTGGTTCATGCCTTGATGTCACCTGGGTCTTTTTTTCTTGATCCTGCCCCATTAGTGGCTCTGGCTATATGGGTCTCCCTTCCCCCTCTGCCTTGGCTGTCTCTTTGCTTTTTCTCTGTCCTCTCTGCCTCTGCATCATCCCTCTGCCTAGTGCTTTCTGTATAAAAGGAGTCAGTCCAGGGTCCAGGGTAAGGATATAGGCTTGAATGGAGTGGCCAGTGTGAGCCTACCTGGACCAGCAAGCTTGAGGCATACTGGGACATCTATCCCTGTGCTGAGGCCTTCAAATTGTAAGAATATTTTTTTTGGGTGGGGGGAGGGGGAATCCTCTCACATACCAGGTAAGCGCTCTCTCTTGAACTGTATACTCAACCCCAAGTTACATTATTTTTTTCCTATTTATTTATTTATTTATTTATTTATTTATTTATTTATTATGTATGTGCACACGTGTGGGCATATGCAGAGGTTAACGGACAACTTGTGGGAATTGGCTCTCTCCTTCCGCTGTGTGGGTTCTGGGGATTGAACCCAGGTCATCAAACTTGGTGGCAAGCACCTTTACTCACTAAGCTATGTAGATACCCCCAGATTACATTTAAAATGCATTTATTTATGTGTCATTATGGCATGCTTGCACGTATGTATGTAGATCGCAGTGCATGTGTGGAATGCAGAGGTCAGAGAAAAAAAAATTATGGAGTCAGTGTTTTCCTCCTACCCTTACAAGGATCCAGGGATCAAATTTAGGCTTGTTGCAGCAAGTGCCTCTGCCCTCTCAGCCATGTGGCTGGCCCCAGAGTACATTTTCATGTCATCGCATCGTTGGAGCCCAGTATACACTCCCCTTTCACCCACAGCCTCTAAGGAATGCCCACTTTGAGCCTGCTGTCCAGAGTAGGATCAGACACCCGGCTGCTGCAAGGGCTCCCCAAGGCTGCCCAGCAAGGAACTGGGCTCTCTGGAATACGAACTGAGGTCAGGTAACAAACCTTCCAACTGGTTTTCAGTGGAGCCCACACACCCAGAGACCCCTCTAGGCGCTGGCTCGGCAGCTCTCTATCCTTCCTGACAGTCGCGGTTTCCCTCTGTACCTGGGCCTGGCAGCTGAGACAGCACATATGGCTGCTCAGTGAGGCTGTGCCCCGGTGTCACCGCTTACGGAGGGACAGATCCCCCACCTCAGAGAAGGGTCTCCCCAGGCCCCTTGTCCCAGACAAGGCTCCCTGCGGTCAACACTAGCAAGCACAGCAACCCTGCAGGGCGGCTGCGGTCCAGCTGGCTTGGCTGCTGACTGCAGAAGCAACGCTTCGCTTTTGTTCTTGGATTGCCAGCTGCTGCTTGCACAAGCGCTGTGGCCGCTCAGCTGCCGGGGCTGGGCAGCCTGTGGCAGGTTTCCTCACCTCTCTGGGCTCAGTTCCCCCATTTGAGACCCAAGAGTGGGGTCTGGCTGGACCAGCTCTGAGATTAGCTTTTGGCCTTGACGTTTGATGTCAGTCACTGTTTCTTTGGTGCCCTTGGAGAGAAAAAAAAAATAAGAGGAAAAAAAAAAAACCCTTTTTACGACCCAAAGAATGAAATTAGCATCTTTTGGCAATTAATGCATTTTTTCCCCAAGACTCAACTCTTAAACAAAGTTCTGAGTGTTTGACTTTGATTTCAAATAGGTGGCTGTCAGGAGGAATTACATGGCTCCCAAAGAAACACACAGACGTTATAATTAAAGAGATGCCAATCTTGACAGGTAGTCAGAGAGGAGAGGGGACATAATGACGAGAGTGGAGAGGGGAGAAGGACGCTCGGAGCTCGGAGCCCAGTGGGACAGGACTGGCGGGAGAGGTGGCCTCATCACAGGACAGCACAGCACGAAGCTTTAGCCTCTGCAGGGCCCTGCACCTTGGCTGCCTCAGACCACAGCTCTGTAGCGGCAGGCTTTATTACCGGCATCATGCAGTGGTGATCATCACCCCGATTTCGGCCACAAATTCATATATAATGCAACAGACATTTTCTTTCCAGCTCCAACCTGAGCAAAGCCCCCAAAGGCATCTGAGCTCTACCCACAACCCAGCCTAAGCCCTGCCCTGCTCCCAACCAGCTTTTAAGAGCCTCCCAATCCAGACTGAGCCTCGTCCCTGGCTATGCTAAGTCTCATCCGTAACCCTGGGGAGGCCCACCTCTGATCTATGCTGACCTCCACCCCAACCCACACTAGCCTCAGGCGGACCCTGACCCTCATTCTGACTATCTCAACTGAACAAAAGCCAAACCCATCACACTGGACCGAGGATGGATGGCTGTGTGACTAAAGCAAGGCTCCCCCGGAACAGGCTCAGAACTGTGCCAGCAGGCGGGGAGGGAAAGCTTGAAGGGTAGCTGGGGGATGAAGAGAGCAGGATTTTTGGGATCTCAGGAGAGTGGAGGTACTGCCTTTTTAGGGACTCTGTCCATGTTTGGGGACAGGGGCTGGGTGCTCTTTGTCACTGCCTGGGCCATCTGTGACCTGTTTGGGGAAGGCAGCTGAGTTGGAGTCTCTTCATCTGTATCACGTAGGCACGATGGACTGCCCAACCATAGGCTGAGGTCCTGCCGTGATGAAGGCCTCAGTGGATGTGGGGGTCCTCCTCTTCCCCTCTGGAATGCTGTCCTCCCTCTCCTGCCCCACCCCAGCTTCCCCTCTGATAGGCACCTCATTAGCAGAGTATCTGTAAATAACACCAAAGAGTTAGAGTTACAACAAGGTAGCTCATTAAAGCCACTTCGCTGTCTCACTTCCCAATTAGTGGTTCTGCAAGCAGCTGCCAAAGCTGCTTGTGACAGGGCACCTTGGCATGGCATGGGCCTTCCAGGGGGATCACCAGGGGAGATTTATAGAGGCAACTCTTCATCACCTTCCAGTCAGCACCCTGTTCGGCCATCTGCAAGCACCAGGAAGCTTGGGCACAAGTGTCCACTATGGAGAAGGCCAGTGGCTCAGACAATTTGTGATGGTAAATTAGACTCTACCTTTGTTGACAGTCCCTCCCTCCACTGACCTGCACACTGGCCGATCCCTGTGATGTTCTTGGCTCTAAAATTCTACTCCAGGTCATGCTGTCAAAACTCACCTGTTGGGGCTGGAGAGATTTTCAGTGGCTAAGAGCACGGGCTGCTCTTACAGAGGCCCTGTTCCTAGCACTCACATGGTGGCTCACAACCCTGTGTAGCTCCAGTTCCAGGGGCTCTGACAAAACTGGCCTCTGTGGGTACCAAGTATGCATGTAGTACATATACATACATGTAGGCAAAACATTTAAAATGAATTTATACACAAAGAATGAATTTTATTTTTTTTAAACCTCACCTATGTTATGTCCATCTTTGCAGTCTTCCTCTTTTTTTAATGCAGCTTCTGGGGACAACTTTCTTCTCCGTGGGTGCTGAAGGCAGAATTTAAGTACAGGGAGTAGAAAAAGAGCATTCTAGAGAGGCCAGGAGACACAGGAGCAATGTCCCCAGGACAAACCAACTGGGTTGCAATTGTTCTCTGCTTTCTCACAGACTAGGAAATAAGTGGAGAAGGCTTTGACCACCTTAAACAGCTGGGAGGTGCCACGCCTCAGAACAGGGCTAAGCTGCCCCATAGAGCCTGTCCTCGGAGTTGGGCTGGAATGACGGTGGGGCTCTCCTGTGCCAGCAAGATGAGATTAAATAGAGCCTCCAGCCCACCCTGCCCTCTCACAGCTCAGCTTGCTTCCCTCTCTCTCCAACTTGTTTTCCATCCCTGCTCTGCATGTCCCACTTTTTTGCTTTCTGCCTCACTTTGGGAGGGAAACATCTCCCAATTTCTCCCCTATTTCTGAATCGATAGCTTAGCTGGGCAAGGCAGAAAATGAAATTTACACTCAATGGTTTCCACGGCAACTAGGGAGCTGGGCCGCTTTCTCCTGCTCTTGGGGGCATGTTCTTCCTGAGAGAAAGCAGGTATCAAAAGTCCACAGCTTGAGGATGGGGTGGGGTTAAGCAGAACTGAGATGGAGCCTGTGTCATCTCTTCTGGGGCTCTGAGCATGACAGAGAGACCCCCTCCCTTCCTTCTGTCTCAGGAGAGCAAGCTCCAGGTACCATTGTCCTCAGTAGTGATGTCTCCTCTACCTCTGAGTGCAGGTGGGCCTTGTGCTGCATGCTGTGACTTTTATTTTTGAACTTCCATTGTAAGACGAAGGCATTATTGTTGGTTTTGGTTGTTTGCTTTTTGTTGTTGTTGGTTGTTTTGTTTTGTTTTTCAAGACAGGGTTTCTCTGTGTAGCCCTGGCTGTCCTGGAATTCACTCTGTAGGCTGGTGTCGAATTCATAGAGATGAGTGCTGGGACTAAAGACTTCCACTACCACACCCAGCTGCAAGGCATTGTTGTTAAGCCATATGCTATCTCACAGGAATATTGTTTATCTTGTGCCATGACTCAACACCCTGCAGGAGGGAGCCTGGCTTGGGACCTGTGCTCATAATGGGAGTGTAGGCAACAAGCTGACAGGCAACTCAGGGGTGTAGAGACTCACTTCCTGCTTCTCCTGATTAGATAAGGCCGAAAGCCCAGGTCTGCAGACCTTTGCAGCCTGAGTTCATCTCATCTGAGCCACCCTTCCTTAGCTGAGCACTGATTTAAGGGATGAACAATGCCTAGTGCTCAGAGGCAAAGCCCCCAGGCCCTGGGGTGCAGCCTGGTACACAGCAAGGCTCAGTGCCGGTGGCTGTCCACTGGCCCAGCAGGAGTCAGCCACCCACTCACACATGCCCTGGTGTGTGTGGAGGTACTCTAAGAGGTACCAGCTATGGGAGTCCAAAGGAGGCAGCTGTAAGAGCTGGGGTTCAGGAGGCTTTCTGGAGGAGGTATGGGGCAGAGAAGACACTTGAGGCAGATTGACAGAGGGAAGGAGTGAGTTTTGGACATCTGTGTAGAGGAGTGTGGGGTGGGCTGAGGTTCGGGCATTCGTCATTTCTGCCCACACAGGCTTCATGCTGCTTCCATAGCTTCCTCCCAGATCGCAGACTTCTCAAACTGTCCTCAAGCCATTCTCCAGGGATTGCTGCTACCTGCTAAGTCAATGAATAAGCACACAAACCAGTCTTAGCCAAAGAGAGGGACACACTACTCCAGCTGTTGTGGTTGGCTGTGAGACAGGCACAGGTCCATTGGTCAATAGCTCCTGTTCTTTCTGAGCTACCTGGAAACCTCTTTGGCAGGAGTGCAAAAACTGAGAGATCCCAAGCCCGAAGCTTGAGTGTGCCTTCCTGGGAGTAAAGCCCTCCTGAGAACGAAGACCCTGAAGAGGGACAAGTGTTCATGTGATCTGGGATCATGCCTTTTGCATTGGAAAAAGGCCTCCTTAGACCAGAGGACAGAGAGCAGCAGACAGCAGGCCATAGGGCTTACAGCCTCCTTGAGGGGTTCTGGGTGGGTGGAATCTTTGCTTATAGGTGTTGTGAACACAGCCAGTCTGGGCATTGGGAGAGTCATAGGGCAGTAGTAGAAGGAGACTTGCCATGGGTGACAGGAATTTGGTGGGTGAGCATGGGTGGGCAGAGCTGACTTCAGGCAAGTTAGCTGTTGTGACAAATCACCTCAAACCCATAGCTTCAAACAATACAACTTAATCTCCGAGGTTCTGGAGGCCAGGGCTGAAGTGGGTGCACAGACCCAACCAAGTTGCCTACTGAGGACCCCCAGTATGGAATCCCTAGTGGTATGCAGCCCCTCACCTTGATCTCTGTCCATAGACCATCTGCTCCTGGCCTTGGAACCCCATCCTCCTCCTCAAGCTTGGGGCTCCATCTTTGGATCTTTCTTCTCTGACTCTGTCCTCCATGTACCTTAACATAGAACTCTGCTGGATGAGGTTGAAATCTGACATTTCTGGATAGCCTCATAGTCTAATATGGTGGACTCTCTTTTCTCGGTGGGGTTCTTCCTCCACTTGATCTGGTAACCCCAGGTTTTGTAATGAGGGTCCCATAGCCCTCAGGGAAGATTACAGGTCCAACCCTTTCCTGATAAAGCTAACACCTGGGGATTCCTGGAGATAGGCACTCTATGCTAATAAGATGCCTTGGTGTCTTGACTTTCCAAATGATTTTTGACTTTACCTGGAGATTCCCCACCCCACCCATAGGATAATTAAGTACTGTGTTCTCCTTCTTATGATAGGGCACTGTGCTACTGCATGTAAATGAGGTACTGAACCACTACATGTAAATCAAGCATCCCGGGCACCCCTGACCCAATCAAACAAAACACATTCGCTCTTGGAATCCCTCCCACTGTCCAAGGTTTATAAAACCGTTCATGTGCGTGACACCATCAGCTTTCCACCATGGCCACCTGAGATCCGTCATTCATTCGGGGGGGGGGAGGGCTCCCCTCCTCTCTGGAGATTCTCCGCTGAACCTCAGGGCCCTGTGAGCTTTTGGACCAGCTTGACTGCTGGCTGGCCAGCCATGCGATGCCGGCTGCAGTGAGCTTCCACCGCTGTTCACCGGTGTGCAGCGCTGCCTCGGCAGACAGCCACGACCTGCGTCTCACTGGACCTGCCCTCTGGTCATCTTTGGGCCTCTGCGGTGCTTAGCACAGCAGCTTAACCGAAGAGCTGTAACGCTTTGGTATCTCCATAGGCTAGGCTTTGGAACGCCCGACAATCTCATTTTAAAAGACCTAACTAACCAGAATGCTGTGTGGGAAACTCTTTCCAGACCCCGACTTAGTCAGTCCATGGCCTCATCCTAAAGCTCTCTAGCCACGCCTGGAAGACCGGGGACCTTTGATCTCATCCCATCCAGAAACCTGGGCTTCCAGCACGGCATTCAGCCCAGTGGAATCCAGCAGACCCAGGGCCATCCCTGGCAGCAGCACCCTGGGGAACGTCGGATGACAGCCACATCCCGAGGACCATTGCAGGCTCCTGCTGGACAGAGAATGATACCTTAAGATGGACTTGATCTTGTGGAAAGGTCAGGGTGACCTGCTGGGCTCAACCCCTCAAAAGCAGCCACTTTGCTGCTTAAGCTGGCAAGTGCCCAAATCCAGGGATTGGGGTATGGACATCTTTGGTGGCCATTATCCCACTGACCACATGGGAAGTGGGCCTGGAAGGTAGCAGTGGGCAGGAGATACAGGGAGGGCCTGAGGGCCTGAGCATAGGCTGAACACTGATTCAAAGCCCAGGCCACAGCCTCCAGGGTGGTCTTCGATGAAGTTCTTGCTCAATCTTACTCTCCACATTCATGTCCCTCTCCACTGGGTCTTCTGGGATCATTCCAGTGACCCTCACACCGGACCCTTGTCTTGGGTAGTATTCCTGTTTTCTCATGATTGAGGTGAGAGATGTAGAATGGGAGAGACAGCCCAGACACTGCCCCTGACAGCCCCAGGCAATCCTTCTGCCTCTCCCTCCGGCCCCAGAATCCTGATGAACCTCAGGGACAGTGTTTATGAGGCCGGTCCCATGGCTTCACTCTGACTCGTCTGTAGAGCTGGGGTGTGCAGACAGTGAGGGAAAACACACAGTGGTACAGGAGAAAGAAGAAAATTTAATGTAACCAAATCATGGCTGATCTTAAAATGGGTGTGTTTAGCCAACTGGGGACGTGGTTGTGCGGGCCTTCACTGTCACTATGACAATGTGCTGTCTTTATAGTTCTCAAGGGTGTAGCTTACATCTGGGTGGCAACTCTTCTTCTACATCCACTCCGTATGAACTGTCTATGGACCCTCACTTTCTTCCTCTCCCTCCTCCCTAGCTATTGCAATTAGTGTCTGGGTGGATATCTCCATTTAGATGATGTTTAAAAGGCTAAAGTCTTTTGACAGTCTCTTGGCAGTCTAAGAGATAATTGTGACTGTCGTTGGTGGGGAGTTATAGCAGGGAATCTCCTGCCCACAGGCTCCTGGGCCATGGTGAAAGTTCCTACGATAGACACTAGGCTTGTGTACCAAAGAGGACGACACAAAACAGCCAGGTGAAGACCAGGTCTGGTCTCGGTATTCAGGTTCCTTCTGCAACAGAGAGGCTATGTCCCAGTGAAGCGGCATCTAGACACCTCAGGCTGGCTGTATGACTCACATGCGAAGCTTCTCTGTGATTCACACAGCTTCTCGAGAGGGTGCTCTGTGTGGGCTCCCGACGTCCCACTCGGCAGATGTCCTTAGGCATACAGGCCATGGGCAATTGGATGGTTAGCACACCCATCTCAGGGCCCCCCCTGCTTCTCACCCTAGCCAGCTGAGCCCAGGTAGATGTAGCTCAAGACTTCAGAAGAACTCAAAGATGGAATTTTTCCTGTGAAACCACATTAACAACAGGGTGCCGAAGACTCGGTAGTTTATGGAGAACAGAGATTTATTTGTGGGGTAGTTTGGACGAGGAACAGGCTTTGATATTTGGACACTTGGTCCACATTTGGTGGCCATATTTGGATAGGATTAGGAAGCATGGCCTTGCTGGAAGAGTACATAAGGGGTGGGGGTGGGGGGGCTTTGAGGTTTCAAAAGCCATTCGTCCTTTCCAGTCTCTCTTTCTATTTCCTGCTTGTGGTTTGTGATGTGAGTTTTCAGCTTCCAGCTCCAGCCACCATGTCTGCTGCTTGCTGCCATGCCTCCATCCCCACTGTGACAGACTCTTATCCTTATGGAACCCTAAGCCAAGGAACCCTTCATTCTGTAAGTTGCTTTTGTCCTGGTGTTTTGTCACAGCAAAAGGAAAGCAACTAAGACAGAAGTTAGTACCAGGGAATCAGGGAATGGGCTATTGCTGTGACAGACCTGACCCCCCCATATATATATATAATTTTTTTTTTTGAGAAATGTGAAAGACTTTGGAAGTTTTGACTAGAAAAATTGCAGATTCTGTAAGTAGAACTTAATGGGCCATCTTCAGAAAGCCTGGAGACCAGTGCTGAGAGCCAGGAGGACTCACCTCAAGAGGCTTCAGAGGGGAATGATGTTATCAACGGAGCTGGAGACAGTTCTTGTCATATTTTCTCAAAAATTCAGGCTGCTTCCTGCCATGTCCTGAAAAACGCTCCCATGGCTAAATTGAAAAGTGATGGACTAATTTCTTTGGTGGGGGAGATTGCAAGACAGCCTGATTGACTCTGACACATGGCTATTAGTAATCATTCTTAGGCAGGTCTACAGTGGAAAAAAATAACAATTTGGGCAAAGAGAAATACAAATCGCACAGTTTGAAGAGAAGACGAGAACCAGGCAAGTTAATGGTGCAGCCAGGAGATAAGGAGATTAAAGCAAGGCCTGATCTGCCGTGGGAACAAAGGGAGAGTGCCCTCAGGGCAGACCCCACCCAGCTAAGCCTCTAACTTATAAAAGAACATATGGTCTTTTCTGTTCCTAGAAAGGAACAGCAGACAAAAGCTGCTGGAAATGTGACTCGAGGGGTCAAGGATCCATCCAGAGCTGGCAGCCAAACTTGGCCATATTGTCCACATGGTGCTGGCTTAGTCATGAAGGACACGTGGATAAAGGGCTTCCTTCGCAGTCTTGGATTGATGCTGAGGCAAGTAAGTTCTTTGATGGAGGTCCTCTGAGAGGCCTCTGGTGAGGCTGTGGAAGTGAGGCCTAGCTCAGGGCGTTGGAGATCCAGAGCTGTGGACTATCTGTCCAGGAGAGCTGAATTACAGGGAGTGGAACCAGCCCAAGAGAGAGAAATACATTGCACACAGCTGTTAGGTTCAAAGCAGGACCCCAGTGCCAGTGACGATGCCCTAAACAGAAGGACACTGACGGGAGAAAACAAAAGGATTGTTACTGGGTTAAAAAAAAAAAAAAAAGCCTAAGTCCAGCATTCCTCAGGAACTTCACAAACCCCTTAATCCACCCCAAAGGTCAACTGCCTCAGGCAGGAGCATCCAGTTCAAAGACCCCCGACACTGCTGACTGCCACATAAAATCCACTCACTTTTCTGCCATTTTGCGTCTCTCTTCCCCACCCCTGAGAGACAGCCTTGGCAGTGTGCGATCCCCAATCAACCTTTCTTTCTAGCAATGGAGTGGTCCAGGTCAGTGGTTCTACAGAGAGTCGTAGCAGCAGAGCTGGAGGATAGGGCCTTCTGAGCTTTTCAATTCTGGACATGGATTGGGAGATTGCCCGGCTGAGCTTCATTCTTGCTTTGGTTCAGCATTTTCTCAGTGCCCCATCTCCCCCCACCTCACTCCCATTTCTTACTTTTGGAATGGGGAGGTATGTTCTGTGCCTTTGTATGTTGGAAGTATATTTGCTTTGGATTTTATAGAGAGTTACAGTTAAGAGATTGCCTTGAATCTCAGAAGAGACTTTGGGCTTTTAAAGTGTTTTGGAAATGTTAAAGACGATGGGGACTTTTGGCGTTGGACTAAATGCATTTTA
Organism: Psammomys obesus; assembly: GCF_907164565.1. Lineage (NCBI taxonomy): Eukaryota > Metazoa > Chordata > Mammalia > Rodentia > Muridae > Psammomys > Psammomys obesus. Next base: position 1,604,126 of record NW_026593895.1, read on the forward strand.
CATCATAATATAAGCCTGAGACCACGGAGGCCGGAGAGGGAGCTGTGCTGGTTTGAATGAGAAATCTGGCCCTCAGTTTTTGCACACTGAATACTTGTCCCTAGTTAGTAGTGCTGTTTGTGGAGGGTTTTCCTGGAGGAAGTGTGTCACCGAGGGTTTCAAAAGTCACATCCCGTTCTCAGTTAATTATCCTGCAAGCATGAGGACCTGAGTTTGATCCCCGAAAGCCATATTAAAAAAAAATAGGCATGGGATACACATTTGTAACCCTCTCACGGGAGAGGTGAAGACAGAAAGATCCTTGGGGCTTGCTAACCAGAAAGCCTAGCTTACTTGGGCTTTTGCTCCAGGCTAATGATAGAGAGCCTGACTCAATAAGATGGAGGGCTGGAGAGATGACTCAGAGATTAAGAGCACTGGCTGCACTTGCTTGGGATGTGGGTTTGATTCCTAGCTCCCCCGAGGTGGCTCATAACCAGCTGCAGCTCCAGTTCCGGGGGATCTGACACTCTTCCGGCCTTTGTGGACACAGACATGCATGTAGGCAAAACACATCAAGATGACTGGATGAATGACTGAATGAATGAATGGAAATGTAGGTTAGTGATGCATGTCTGTCTAGCATGCACGATGCCTTTGGTTGGACCCATGGCGCTGGGGAAAGAAGAAAAAGAAAATGCTGGCTCCTATTTGGCCTGTGGTAAACCCTGTCAGAGCCCAAGTTTGTGGGTTATCACTTTTCTCCACGATGGTCCAGGTTTAGTAACCTGCTCAAGGCCACACAGCTGGGGCTGCTGGAACTGCTATGTGGCTCTCCCCTGAACAATCCACCCTCATGCTGCCGCGTGTGTGTAGGATGGACCTCCAGGATGTACACTGGTGTCCTCCCTCTCTCTGGGGTCGGAAGATCCCTCTTTTCACAGCCTTGATTGTTGGTTGGAGCCGGCCGCCAGTCCGTCTCCTGTGGTATCAGCAGCAATTGGGGCTCCAGGTGGAGCATGGAGGGCCTCTTGGACGGCTGGACTTCACGTTAGACTTGGCTAATTGCTTAAATAGATTCTACTACATGTGCAGCGTTGAGCTTTCTGCTTCGATAAGACATAATATTAATTTTAATTAAATCTCTGAAAGCTTGGCCAAATATTTCCATTTTCTGAACATGTTCCTTGATCTTGGTATCTTCCCGTGAGACAGGGATGCTGAGGAGAGCCGCCTTCTGGAGGGGTGTGGCCTGGGGATGGTGGGAGGCGGAAGAGGAAGTCAGAAGTGGCCGTTGTAAGCCTGGGCCTGTCCTCCTGTCCTGGCACCTCCACTCATCCTGTCACAAGGAACCTTGAGCCTCTATTCAGAGCTTTGAAAGTCAGGCTGGACGATTAGCAGCTTATCAGGCCGTGTAACTGCCAAGCCTGGGGTCAGGGTCCGTCTCTCTGCAAAGGCAATGGTGCTTCAGGTCCAGCCTGGGTTCAGGCACCTCAGTTCTTGCTGCTGGGTTGTGATTAGAAAGGACAAGGATGCCAGCCTGTCCCCAGCGACTCACAATGCCAGCACTTTGGTGAGAGCTGAGGAAGCTGCTCTGTTCCTGGTTAGAATAGCCTGAGTCTGGAGAACATTCTGTGGAGAGGCACACCCAGCAAGGGGATAAGGGAACAGCTGCCAACCGACTCTGGTCCAGCTTCTTGTCCCCTCTGGTGGCCCAACAACTTGCGCCTTCTGATTCTTTTCCTTTTCCTTTTTTAAGATATATATATATATATATCTTAATAAATAATATAGATATTAAATTATGTATATGTGTATAACTGTGTACACGTGCTCCTGTAGGCCAACAGTGTCAAATCCCCTTGGATCTGAGTTACAGGCAGTGGAAACTTCTTGATGTGGATGCTAGGACTTGAACTCAGGTCCTCTGGAAGAATAGTGTATGCACTTATCCATCGCGCCATCTCTCCTGAGGGGCCTCCTGGGCCCTCTGTCTTCTCTGTGGTAGTTTAGCTGGTTCTGCCAGCCCTATCACCCTAGAGGCTAACCCACCCCACACTTAGTGGAAGACCTGGCCTTCACGCCAATCTTGAGCCAGACCAGATATAGGAAGTGATCAAGGCTACAGAGACCTCCCAGGTGACCCGTATTTGCCATTTGCCCTACTTGTGTGGCAATTTATTCTTGCTCACACTCTCCTGTAGAGGGATGAGTGAACAACCACACAGAGGGCGTCTGACAGTCTGCACAGAGCAACCTAGCATTCACTGTGGGTGGTAAGAGGGTGGCATGACTTTTTGTTTTTTAGATTTATTTATTTTATGTGTATGGGTGTATTGTCTGCATTTTGTGCGGGTACTGGGTATGTGCAGTGCTCTTGGAGACCAGAAGAGGGTGTCAGAGCCTCTGGAACTGGAGTTACAGGAGGTTGTGAGCTGAAAGGAGGTTCTTGGCATAGCTTGGGTCCTCTGCAAGAGCAGCCAGTGCTTTAAACCACTGAGCTATCTCTCCAGCCCTGGTGGAACAGCATTTGCTTGTAGAATATTTTTCTGAATTTCTGGACTTTCTAAAGTGAGCAGACTTTATTTTTGTAAATAGAAAAATATACATATTCATTTTATGTTTGAAAATTAGCCGCAAGTATAAAATACTGTAAGAATGTGTAGAATTTCCAAGCAGATATACTCAGCTCTACCTCTAGGAGAAGAGGAGGCTTTCCTTGGCCTCTCCAAGGCCAGATAGATCCAGCAATTGTGTTGATCCAAAGGTCAGAAGGGCTGGCCTTCTGAACTCAGAGATCAGCCCGCCTCTGCCTCCCAAGTGCTGGGATCAACAGTGGGTGCCACCCAGCCTGGCTTGTCTGTCTTTGCTTACTGCAGCTTTAGTTCCTTCCCTCCCTGGTGTCACACCTACAAGAGATGCTCTGAATATTTACCCCCATCTGCCATTTGGGCTGGAAAGCTGCTGATGGCATGTTCTCCTAGGCAGAATTTCCCTTCTTTTTCTTTTAAGTTAATTTTAAGCATCATCATCATTATTAATTGAAGTCTTACGTAGCTCAGGATGGCCTTGGACTCCTCCCACCTCTGCCTGCCGAAGTACCACAATGCCTGACTCTGAAATTTTCATTTTAAGTCATCAAAAAGTAAAGGGCCTTTCCCACTCCGCATCTTCTCAGTTTGTGTCAACTTTATTATATTGGTTGACTGGTTGGTTGGTTGGTTGATGTTGCTGGGAGGGAGTCTAGGGTGTCATGAGTGCCAGGCCAGTGCTCTCCTTCGGAGCCCCACCCCACTTTTATGGACTCATTAACAGAGTTCGCTGCTGTGCCCACTGTGAAGCTGATGGCCGGCTTCCCCATATTCAAGGCTCCTGTGAGTCCACCAAAATGCCTGTTTTCTATGCTGTTTGTTGTCATTCTTATCATCACTTTAAACCCCACACCACCCCAAAAAATTATTTTTGCCCCACACAGACATAAGGGGGAGTGTATGCAGGCCTTCAGTGAGACCTTCCTGGGTGTGGATTGTTCTTACACTGAATTAACTCATTAATGATGCTGTTTATTTACTGGACACAAGGGACTTACAGCGAGTTAATTATTTATTTACGGGGCCCCAGAGGCGAGCTGATGATCTTTTTCCACACTGTGGCTGCTGTTGACATTCTTACTGTGCCGTTTTCTTCATTTGTAGTGATTTTCTCCTTCCTCAGGTTCCCCCTGGTCTGGTCCCGTATTTATTGGCATGATAAGGGTCTTTGCATAGCTATTTATCTTTATAAAATTTTCAGCCTGGTTTTGTGTCAAGTGCAATAGAGCGCGTCTCAATCATCCAAGGTTTTAAGGTTGGCCCAGAGAGCTTTTCAGGCTCAGCCACGTGGCTCCCACTGATGTGGAGCCAGCATGGCTTCAGATTCCGTAGATAATGACATGAGTGTCTATGCCCTTGCTCTCCTGTGGGCTTCAGCGCACGTCCTGAGAACCACGGCACCAGTTTTCAATTCCACTGAGGACAAGGATTTCCGGAGGTTTGTTTGTTTGTTTGTTTGTCTAATTGCCACTGCTGTGATGGGCATTTACATGCAGTATTCTGGTCCCTGATGCCTTCCTGTGTCTCTTAATTACTCTCTGGGTTTCCTTTGCCACAGCTGTCTCACTCCACTCTTCTCTTCTCAAGGGATCATTTTGGGGTCAGTTTGCTAAAGTTAGCACCTCCTACCTGGCCTCTGGCTGCAGCTTGACTAGGTGTGTATTTTAATTACTAAGAAAACTTTTTTTTTTTTTTTTTTTTTGAGACAGGGATTCCACTCTGTTGACCATGCTGGGCTCTCAAACTCCTAGGCTCAAGAGGTCCTCCCATTTGGGCCCCTTGTGGCTGAGTAGTTAGGACAGGGACACAGGCCACCATGTTTTGTTTGTTTGTTTTGTTTTGTTTTTTGGGACAGAGCTTCATTATGAAATGTACAGTCCCTCTCCTTCCCATTTACGCTTTCTGCTTTTCAGTCTTGTTTAAGACATCATTCCTATCGGGAGGTCACAAATAAACACCCTTACTTTGCTGGTCTGATCTTTCTCTTTAAAAACAGAGCAAAACATTTGTTTACTGGGGTGTACCGTGTGCGTGTGCACAAGCATGGGTGTCATGACACATGCGTGGACATCAGAACACTTGTGGGAGTCAGTTCTCTCCTTACCACCATGTCCTCATCAGACTCAGGTGATTAGGCTTGGTGACAAGCACGTTTACCGGCTGTGATGGGCAGCTGTGGTTGTCATCTTGACACACTCAGAAGAGAGCCTCAGCAAAGGATTGTTCAGATCAGGCTGGCCTTTGGGCGTGTGTATGAAGCATTGATTGCCTACATTGATATAGGAAGACCCATCAGGGATGTGGGTGGGGCCTTATGATCTGGACCTAAATAAAAGGGTGTGGAAGGGGCTGGAGAGACAGCTCAGTGGTTAAGAGCACTGGCTGTTCTGCACAGGACCTGGGTCTGGTTCCCAGAGCCCACATGGCAGCTCCCAACCATCTGAAACTACAGCTCCCGGGATCTCATGCCCTCTTTTGACCTCCCTGGGCACTGCATGAGTGTGATGCACATACATAGACATAGACAAAAATACACATAAACTAAACACATTAATTAAAAAAAATCAAAAGACATGGAAAAAAGGAAAAGTGTCTGTTTTTTCCCTTGGCTTGGCCTTCACTCTTCCTCATGAGTCCATCTACACTGTTGTTGCTACTTTCGGGCTCCTCTGCAGATATTAGAACTAGCATCTTCAGGCTTTCAGAGTGGTTCTCCTAGTTTGCTCTCTATTGCCGTGATAAACGCCATAATCAAATGCAGGCAGAAGGGTTTATTTCATCTTAGAGATTATAGCCCATAATGAAGGGAAATCAGGCAGGAACTCAAGCATGGAAAGAACCTGGAGGCAGGAACTGAAGCAGAGACCATAGAGGGGTGCTGCCTCCTGGCTTGTCACCCATGCCCTACTCTCTCTACTTTCTTTCTTTATTCTTTTCTTTTTTTCTTTGAGACAGGATCTCATTGTATAGCTCTGGCTGGCTTGGAACTCTCCTTGTAGACCAGACTGGCCTGGTCTGGTCTCATGACCAAACTCAAGGAGATTGATACTCCTGAGTGCTAGAATTAAAGACATGTGCCACCATGCCTATTTTCTCTTACTATCCAGGATCACATGCCAGGGGTGGTACCACCTCCAGCCAATGGCCCCTCCCGCATCAATCATCCATCAAGAAGATGCCTCACAGATTTGCTTACAGGCCAACTTGATGGAGACATTTGCTCAGTTGAGATTAGCACATGGTTATTGTCTTAGTTAGGGTTTTAGCGCTCTAAGGGGACATCATGACCACAGCAACTCTTATAAAGGAAAATATTTAATTGGAGCTGGCTTACAGTTTCAGATGTTTAGTTCATTATCGTCCTGGTAGGAAACGTGTGGGCAAGCATGGTGTTGGAGAAGGAGTTGGGAGTTCTGCAACTTGATCTGAGGCAGCAGAAGGAGACAGTGTGTCACACTGGGTGTAGCATGAGCATAGGAGATCTCAAAGCCCGCCTCTACAGTGATGCACTTCCTCCAACAGGGCCACACCTACTCTAACAAGGCCACACCTCCTGTAGTGCCACTGCCTATGGACCAAGCATTCACATGAGTCTATGGGGCCCTTCCTCTTCAATCCACCACAGTCATGTGCTCAAGCGTGAAGTTCTCCCTCTATGCCATGCCGAAGGTCAGTTAGCTTTATTTTGCTCCATGTAATGAGTCTGTTTCCTTTGCCAAAGTATACCTATATCTATATATTTTTGCTGTGTTGGACTTGTGTGTGTTGGGCAAACAACCATAGATTCCCAGCCCAGCCCTATTTCCTCATCCTCTCTCTGGGATTGTGTTGAGCTGATGCGCGTGGACAGGTATTCCCAGTTGATACAGACTGTGTCTGACATAGGAGGGACAGGGCTCTGGTTTGGGCAGATAGTGAGGACAGTTATTTCGGCTGTGTTGAACATTAGTAAACGACATTCTGGGTTGGGTAAGATGTTCCCTAAATTTTCCCATTAGTAGATTTTTTTTGGGGGGGATGGGGATAAATTTTTTATTAACCCATTCTTTCATTTTTATTTCTTACCAACTGTGTTGGGTACATCACATGTGAAGGGGGTTAAGGGGGGTGTTATTTGTATACATGAGAATTGGGATGAGATAAGAGCATGCCCTATGGGGAGCATCCAGACATCTGTCCCTTCAGTTCACTCGGAAGGCGGCTTCTCCCCTGGTCCCTTACACCACACACCAGCCTACTCTTCATTTTTACATAATCAAATCATGAGATACGGGAGGCTCCACCACACTGTGGGGGTTGATTCCTGTGCTAGTTATTTTCCTCTCTGTTGTGACAAGAAACTTGACAATCAGCCGGTGAGATGGCTCAGTGGGTAAAGGCATTGCCATGAAGCCTGGTGAGATGAGTCTAGTCCCTAGGACCCCTGTGGTAAAAGGAAAGAGCACAGGATATCACCTGGCCTCCATGGTACATGCACAAATACTACACACAAATAAATATGTATAATAGAAAGAGATGGAGAGATGGCTCAATAGTTAAGAGCCTGGGTTTGATCCCTAGCACCCACATGGCGTATCACCACCTCTGAAATTTCAGTTACAGGGGATCTGAAACCCTCTTCTGGCCTCTGCAAAGACCAGGCACACACATGGTGTACAGACATACATGCAGACAAAACACCCACACACATAACTGTTTTAAAATTTAAATCTTAAAAATACCCGATGAAAGCAAGAAAGGGTTTACTTTGGCTCATAGTTTGAGGGTGTGATTCATGGTGGGGAAACCATGGCGGCAGGAGTGTGAGGCAGCTTGTCACATCGTGTCCACAGTCAGGAAGCAAAAGACAGGAGTGCTGGTGTTTAGCTGGCGTCCTTGATTTTTTGCTTTTTTTTTTTCCCAGCCTATAGGATGCTTCATTAGGCTGGATCGTTCCTCCTCAACTAGATGTCTCTGGACATATCCTAACAGACTCACCCAGAGATGTGTCTCCTAGGTAACTCCTATTCCAGTCCCACTGAAAATGGAGACTTAACGTCTCAGTCCCCACACGCTCTTCCCTGCCTCTTTATTCATAAGTGGTGTGACATGGGGAGTTTCCAGCACTATTCTAGCTTCATAAACACTCCCATGTGCTCCCCCCCCCAGCCTTCATTTCTTTCCTTAGTTTCTGAAGCAATGTAATGGGCTACTTGGACTTTTTTTTCCCCTTTTCTAGAATTTGATTAAAATCACTCAGCCCAAAGCATCTGGAAAACAGGTCTTTGACCATGTTCTTCACTTCTTCAATGATTATGGATATATTCAGGCTCCTAATTTATATTGCTCCAACTTTAATTTTTGCCCAGAATTTGTCTGCTTATCCAGTTTTCATATTGTTGGTAAGATCAATTTAGTTTGAGTTCTTCATTCATTTCTCCAAGTGCCTATTTTCCCCTTATGTTCTGTCTTTACTAATGTAACTTTCCATCTTTTCCAGATCTGTAAGGATGCTTGAAAAGCTTGCCACTCATGGATCTGACTCTGTCCCCGTGAGGTACACGGGGGTTTCTGCCCTGCTGACTCTGTTTAATTCGGGCAGACTTCCCCTGGCTTTCACACACGGGTGGTCTTGTGAAGTCTCCTGTGAGCTCAGGGAAGACACTCCAGAGCCTGTCGACGGACATTCTCATGAATATAAATACTGTGCGGGGTGCCTTCATTTGCTCAGTTTTTGTGAGATGAGCAGCAATCTTCAGCACACCCTCCATGGTCCCCATTTTCCTCCCAGGTTCCCCAGCTGCCCTGCATCCCACAGCTCTGCTTGGGAACATGTTTTCTCCATCTTTTTTTTTTTTTTCAACTAAAATGACTAATTTTTGTCCCTTACAACAGATTTGCTCTGAATCTCATCTTCTTCCTTCTGATATTGAATTTATTGGACTCTATTTTGTTACTGTCCTGCACTTTCCCCTCCACCGACTTCTTTTGTTTCATCTCTCTGGAATGCAGACTGCTAGATTTCTTTCTGTTTTGCACTTTTTGAAGTTGGCCTGTCTTCTGCTTAAGTTGTCTCATTTATACTTAATCTGTGTTGTATTAGGGTCAACTTCTTTTTAATAAATTTATTTAGTGTGTGCAGGACATTTGTGGGGGTGTGGACGCTTGTGACACAGTGCACTTGAGGAGGTCAGGGGACAACTCAACAGAGTCAGTCCTTTTCTTTGTCCTTACCTGGGTTCTGGGAATTGAACTTGATGCGTTTCCCATATCTACTGATCCACTGGGCTAATTCTGTTTATCATATTTTCTTTACTTTTAAAAAGCCAGGTGTCGTGCTACACGTCTTTAATCCTAGCACTTGGGAGGCTGAGGCTGACGGAGCTCTATGAGTTTAAGGCTAGCCTGGTCTATTTAGTAGAGTTCTGGGTTAGGAAGGAGCATAGAGAGAGACCCTCCTTTAAAAGAAGAAAAGAAAGAAAGAAAAAGTTCTCACTTCCATTTCCGTCATGCATTTTATAATGAGACATTACAGTCAAGCTAACTTGATAAAGGAAAAAGTTTGAGTCAGCTCTGTTTTGGTAAAGTCTCAAGTTCAGAATCCTTGGCTTAGAGTGGGGACCACCGATGGCTGTCATAGCAGGACATGTATGGGACTGGGCATCACCTTTCAAGATGTGAAGCCAGAGAGGCTGGGAGCTACCTCGCCCATCATTGAAGACTAGGACACAGGCCTAGAGCAGACAGGTCAGGATTCCCTCTGACCTGAAACTGGGTATTTTGCCCCACCATGCTTACATGCCTGTCAGTGGGTAATCCTGTTCAGTACAGTGTCACCCTCAGCAGCGTGTGTACCCACAGGAATTTGTGCCATAAAGGAGAAAAGCAGCGCTGGAGAGCCTGGAGCTGCAGAGGGCACAGGAGCTAGGAAGGTCTCCGTTCTTGCTGATTCACACTCAGAGGCTGAGCTGGGAGCCTGAGGCAGGGCCAGCCTCGCCTGCCTCAGGACTTGCAGGGCGAGAGCTCTGCTAGAACACAGGAAGCTTAATGTCTTCTGTGTTCTGGGATCCAAGGCCCAAGATAGCCTCAATCAGAGCCCCTTTTCTGGGTAAAATGGTTCTTTCACAGAGACCATGTATATATAGGTGCTGTGAATAGCAAAGCTGAAGTTATATGTGCCAACTGTAGCCCAGCCAGCCATCTTCCAAATGTGACTGCATGAGGGTTCCCGGTAAGAGCCTCCAGTCAAGCCGAGGGACCCCAGAGCCACAGGGGCTAGAGTAAATTAGTATTTACTAATGCACCTGGGTGTTGGGGATGGAACCCTGGCTTTGAAGATGCCAGCTGCATGCCCGACCTCTGAGCTGCACCCACCGGCCTAGCTAATGCTTCACTTAAGGCCCCTAGTCTTGGGTGGTATATTTCAGAGCATAGGTGACCCACGAGGTGCTAATCAAACCCTCTGAACAGCAGAGATTGGCACCCTGTTGTCATCTTCTACTGTAGTCTCTGCTCCCTCAGCTGTGACCACAGGAGACAGGGAGAATGTGGGCACCAGCTCCTCTGGTGATCTCCTTGGCCAGCAGCCAGGTTGTTGTGCCTCTGTTGGCTCAGTTTCTACCTCTTGGAGGTGACTGATTGACAGCAGCTCCGAGAGAAAGGAGCTTGCTAAACAGCATTCTTCCTACTCCTCACAGGCCAACTGCCCCTGTCTTCACGTGAACAACCTCCTTCTTTCCCCCATGCATATACACATAACACAGACATATGCACACACACACATGAACACACACAACATCGCACAAACTGCATACATGTGTACATGAAGATATGTATAGATTGTATACATGTATACATGAAGATATGCATAGATTGAATGTATGGGCACATTTACATACACATGTATGCTCACACATGTAACATACATGTATACACATTCGTCACATGTGCACATCCAAAACACTCAAGCACACATGCATAGAAAAGATATATGGACACACAGGAACATTTACATGTGTGCGCATACTCACAGGCACCAGACATAACATATACATAGATGTATATACATGTAGCACACAGGAACACATACATCTTGAGCACATACATGCACTCACTTAGGGACATACATACTTAGATCCATGTGAGCATATACATGTAGGCACACATGTGGTACACACATATAGACACACACATGCACACAATGCATGCACATACTCACCCCCACCCCAGAATGAGATCACCTTCTGTCTCAGTTTCCAGCAGTTCCTCAGTTCTATCAACCTCCCCTTCTGTGATGTGGAGTCTGGAGCTGGGTTTTGGGCAGTGAGCCAACAGACTGCATCACATCTTGTTTGCACTGAATTATGGACTCCTCAGGGGGAGAACTGATCTTTGGTCCAGGAGTCCTCTGTGTTTCTCTTCCCGTCGTCGTCTGTGTTCCATTGGACCTTCGGTTGAGAATAGATCTTCTGTTGTTACTGATCATTTCCTAGCTTTCGTAGCTGCTGTGATAGGGTGTGAGCCCCCCTCACCCCCCTTTACCCCCACCCCTCATATTTCCTGTTTGGTCTCCTCCTGAATTCTGAGTTGTTCTAGGCTTTCTAGGAGGCAGCTGTATCTTTGTAAACACCGAGAGTTTGTTACCAGTTCCTTTTTCTGGAGAGTCTTACTTGTAGTATGAAGGTAGCCTTGCTGTCCAGGGTATGAGGTCAGTTACCAGGCCTGCCTCTGAGGGACGGGCCCCTCTTTGTAACCATACTGCCCCAGCCCATGGGGACTGCATTCTAAGTCCTGAATTGATGCCTAACACTGAGCCTAGTGCTGAACCATCGCATTCCTGTTCTCTGTGTGCAGAGGTGTGACATTTCGGTTGACAAACCAGGAAGGAGCAGATGAACAGGGGATTTTCAGACAGTCATGGCCACACATGAATGTGAGTCTGCACTCCCTCCTGTGACAACACACCTGAAGCAAGCAAACGGAAAGGAGGAGAAGACTGGTTTGGCTCACAGGCTTCATGCACTCCCTGATTGCTATCTGAGACGCTGCCTGGAGTTTGCCTGGCTGCGCATCACGGCAGGAGCCTGTGGCAGAGAACGCTGTTCACTCAGGATGAGAACAAAAGAAAGGAGGACCTGGGCCCGGACGTCCCTCCAAGGGTAGCCCCTCGTCCGTCTCAATCCTTCCACTGGGCTCCAACACCTCGAGTGTTGCCACAGGAGGGGGACACATGGCCTTTGGACACATTTCAGAATCATACCATAAAAATTGTTTGAAAAATTGCCAGCATCATGACTTTTGAGCTCAGGAGTCATTATTGAGAAGAATAAGGGTTACATGAGTACCAGCAGTGACACAGAAACTGTCTACCTGATAACTGAGACAGCTAATGGGAGGGTAGTATATACAGCATGGACACAGGAGGGTGAATCATGTTCAGGCAATGTGAAGTTTCATCCAGCTTCTTAAGCCTGATGACTTGTTTATTTCTAGATACTTGTCATTGATAATTTCAGATCACAGTTGGCAGCAGGATCCTGAAACCACAGATTAGGGGGGTAAGGAACTCTTGCTAGCTTTTCCTGGTATCTCTCAGGCCGAAAACTGAGAAGACATGAACTCCTGCTCCCTTGCTTCCTGACAATCTTGGGGACACATCTCAAATTTCACTGTTGAGTTTGCTACAGGAAAATCTATTGAATTAAGAAAGCTCCTAGAATCTATTTATATGTCATAAATGAATGTCAAATTTCATCAGCTACCTCATGTAAAACAATCATGCGAGTTTTCTTTTTAGTTTTTTAACATAGTGGAGAGAATAAATTCATAGGTTGAGCCATTCTTTAAGCTCTGAGTTCTAATGCTCTCTCACTGCAACCTGCTAATCTTTTGATTTTACTGTGGTTGTAATTTATTAATACAAAGTTATTTAAGCTTTTGGAAAATGTTTAAAGTGAAATAGCTCCAGTTTCTTCCTTTTATGTCTCATTCGACAAGGAAGAGGGCAGACGTTTTCAGTCTTCCCCTGTTCTCAGATTTACACAAGTCTAAGTTTGTGAAAACCTCTCTAAACAACTCTAGTTAGAAGGTGTTGAGGATAGGGAGTTAGTCCCGAAGCTAAGAGTATTTGCTGCTCTCGAAGAGGACCCAGTTTGGAACCCCAGCACCCAGGTCTGGAGACCCTCCAGCTGCAGGCAGGGTCTCCATCGCCCCCTTCTGGCCCTGCTGGTACTGCACAATGTGACACACCCGTACACAAAAACAAATGTTTAAAAAAAAAAGAGATACATCAAAATGAAAATGACCTAAGAGTGATCAGCAATATTCTTAGTCTCCAGGAGTCCATGAGGGGTCTGTCTGTCCAGAATCTTACAGTAAATGTGTGACCAGCTGGGAACTTAACTGCCTATGGTGTTTAGAGATGGTTTTTGGGACATGATAAGATTAGATCAGCACAGCGGGGCCCCATGATCAAATCCCAGTGACTCTGTAGAGAGATGGCGACCCCTCATGGATGACCTTACACTCATTCCCATCACTATTTGTAGCCACAGAGACCGTTGTTTGAACTTCCAGCCACTGTCATTCTTTGTCCGGCAGTAGTCTGGGATGAGGCTTCTGGATGAAGAACAGAGGGACCCCGAGACCTGAGGTTCTGCTTCTCTCAGGAACAGCTAGAGCACTTTGGGGGGGGGGCTGGGTGCCAGGCAAGGCTTCAGGTCTCACCAGGGGAGGTGGAAGTGAGTTTTCCACCAGGTGTTACCGTTAGTTAGCGCTTTTAAAATGAGATTGCTGGTGGCAATGGAATCTGTAGCATTTTAAAGCCTATGGTGATACCAAAGTGTTACAGCCCTTTGGTTAAGCTGCTGTGCTAAGCACCGCAGAGGATGCTGGCAGACACCTCAAACTTGCCAGAAGGAGGGTCTGGCAGGCCGAGGGAGGGTCCAGGCCCAGTGGGTGCCTCCTCAGTGGTCAGCAAGCTCATGGTGTGGTGGTAGGGCAGGCTCCAGCCAGCCTGGCCAGCAGCTAAGCCCTGGGAGTTCAATTTCCAGGGAGAAGAGAAGCGCTCTCTTTCCCAGAATAAATGGCGGATCTTGGGGCGGAGGGAGGGGGGATGGCGGAAAGCTGATGGTATCATGCAGCATGCAATACTTTTATTTTGTGTGAAATCGGGGATTTCTAAACCTTTGGCAGTGGGTGGGGTTTTGAGGGCAGATGTGTTTGATTCCCTGGGGCTAGGGGTGCTAGGGATACTTGATTTACATGTAGTAATCTTTATATGTAGTAATTTACAGTAGTGCCTCATTTACATGCAGGGTCCTATCACAAGAAGAGAACACAGTGGGTGGGGGAAAATCTCCAGGTACAGTTGAGGGTGGAGTATTTCCAGGAATCCCCAGGGGCACCCTGCTGGGAAAGGGAGTCCACCATTCTAGACTGAGCTCAGAGGCTATCTGGAAACATTAGACTTCGACCTTATCCAGCAGCATCCCACAAGCCGCTAGCACTGTGAACTAGATAAACCCATTTTCCTTATAAAGCAGATGGCCATGGGTCTGCTGTTTTTAGCAGTGAAAAACTGACTCCTATAAATGGGAGATTAGTTATGAGCTGCTGACAGAGCTGTGTGCATCTGTCTGAATGTAAAGGGGTGTGTTTATTTGGGGGGTGCTACAAGTAACAAAGAGCAAGGGTTCTCCAACAAGAGCGTGAAGTAGAAGCAATTAAAAAAAAAGCTCTAAGGTTGAATGTACAAATGCATATGTAAATTTAAAAAATAGAATTGAAACAACCCTTCTGAACTATTCACAAAGGTTACCTCCAGACGAACAGGACAAAGAAGCCAGAGAGAATGAGCGTAATTGCAAAAGAACTCTTATGTTTGATTCTTTGCATTTTGGAACTGATTGACTATTTTAACAGGGAAAAAATGTTTTTCATACTATCTTTGATTCTTAAGACCAATTCTTTTTTTAAAAAAATTAAAAGATCATGCCAGTCACATTTTGTTTTTTCAGACAATGAAAATAAAACTGGAAATGAACAAGAGGACAGTATCCCTAAATCTAGGCACTTGGAAATTTAAAAACAAATCTAAATAATGTGAGTGAAACAATAAATCAAAACTGAATTATCAACAATTTAGAAATGAGCTACAATAAAGGCTCTCCATAAAAGCCCCCAGGATACCGCCCAAGCCGCGGTACTTAGAGGAAAATGAATAGCTGTAAATGCAGTCATTAGAAGGAGGAGAGATTGAAAAGAATTCAGCTTTCACCTCAATAAGCGCGGAAATGAACATCAAAATAAATCCAGAGAAAGCCAATGGAAGAAATTAATGTAGAAAAGGAGCAGGAATTAATGAAATAGAATAAAACAATGGTGGGCTCTCGCTATAAGAATGAAAGAATGCGTTTGAAGACAACAGATAAACTAAACAAAACTGCCACATTTGTGCAAGGAAACACACACTAGCCATGAGCATGAAGGGGCCTTCCGAGTGCACTATTTGCTAAAACACAGGGACGCACAAAAACCAAATTTTGCCAGTAAATCTGATCATCAAAAGCAATGTAGGCATTTTTAGGAAGAAATGGGTCTGTGCAAGGGAGAAGTCTCCATCTCAGAGCTGAGAAGAGCTCCGTCCCAGCCCTGCCAGCCAGGATGCCCTTACACTGGGGAAGCTGTGTTCCACCCTCCCACACACCCCCACCCCCCTCCCCCCACGCCGTCCTCATGGCTCCACTCTTTGGACCTGATGTGCTGGATCTGGTCTTTGGACAGCTGTGGATGGCCAGCAGTGGGGTTCTGCTGGGTGGTCTTGGGGGAGGGTAGACCTCAGAGTGCTGTAAACCGTTTTGGGTAGTTTCCTGCCTCAACGTCCAGCCTCAGTCCACAGCCAGGAACACTAGGGGTCCACACTGAATCAGGATGAGTCAGGGTTGGGGTAGGGTGGGGGGGATAAAGAACAGATCTATCCCCAAAGAGAGTGAAGAGGGCAGCCTAACAGGGAAAGGAAGCTACAAAGAAGCGAGGAGTTCGCTTCGGCAGCACATATACTAAAATTGGAACAATACGGAGAAGATTAGCATGGCCCCTGAGCAAGGATGACATGCAAATTCGTGAAGCGTTCCATATTAAAAAAAAAAAAAAAAAAAAAGAAAGAAAGAAAAAAAAAAAGAAATGAGGAGAAAAAGACTGACCCCAGGTGGGCAGTTTCATGGGGAATTTCTACCATATCTTTAAGAAAAACAGGTGATCTTTGGCTGGGAACCCTGGACCCTGTGTTCAGTCTTCCCACTGTTAGTGAATGTAAGTTCATGAGTCATAGGTCCAGGGGTGGGTTAAACATAACTGGACTGGGAATTTCCTAGGAAGCTTCTGATTCCCTCTTCTGATGGGCTAGGCCCTCATAGTAGAGACAGAGAAGATGGGGACCACAAAACAGGAAATGGTTAGTTCATTAATTCGTTTGTTCATTCATTCAGTCACTCATTCATTCATCAGTCCCTGTGCTGTTTGAAGCATGAAGACTACAGCAGTGAGCAAATAGGAAATCCCTCATGTTAGTATTTATTATAAAATGATGCCACATACAACAGATCTGATATGAAAGAATTTATTGGATGGAGGTGGAGAGAGAGAGGAGAAGAGGGAGAAAGGGAGGGAGAAAAAGACATGGTGGGGGAGGGGTGCCCTGACAGAGAAACAGAAGCAGAGAGAGCAAGAGAGGAGAATAAGAGAGAGAAGAAAGAGGCAGGGGTCCTTTTATCCTGGGCCCTTGGCTTTGGTGACCAAGGATGACATCAAGGTGCCTAAGCAACCTGGGAGTGGACTAGTGCATCAAGATTTGTGAACTGATACCTAAGGCCTCAATAATAACTTGGGAAGTGGTCCCAGTGCAAAAATGGCCAATTCAAAGGTCCTGGGGCAGGAGCAAGCCAGCCAGTTCAGGAAACAGTTGGGAGGCCAGGATGGCTAGAATGATATAGTTGGTGTCACAAATGAGAGTAGAGCTGGGAAGGCACAGGGACAAGATCGGCTTTGCTCTTCAGAAGATTTTTCCCAGGCAGGATGATGAGAAGAATGTGAGGGTCAAGGTCAGAGCAGACTAGGGTCACTGTCTGGAGGTGGGACGGAACGGTGGAGGTGAGAGCGTGAGTCTGGCAGGATTGGCCAGTGGTTCTCTGAGGAGCTGAAGAAGGAATGGAGGGTGGTACTCAAGCAGCCCTCTGTAGAGTCCCTTGGGTGAGCACCAAGGCTCTAGACCTCAGTGGAGAGGGCTGGGCTGGGGCCTGTGCACTCCTTCTGCAGGGTGGGCAGGGGTTCAGTCCTGGTGGCCACGGGATGGAGGGAGAAAGTGCAGAAGGGACAACGTGAGGCTCGGGGAATAGGACAGGCCTCAGACTTGAGTCTGGTCCCGCACCTGCTCTGACTGTGTCTCTCAGCGCCCCACTCTTTCGAGCACAGTTTTTCTGCTATTAACTGGCTAGGCCCCCAATCACCAGCCTCAGCGGAGACTGCCCTGGCTCCACGCCTCCCTGCTGGCAGCCGCTGAGATTCACGATTTCAGCCTGACACCATAGTAACCACTTAGTGTGGTTCAAGATTCTAGTGTCATCCCTGGTCGCGCTTGAATAGGATGAGGCAGGATGGGGGAGGGGAGGGCCCTGCAGACCAGCAATTATTTCTCAGTTGCCAAGGAAAATGTAAACAGAAGGTCAGCCTTGGCCTGGACTCTTTGTTTTATTTCTTCTTTTTTTTTCCTCCTTTGCAAGATGGGTTGATTTGGGGAGATTAAATTGTGTGTTATTTCTACTCCCTGGCTTCCCATCCTCCTGTCCGCCCAGTGACAGAGGCAATGCAGCTGCAGTGATGGAGACTGGGAATGCATGGCAGCTGCAGCTCCAGCCTCCCTGGCATCTTGAGAAGCCCTGCCCAGCTGTCCCCACCCATCAGAGTGTAGCCCAGAGCCCGGACTGGGGTTTTAGCCTGAGGTCAGAGGGAGTGGAGTGAGTGTGAACTCTTGTGGCCAGAGCAGGATGGACCAGCAGAAGAACAAAGAGTCGAAAGAACCATTCAGGCAATTCACAGAACAAGGAAAAACAGTGAATTGTGCTGATTTAAGTTGCTGAAGCTGAGCATGGTGACACACGCCTTTAGTCCCAGAGCTTGGGAGGCAGAGGCAGGCAGACCTCTCTAAGTTTGAGTCCAGCATGGTCTACAGAGCTAGTTCCAGGACAGCCAGGGCTGTTACACAGAGGAACCCTGTCTAGAAAGAGCAAACAAATGAACAAATGAGAAGAACAGGACAGAAGCCTACCACACAGGTACTCTGAAAGGCTCTACCCTGCAGGGTATCGAGGCAGATGCTGGGACTCATAGCCAAACTTTGGGCAGAGTGCAGGGAATCTTATGAAAGAAGTGGGAGATAGTAAGACCTGGAGAGAACAGGAGCTCCACAAGGACAGCAACAGATCCAAAAAGTCTGGGCACAGGGGTCTTTTCTGAGACTGATACTCCAGCCAAGGACCACTCATGGAGATGGCCTGGAACCCCTGCGCAGAGGTAAGCCCATGGCAGTTCAGTATCCAAGTGGGTTCCATAGTAATGGGAACAGGGACTGTCTCTGACATGAACTGATTGGCCTGCTCTTTGATCACCTCCCCTTGAGGGGGGGGGGAGCAGCCATTCATGATGAGACCTGATAAGACTAGGATCAGAGGGAAGGGGAGGAGGAACTCCCTTATCAGTGGACTTGGGGAGAGGCAAAGGTGGGGAAGAGGGAGGGAGAGTAGGGTTGGGAGGGAGAGTAGGGTTGGGAGGGAGAGGAGGGTTGGGAGGGAGAGTAGGGTTGGGAGGGAGGAGGGAGGGAGCTACAGGGGGGATACAAAGTGAATAAACTGTAATTAATAAAAAAAATATTTTTTAAAAAGACCTATGAAAAAAGTTGCTGAGATCTGGGAAAGTTTGTTACGTAGCAAAAACTCATAGATACGCTCTAGTGTTCTCTCCCACAGGACTGTTTCTTTTGCTAGAGTAGGATCACTGTCCTTAGTTTCTCATGCTCTGGATGGTGAGGCTGGGACCAAGCTTCCCTCGGGAGGCATGGGGTGGGGGGATCTCTGTTGCCTCAGGAAGCCTGCTGTAGCCTTCACTGTAGCTCATTAGTACCCCAGATTGGGATTGCCATTGGCTGTGTACTTAGGGCTTCCCCATTCCTTGAACTCCTCCAGAAAAGGGTCCTGTCTGGTTTGGGGTCCCAGCCCTGGCATCAGCCTTAATTCCAGTTAATACATGCCTGGGAGAGATTCTTTCGTATGGTTGGCTGCTGTCTCTGGTCTAGGGTGCCCCTGGCATCATCTGGCCTGGAGGCAGGACCCTGTGAGGAACCAGGTTTATGCCTGGCTCAGGGGCTCTGCACCAGGATTCACCAGGACTCAAAATACTGCCTATCACTTACCTTCACCGAGCCTTGACCTGCCCTCCTTAGATAGTGGATGAAGAATGCTGAGAAACAAGAGGGAAAGGAGGAGAGAAGCCTGTTGGCACCACTCACAGTGGGTCTGGCACGAAGAAGCCAGTTTCCTCAGTCTCCCCACACCTGGCCTGCAGACTGGGTATGGGAATCACACTGGAACTAGATGCGAGCTGGAGGGTTCTGGGATCCCCGTGCCAGTGAGCTCTGCACGGGCAGAGGTCCTTTAACCATGGTTTTAGGAAGCCTGTTTACTGTGGAGACCCCAAATTAACTTTGGTCTGCTGGCTGTCTGGGTGGGCAGATCTAGCAGCCTCCTGTCTCAGCGGCAGGAGGAGCCCTCTCTCTCTGACCCCTCTCTCCAAGAATGTCCCCACTTTGCAGCGTGGTGCTGCTCAGCCCCCCTTAACTCCTGGAGAACCCAGCCCCATGCTGCCTAGAAAACCCAGCATGGACAGCTAGCCCTGGTGGAGTGTGTCTGCTCGCTGGGGTCCAAGCCCTTCCTTTGCCTTGAGTCCCAGGCCACCACATGTACCTGAAGGATGGGTATTACTGTTTGTGCCAGGACACAGGCTCTTCCTGCCACTGACTTCCTTTGTTGGTTTTCTTTTCTTTTTCTTCTTGTGGCTCCTGAAATCAAGTCTATCCACCCTAGGCCGTGTTCCTTCCAAGCGTCAGAAGGGCACATATCTACCTTCCCACCTATTCTAACTTGCACTCCTCTAGGAAGGCAGGCACATCATCTTTGCTGGACTTCAGTCACTCACTCATGCTGTGTACCATGGCACTATGCACACCTCTGAGTTTCCCAGCCACCTTTGATGCCCACTGGACAGAGGCAAAGTAGAAGTTTACAGAGTCCAAGACCTCAAAGCTGGTGGAGCCTTTCTGGACATCCATGCATGTAGATTTCGACCTGGTCTCCTGAACGCCAATGGGCGCCCAGAGGAAATAGTACCATGGAGTGGGGCACACAGCGCATGTTCAAGGATGGCATCCTTCTACAAGCTGATCTTCCAGCCACACGTTGGCACCTAGAGGGATCGCTGGGAGAGGCAGGGTGGGATGGGTGGGTATCCCAACTCCAGGGTGGTGGCAGAGGCGCTTACTGAGGCTGTGCATAGCATGAACCCCCTGGCCTCTGAGCGTGTCACTCAGCCAAGTCCTGGCTGAGATGCAGATTTCTTGACTGGTTAGCTGTAGACTCAGCAGCAGAGAGCTGCTGATGGCTGATGGAGAGGGGCCTGCCCCGAGAGCCATCTCCTTGGTCTCTCCCGTGGCTCGTGGAAGTGGCTGGCTTGCTGATTTGGGCCAGCAGACCCAGCTCTGCCTCTCAGAAGCCTGAATCACCAGAGGCCCTCCTGAACCTCAGCTTCCTGGAGTCCCTGTGTCCCCAGAGCCTCCTTGGGCCTTCTGCTCAAGCGGCAAAGTCTTGCCAAGTGTGGTCTTATGTCCCAGCTGAGATGCCCTGGACTCTTATGGCGCTTGATGCCAGAGTCCCCTGGGTACATAGCCAGCTGAATTATTTGGAGAATATTTGGGCAGACGGTGACTCAGAGCAGAGGCTCCTGCTATCCTCACAGGTCCCTGCCCTGAGGGAAGGGAAGTTTGACAGACTGTCAGAGCATCTGTGGCCTCCCACACTGGCTCCTGGTCTCTTCCTCCCCTGACCTCACAACTGTGTTCATCCAATGGTGTGTTCTGAAACAGGGAAATCACATGGCTTACAGTGTTCTCTAGGAGGGATAATAAGGAATTCTGATCAACTTCTACCTATTGAGGGTGACAGTTACAGAGAGCCCAGGGTTGGAGGAAAGGCGTCTTCCCAGGCAGAGCTTGTGGCCCGGACAGACCTGGGCTCTGGGGCAGCATGGAGGGCTGATGCAGCCTTTCCTCTTCCTGTGAGGGGTCCCTGCTGCATCCTCCCAAACCTGGAGGGAGTGTTGCCAGGGCCAGCCACAGCCACACCACCACACTGCCACACTGCTGTTTCTGGAATCCTGGGTAGCGCCAGCCTCCAGGGTGCTTGTTCCTCTCAGGTCTCCGGCTGACCCTGTCTGTGGCCCAGTGACATTCTCCTTGGTTTGTGTCCATTATCTGCCTCCCAGCAGGGCTGAAATCATGGGGGTGTGGCTAGAAAGGGAGCGTGAGTGGCTGTATGGCCTCTAAGGTGTCTCTTCAGAAGACCTGGCTATTACCTAGGTGTGGGGGTTGAGGGTGTTCCCAGTCTAAGTGGGGGGTGGTAATTGAAATACACTGAACTAGTCTGAAGTGACCCAGACCATCAGCAGGGTCAAGCCACACCTGGTGCCAATGGTAACCAGAAACTCAGAGGCTCTGGGGCTCAGGGGTAGACAGGTGCTTAGAAGTAGGGGGCAAGGTTGTTTACAGCCAACTTAAAAATCTTGTATTTCTTTTTCCCTTTATTTTATGTGTTTTGCTTGCGTATGCCTGTGTACCTTAAATATGCCTGGTTCCCTTGGAGGCCAGAAGAAGGTGTTAGGTGTCCTGGAGATGGAGCTACAGATGGCTGTAAGACACCATGTGGGTGCTGGGAATTGAACCTGAATCCTCTAAAAGAGCACACACACACACACACACACACACACACACACACACACACACACACACATTGGCTGTCTTCTATACTCTCCACATTGTGTTTTAACAGTTCATGTGTGTGCTGGGGATCCGAACTCAGATGCTTGTGTGGCAAGTGTTTTTACTGACTGAAGGGCATCTCAGGGAGAGACGCTGCAGGCACAGAGGCTGTTGGTGAGCTTAATCACGACTCACAAGACAGGCCTGAACAAGGCTGAGACAATGACTGGCAGGATGGAGAGCAGAGGTGGGGGTGGCCACAGGGGAGGCCCATATTGTGAGTTTGGGCCTGAGGACCATTCGCTGATGAGTTTCCAGATCTCCCTAGTTTCCACAGGGCTGGGAACAGAGTGAGAGCATCACACCCCGCTGGCAGCTGACTGGGGCAGATAACAGATCATACAGGGCTCCGCCATTATGTAAGGTGAGCCTGATTCAGGTCAGGTGTGGCTGTTTGAGTGGCTGCCTCTGTGTGCATGTTGCTTGCACACACATGTGTTTGCTGCATATGTGCTGATATGTGGGCCCTGCGGTCTTTGTCTTCACTCATCCACCTGCTTCTCCAGCCCTGTCTGCCCCTCCCCCACCTTCCCCTGGGCTCAGCCTCTTGACAACCGTTAGCTCTGCACAAGTGGAGGGAATTTATCCGCTTGGCTAGGTCCCGCTCCCAGGCACGGGGGACCATGGCGTCTTCAATTACGCCAGGTGCAAATTCATTCCGTCCAAGTTCAGGGGATGGGGCCCGAGAGGGGGCTGCCCTCCAGCCTTATTGCAAAATGCATTATTTTCTCTCCTCTCTCAAAAATATTTATCTATGCTAATTTAGCATAGAAGCCAGCTCAGTTCTGCACGGGGGAATTGCCCTATTAATTCTGCCACTTGGAAATACTGCAGAGATGTGTCTGTGGGCTCCTGAGGGGACCCTGGGCCAAAGTAGCTTGGACAGCTTGCTGAGGGGTGTGGGGGGAGGAGAGGCTGGCTCTTGGAGGGTACTGGGGATCCGTGTCTACAGAGCCTTTGCAGAGTGGAAATGAAAACGAGAGGGGGAAGCGACAAAAACTAACCAACAAAACCTCAAGCCCTTCACGTTTGTCAGGCACTCAGCCCTGTCAGGCTGTGGACCGGGGCTCCATCTCTGCCACTCGCTCACTGGATGACTCAAGGGGAATGCTTCCATCTCTCTGAGTTCGTAAATGCACCTGCAAGCTGAAGCACATCCTCCAGGGGCTGAAGGAGTCATCCCTTGGATGCCCCAGAAGCTGCAGGCTTACAGCAGGGTCCTGCAAAGGGAGGGCGGATGTCATGTCCCAGTGTTCAGAGCCTGGGAATAGTGAGCTTCCTCCTCTTTTCATGATTTAAGTGTGAAACGGATCTTCCAGGAAAATTGATTCCCCGACACCCCCAGGCTTCAGCCCTCTCAGCCCCCCCCCCATTTATGTTTCCAATCTCGTACCATATATTTCCTCCTCTCCATTCTCCATACAACTCGGGTCATCTTCTGGTGACTGGAATCCTGCTGTCCTGGATGAGGAGGCTCCTGAGGCTGGTCTGGCTCTATAGCTCACCCAGCAGCCCTGGAGCTCCACTCCCATTCTGCTCACAGGACAGATGCAGGCTGTGGGAACTTCTTTCTGCTCTCCACATTCTATCTGCTCTTTGTGGAGCTGGATGTGTCTGACGCTGGGGTCCATGATCCACATCACCTCCTGAGAGAAAGTTCCCTGACCCCTTGTTCTCCCAGGTCTGACCCTGATAGCACTGCTGCCTTCCCACAATGCCTTGCACCTAAGAATCTTAATTAATCTATCTGTGTGTTCCATCACGCCAGACCCACCAACCAGGCTTAAGTGGGCCTCTACCAAATAAGGTGTGTGTGTGTGTGTGTGTGTGTGTGTGTGTGTGTGTGTGTGTACAAAAATCAATCCCTCCTCACCTCCCACACCAGCAATTTCTGATGTTCTAAATCAAGCCAGGCGTCCCAACTACTCTTACCAAGGATGCTTTGGCAAACACAGCAGACCAGCAGCCAGATGTGGGATAGGGCACCACCAGGGTACGGCCGGGACATGTCCTCATCTTAGTTTTCCTGTCTGTCTTGTACTGAAGTCGTGTTCACCTCTTGGGGCACAGCTCGGTGAGTTTTGACGGGGACATCCAGCTGCCTGTCACCAGGACACTGAGGACACAGTGTGGACATCACCATCATCACCCTGGGCCCCACTGTGATGACACTGTGATGACTCCCCACCTGCTGAGTACTAGAGCAGCTAGGGCAGAATCGCCTGGCCGCCATGTATGTCTAACTTGATGAGTGCTGCCAAGTTATTTCCCTAAGCAGAGTCCCCCTGTGCCTCCTGGCAGCATGCTGAAGCTTAGTTGCTCCACTGGGGCTTGGCAGCTGCTTTTGATGTTCAGCCATTGTAGCCAGAAGGTCCTGTCTCAGGTGTGTCTCATTTGCCGTGTCTTCTTTTATTTTTATACCTGTTTTGATGAAGTGTCTCTTTCGATCTTGCTCCTATATCAGTTAATCTCTTTCTGCTTGCTGTTTGGTTTTGTTTTTGTTTTTTTGAAACAGGTTCTTATGTAGCTGAGGTTGGCCGTGAACTCCTGATCTTCCTGCTTCCAGCTCCTGGGTGCTAGGATTACATTGTACCATTTCACCTGGCTTGTTTTCATGTATGTTTTTAATTTTTTTCCCTTGTGCTCATAGAATTGGGTTTTGTTTTCTTCTACCCAAGCTTTGAGAGTTCTTCAGACATTCTAGACCTGGGGTCTGAGATGTTTACTTACATTTTCCTTGGGAGGTTTTGCTCTTTGTAGACTTGTGTTAGTTCTCTCACATTTTACAGCTTGTAGCCAGGCACAGCGGATCATGTCTGTCATCACAGAATTTGTGAGATGGAGGCAGGAGGATTTCTACAAGTCAGTGTGAGGTCAGCCTGGGCAACACAAACAAACCAACCAACTAAGACCGTACCCCCAGCTTGAATTTATTCTCCTTCCTGTCGGCTCCTTCCTCGCCTCCCTTCTCCCCTCCCTTTTCTCCTCCCTCTCCCTCCTCCTTAAGCTCGTGGCTGTTCATTGTTCTAGCCCCATTTTCTGGAAGACGCGTTTCTCCATTGAATTTCCTTTGCACCTTGGTAAAGGATCGATGGCCCATAAACGCTTGGATCTATTTTGGGCTCTATTCTGGCCCCCAGATCAATCAGTCCCTATATTCGGCCACCCTTCACCACACAGCTTTGAGGAAAATTGGGGAGCCTCTGCTGGGGTCCTCTTTGTTCATCCTTCTGCAGACTCCCTCCAGCTGTCGCACTGCTGTTACCCCCACATGACAGTTTTATAGTCAGGGTCCCAGTGCCTACAAAGAGCACCTCAGCGCCCTGGTTAGAGCGGCCTCGAAGCATCGATCGCTCAGGGGAAGAATGAAGGTTTTAATTATTCCCAACCTTCCAGTCCAAAGGTGTAACGTCACCTTCTGTTCAGTTAGGCCTTTGATTTCTTGTCGTAGCTGTGAGGTTTTCAGCATGCAGGTTTTTATTGTATTTCAAAACTTGATATTATTATAATAAACAAGCACTTCTGTTTGTTTTGACTCAAGGTTTCCCATCATGGCTCAGGCCGTCCTTGGACTATGACTCTCCTGCCACAGCCCCTCAAGTGCTGGGGTTCCAGTACTGTGCCGCCATGCCTCCGTAGTGATTTTCTTTAAAGACTTATCGGTATCTTGTGTGCATAAATATTTGTATGCGTTTGTGTATGTGCAGCACATGTGTGCCTGGTGCAGGTAGAAGCCAGAACAGGAGGCAGGAGCTCCTGGAACTGGTGTTACAGACAATTGTGAACTGCCAAGTGGGTGCCAATCCCAGCTGGGTCTTCTTCAAGAGCAGCCAGGGCTCTGGATTTCTGAGCCATCTCTGTCTGTCTCTGTCTCTCTCCCTCTCTATCTCTCCATTCTTGTGTGTGTCTGGATCCCCCTTTCATTCTTGTATGTGTGTGTGTGTGTGTGTGTGTGTGTGTGTGTGTACATGTGGTGTGTGTGTGCTGTGGCACACATGTGGAGGTGAACAGACGACTTGTAAGAGTTGGTTCTCTCCTTCTACCATACGGGTCCCAGTGAATGAACTCACCAGGCTGTAGGCAAGCGCCTTTACCCGCTAAACTGTTTTAACGGCAAACTTTGCTTTTATTTTCTGTGCCAGGGTCCCACTATGTCATACAGCTGGCCCGAAACTCACCAAGCTGTTCTCAGACTCACAGAGATCCGCCTACCTCTGCCCCCTGAGCTGCCGGGATCAAAGGCAAGTGCCACCATGCCAGGAAAGCCAGCTCGCAAATGGTAGCTTCCAATTGTCCACCCACATCAGTTCCGAACATTCCGGCTCTGCGTCCACTGGCCTTTCCTCTACATCCTGTCAGGCTCCTCTGATCTCCTGTTCTGCGTTACACTCTCTGGGGCCCTCTACAGTGTGAGGCCTTTCAGTCCGTATGCCTGTTATTTCTGCTTTCTACTCTTCTACTATTATGCATTACATATTTGATATTTTGGTCAGGTTGTACATATTACAATAAATCTAGTGTCTGCCTTTCGTGCTCTCTTTCTGTGTGTAGTTTCGTCTTTGTCTGTCGAACCATCTCTGTCTCTGTCTCTTTCTCTTATGCATGCACACACACACACACATATGCACACATGTACGCACGCACGCACGTGCACACACACAGAGTTATGCGATGTTGGCCTGGCCCGCCTCACACTCAGGGTTCTCCTGGTCCAGCCTCCCACGGCTGACATCACAGATGTACCCATCACTGACGGATGCTTTGTTTTTTTTTTATTATTGAGCTTCTGTTGGATAGGAAGTGCTCTGTTGGCCTGGAGATCACCACGTAACCAAGGCTAGCCACCAACCCATGGCAGTACTCCTGCCTCAGTCTCCTTGTGAGCCACCACCTTCCTCTGCTTCCTGTTTTAGCACCTTGGCGCTGCTTCCAGGACAGCATTCGAAAGAAATATTGAGAAGGGATATCCTTGCAAGAAAGCATTAGTGACTACTGTTGTCACCATTAGCTGTGACATTAGTGAGGTTTTCACATGTGCCCTGTATCAGGTGAAGGGAGGTTTTTTGTTGTTGTTGTTGTTGTTTGTTTGTTTGTTTGTTTTTGAGGCAGGGTCTCAGGCTAGTCTTATGTCAACTTGACACAAGCTAGAGTCATCTGAAAGGAGGAAATTCAATTGAGAAAGTACCCTCAAAAGATCCAGCTATAAGGCATTTTCTTTTTTTTCTCTTTTTTTCTTTTCTTTTCTTTCTTTCCTTTCCCTTTCTTTCTTTCTTTCTTTCTTTCTTTCTTTCTTTCTTTCTTTCTTTCTT
>NW_026593895.1:1631131-1654806 GCF_907164565.1 Psammomys obesus
CTTTCTTTCTTTCTTTCTTTCTTTCTTTCTTTCTTTCTTTCTTTCTTGTATTTTTTTTTAAGACAAGGTTTCTTTGTGTAGTCTTGGTTGTTCTAGACTCACTTTGTAGACCTGGCTGGCCTTGAACTTACAGATATCCATCTGCCTCTGTCTCCCAGAGTGCTGGGATTACTTGAAGTGTGCTCCGTCTCTCGGCTGTATGGCATTTTCTTAATTAGTGATTGATGGGGAAGGCCCCATCTATGGTGGGTGGTGCCATCCCTGGGTTGGTGGTCCTGGGTTCTATAAGAAAGCCGGCTGAGCAAGTCATGGGGAGCAAGCCAGTGAGTAGCACTCCTCCATGGCCTCTGCATCAGCTCCTGTCTCTAGGTTCCTGCCCTGACTTCCTTCAGTGACGAACAGTGCTATGGAAGTGTAAGCCAAATAAACCCTTTCCTCCACAATTTGTTTTTTTGGTCATGGTGTCATGGTGTTTCGTCACAGCAATAGAAACCCTAAGTCACATTGTGCAGCTAGCCTTGGCTGACCTGGAACTTACTTTGTAGACCAGGCTGGATTCAAACTCACGGAGATCTACCTGTGGCTATTCCTGAGTGTAGCGGTTAAAGGCATGCACCACCATGCCTGGCTCAGAGGAAGGTTTTACTCTTCCACAGATGGGTGTCTTTAAAAGGAGTCAGGCCAACCTGGCGGTGCAGACTGTCTGAACTACTGAAGAGGCTGAGGAGGAAGGAGTGAAAATTCAAGGTCTGCCTGGGCTACATACATACACAAATTCAAGGCTAGCCTGGGCAACTTAGGGAGACCCTATTTCAAAATAAAAAAGGTAAAAGAAAGAGATCAGAAGGGGGAAAAATCCCTTTGATTTCTGGATATAATGCCTGGAACAGTGGCAGCCATTTTGCCACCAAGAGCAGAGTTAGACAGAGGAGAAAGTGAATGCATGTGGACCAAAGAGGCCTGAAGGCTTGCTTCTTTCTTCCCACTGGCTAACTGGGCATTCTGGGCATCCCTACTTGCAGGAGGCTTGTCACAGAGAGAAGGGGTGCTATACTGAGTAACGTCATTTCAAGGCCTAGGGGAGCTAAAGTGTTCTCCCTTGTAGCTCAGAGCTCTTCCATGTGGCCATCCATACTTGAGTTTGGGGCATCTCCTGCTCTCTGCTGTATGCTCCAGGTCTGGCCCTGTGCCTGGAACATGGTAGGTTCTTTCTGCATGGGTCCTGCAGGCCAGGCTTGGGTGTGACTGTGGTGGTATGGTGGGATGCCAGGGAGAGGGAGAAGATTCAGTGTTTTGGGGACAAGTGGAGGGGGCCTCCTGAAACACACAGCATGACTGC
The DNA here is from genome assembly GCF_907164565.1 of Psammomys obesus. Lineage (NCBI taxonomy): Eukaryota > Metazoa > Chordata > Mammalia > Rodentia > Muridae > Psammomys > Psammomys obesus. The sequence continues at coordinate 1,632,471 of NW_026593895.1, forward strand.
CAGTCTCTGTCCATCTGGAAGTGAAAAGCCAAGAAAGAAGAGGCTTGTTCAGACCAGACAGGGATTGGAACTGTTCCACAGAGCTTGTCTCTGAGCCCTTAGAGGCCCCCAGCCAGAGGTGAAGGCTGGTGCCTTGCCCGAGGTTTGGGTAAAGGCCTATCTCTAGCCAAACTGGCTGTGAACGTGTTGCTGCATGGGAGGATGGACCACTGGTGCCCACCAAGATGGCTGCTTGAGGATTGGCCCACATGCTAGGGGCTAAGGAACAGAGCTGTCAGTCTGTCAACACAGCTGTTATTGTCCCTGCAGAGTGTCTGGGGCCCAAGGTCACTGCCCAGGGACAAGCAAGGAACCCCTGATCAGGACTAAAACTGATAACTATGGGCAGTAGGTTGATGTGTTCTAAATTGTTTTGGGTGCATGAGCAATAAACTAAAACTTTAGGGCAAATACCCTGTTTTAAAAAAACATTGTATTTTACTGTTTTTGTTTGTCTGTATGTGAGCACAGCTAGAGCAGTGTTAGGGAGTCCAGAACTGGGGATCGGATCCCTTGGAGCAAGACTTACCAGCAGTTCTGAGATGCCTAACACGAGGGCTGGGAACTGAACTTGGCTCTTCTGGAAGAGCCGTATGTAGTCATTAGCACGGAGCCATCTCTGCTGCCTATGTATCTCTTGTTTTCCACCTGATGACTATACACAGCTAGGCATGTATAAGATTAACATCAGATGCATTGTGGGAAAGGACACTCTCAGTAGAGGAAATGATCATGTAACTTGACTCTGTCTATGAAAGTAGAGAACCACCCAATTTCCCTTCTATTAGCCAAATTTCTCCTTCTCTTGGACCCCACAAAATAAAAGCCCCAAATAATAGCCAGGGCACTGGAGCATCCTCACCTGTGTGACCCGCTGTCCGTCCTTCCAGCCTGCCCCCTTGCTTTCCTTTGAATAAAGAGTCCTTGCTATGTTTGCAAACTGTGTGGAACTTTATTTCAACGCCTTGAAGAAGAGGTGAAGAACCTGGATCCACAAGGAGGGCGGCATGTTGGGAGAGTCAGGGCAGGAGTCTCCACTAGAAAGTCATGCGCCCCCACCCTACCCCCAGGGACAGACTACGAAGCCCTGACTCCTAAACATAACGTGGAGTCTCATTTCCAGTTGCCCTTATTTCCCATGTGTGTGTCTGCCTCAGAGACATTATTCCACACTGGACCATTAGAGCAACTCAGTAAGACCTGGGGGACCAGAAGCGGAAGCTGCTGTCCCTAGGGATGCTCTGCTTTCCTGGGCCTGCTTCGCTGGATCCTTTGAGATCCCTTTGGGTCTGTCCCACTTGGGGTCTTGTGGCTCATTGACAGTCTCCCCTCCTCTGCTCCGAAGTGCCAGGGGCACATCCTCTAGGGTGACATGATTGCGTCTGCAGAGGACAGCATGAATAAGATCTCTCCAGGGTTCGTGTGCATGTGGCTGTCTTTGCAGAGCTTTCTTGGGAGCTAATTTCTGACTGCCAACTGCTGCCTCTCCCAGGGGCCTGATGGAGCCTGGCTGAATGTTCCCCAGTGTCTGTTGGAAAGGTCTGGGCAGCCAGAGAAGACAGCGTGGGCTATAGAGGTCTGAGGGCCCCAGGGAAGATCTGTGACTGCCAGCAGGGCATGTATGCATGGACAGTGAGCGCCCCGTCTTTCCTGACCATCAGCCAGCCATGTGCCGTGATGAGCCCTGACAAGAGATCATACAGAAATGGCACCAGATGCTGGCGAGTGAGAGGATGGCAGGTCCCAATGTGGGCTGGTGGCCACTCACATTGACATGGTGGAGTAGTCACATCTGGCCTCCTTGCCCCTCTTCTAGCTTTCTACTGCAGGAGGATGGTCTAGAGTTCTGCTGCACAGAATTCACTGTAGGTCTGACCAGCAGCAGGGATTTAATGCCAGACATTGCTCACTAGCTGGTGCTGGATGAATCAGGAAGCACGGCAGTACCCAAAGTACCACAGGGTCACCAGAGTGCCGAGACCAGGGCACCTGGCAGCATCCCATCCCAAGTTAAAGACTTCTTGGAGAGATCTGGGGCCACAGAAGAGAGGTCAGTTTAGCAGGAACTGGATTTATTATGACAAACACAGGCCACTGTCTAAAAAGCTGCTGGAAGCCAGCAAGGCAGACCTGTCAGGTGGGTGGAGGGCAAGGCATCCTGGGAGATGCAGCATCTGTGATACAGAGTCAGGTGAGGGAAGGGAAGGTAGAGGAAGGGATAGGCAAGAAGGCAAGTCAGATGGCTTGATAAGGCAGAGTCCAGTGGTTAGCCTGATGCTGGTGCTGGCCCTAATCTCAGCTTGGTGGTTCCTCTGCTTGGTCAAGGCAACAACATTGGCCCTAATGGCTTTGCTCTGTAGGAACTGAGTTAGGCCTACTTACACATAGAGGCCCATAGTGCAGTCCAGAGGATACCATCCCTCTCCACATATACTGCCCAACCCTCTTAGTGCTTTGTTGTTGGGCCTGGGTTGTCACAGAGGTTAGCTGATGTTTGTGTAAGTTCCAACGCTCCTGTCCTAGGTGGGGACGATGGTCTTCACGAGTGTATGTGTGGAGTGTGAAGTATGATGAGACCCCATGCAAACTGTTCAAGCTCTGCTCTTTCCTCCCTTCCCCAGTGGTAACTGCCTGTCTGGGGTGAGGGTGGGGTGCAGTCCATTGAAGAATGCAGGGGACATCTCAACTCAACATGTCCTGGCAGCGGGGCCTGTGCCAACCTCTGAGGCAGCCACAGAAGGCAGGGAGACTAGAGCTATAAGCCTATCGTTCATTGCTCTGGGAGCCAGAGGAAGCTGGAAAGGCTGGTGGGGAGGAGGCGGACTGAGGAAGTATAAGCAGAGCAAGTAAGCAGAGGGCTTGAGAGGGCCTGCAGCAGGTGATGCTTGCTGGCTTGCAGAGATTCCTTGGATGGGAGGACCCCAAGTGCCCTTCCCAGGCATGAAAAGGGCCTGTCATGGTAGAGAAGCGTTGTCCCCGGGTATGAGGGAGTGACAACATGGAGCCAGGTCTCAATGCCCTCTATGGAGGTCTGAAGGGGTTCAACAGGGCAGGAGCAGGAGACTAGGGGAGAAACAGTGGTCAGGACAGCAGTCAAAGTCCAAGACTTGCTTGCAAACTGCCTTAAGAAAGACTGAAGGGAGCCAGACTCATGTTTATAATCTCAGCCTTGGGAAGCTGAGGTAGGAGGATTACTGCCAATTTGAGGACAAACAGAGTTGCAGAATGAGATCTTGTATCAAGAAAGCATTACAAAAAGAGGGGCCCAGGTAGGCTGAGCAACTATCCTGAGGTCATTCAACGAGTTGGTCCTTGGATCCTTCAGAGATCCAGGGTTCAGTATCCAGAAGGCAAGGACAGCTCTAAGCCACACAGCAGCCTGTCAGGAAACTTCCTGCTTGTCACGGAGCTGTGTCAAAGGAGCCACTGTGGGGCCTCCTAACAAGTTCCAGTCACCATGTTAACCAGTGCCTGGGGACCTGACCCAGAGGAGCAGAGCCCAGCTTCACACTCAGAGGCCTTGTTGGGGGGTAGGGGGGTACAGCTTCAGTGTTAGCCTTATTTGTTGTCATGACAACCCAGGCACCTTCTGCACCTGTCTCTTGAAGACCATAACTTCTCATGGAAAGGGTGGAGGTGGTGGTGGCTGCAGGCAGACCTACCCTACCTTGGGTTAGAGTGTAGATGAGGTTAATATGCTAAGGGTCAGAGGGCAGGAGACCCCTTACTCTGCTCCCCTTATCACCTGACCTATTTATACCCCAAGGTTTCAGTGCTGCGAAGGCACCCCAGCTAACAGAAGACCAGTATTGGGGGTAGACAGCTTGTGCTCAGCTGGGCTCTGCTCTGTGAGGTGCTCCCAAAGGCTTTGAGCCAGCAGGGAATGTCACATAGAATGTCAGAAGTCTTTCTGTCCGCACTGTGCCTGGCAGCAGCTGGGGGAATGACAAACACCCGCAGCCATTTACTCCCCCAGGCAGGGCTGCGGCTAACGCCTTCTAGGAGAAAAGCAGAGAGTATTTATAAACTCAGCGCTTGGGTGGACAGTGTTCCTTGCACTCGCTCTGGGCTGCCCGAGGTGCCTTGGTTTCCCCTTGCTGTTGTCTGTCTGCTTATTCCTGCCTATTCCCTTCTCAGGGAATGACCAGGGGAACTGATCCCTAAAAAGCGATCCCCAGACACCCCAGCACACAAATGGGGCAGGACGGGAGGTCCCCTGCTGTTGAGTAAGGGAGGCAGGTGAGGCAGGTGGGTGAGGGTCTCGTGTGGGTGGATGAAACATGAAAGTAATGGTTCCCTGTGTGGGTTGAGAGTTCCCTGTGGGTGGGTAAGGGTGCCATACTTGGGAAAACCTTCTGAAAGGCAGCCTTAGTGGATTCTTTATCAGCCCCAAGGTGTGAAGCAGGCCACTGTGTGAACTTGGAGTTCTTAGGTTCAGAGAATTCCCAACCAAAACAAAGCAAAGCAAAAACCAAACCAAAACAGAACAGAACAAAACAAAACAAAAAAACCTTACTGGTAAGTTAGCAGAGAACTGGGCTGGGGACATTCCCCCAGGGGTCTTTGTGACACCATTCATTCTGGGACATCCAGTCATATAGTGGACTACCCTATAGTAGTCCCTATGAAGGGACCCTGGCCAGGGCCCTCCAGTTGGGTCAGCTCCTGAAGGACTTGTCTGTGGAGGCTCACAAGACCTTCTCTCCTGACCTATGTTCTAATTGGGTGGTGAATATAGCTCCCAAGGAAAGCTTGGTGCCATTTGACACTTGACAGGTGCCATTTATCAGCTGAGCATGAAAAAATCTGGTTCCCGTTGCCTTCTTGCAGGGAAGGTGGCTGCTGCCATCACAGGAATCACCTGTTCTCAGGTTTCAGGTGAGACTCAGGCTGGCAGCTCAGAGCTGGAAAGTGGGGCCAGGGTGGTACCCTGGTTGTTATTCTGCCTATGACCACACTGACCCTTGGCTCCTTCTGGTGGCCACACAGATTGCAGAGGGACCCCAAACCACACCAGACTCCCTTACCTCCCTAGTGCCTCTGTCCTCCTTTGCAGCCTTTGGATGGAGTGAGAAGTCTTTGTGCTTAATTAAGACGCATGGTCCCGCCAATGGGAAAGCGGGAAATGGCTGGGCTGTTTTACAAATACAAACAATTCTTGTTCATTATCCCTTAATTGAGGCAACAAAGGCCCTGGAACACATCCATCAGAAACACATTCATGTACATTATCAGAGAGGACTGGGTTCTGTGCTCACAAAAGGAATAGCACGTGTTCCAAGCAGGAGTTACCCGCAAAGGGAAACAAAGGCCCTGGAGCCCAAATACTGCGGAATTAGCCCAATTACACAGCTGACAAGGCGGGGGAGAAGTTTCCTGGCTCCTGGCCAGCTCTCCTCTGAGCCTCTTTTTACAGCGTCCACTCTCCTGATACCTCATGGGGTGGGCTAAGAAAAGAACCTCTGCAGACCCTCTTTGAGCTCGCTCTGAGGCCCTGGTGGGGGACCTAAGAAGTGGTGAGCTGATGTGGGCTCTCTCCAGCCTTCACAGTAACCTAAGTCCCCGAAGCAGCCTGGCTGGAATTACCACTTCCCTCCTGTCTCTGTATTTCTTAAGACATTGTCCTAGTGTTGGGTTTTTACCACCAACCTGTGGCTGGCCAGAGCATGGATATTCTTTGTTCAATTTAAGAGGATGGCTTTGGGGCTGGGCCTTCCGCATCCCATAGTTACACAGCTAAATTCTGGGATACCCATGGACTTTGCATTTGTTCCTGTTTTGAACAATTCTGTCTGGTCACTTTGAAGGTGGAGTTACCTGTGACACAATGGCTCCCAACCTGGCTTTGGGGTCTGACTCCCCCTCACTGCCTGCACTCCCTTACCCACTTAGAGCTCTCGATGGGCACCATCTCAGCAACCCCACAGCATCTCAAATGGTCCATGGTCATTTAGCACCAAGTGTTCAGATGGCTCCCAGGTCCCCAGCATGGGTGGCTCTGACTCTGAGTCCCAAGAGCTCAAGGTTCACAGGACTCTAAGTCCTGGCTGACACCTCAGGCCAGCACTGGGCTATTGAGAGGTGTGGGAGGCTGTGAGGACGGTGAGGAGACCTGGATGAGATGCCTGAAGCTGAGGGGAATATTGGGAACATGGTGGGGGGGCATGCCTGGGGAAGGGCTGCCTGGGGGCTGGAGGATGGGGCTGGGGATGATGATGCTTCACAGCCTTAAGGGAAAGATTAGAGGCTATAGGTGACAAACTGGGGGTAGCTAAGGGGATGCAAGAAGCCTGAGGGGGCTCTGAACCTGCTAGCTCTGGCGGAAGGAGAGGCCTGGGAGTTCCTTCTCCACCTGTGTCTCCATCTGGGACTGCTGCTTTGCCATCCAGTCACCACACACTGGGCAACAGTGGCTGAATCACACACCAGCAGCCTGAGATCATGGATGGAAGGCATCAGGCTGCAGGAGAGCATTTCCCTGTGCTCTCTGGATGAAATCAGGAGTATCTTTTGTGGTTGATGTTTTCTTTTTCCTACAATTTTCCCATAGTCAGGTCCTTTAGAGTCTCACCTTCAAGCACCAATACTCTTCAATATTTCTTTTAAATAGAGGTAGGCTAACCCCAGGAGGAACTCTAAGGACCAAGATATTTTCCATTGCTCTTCAGGTATAATTTCTCTGTTTTCTCCACTGCTTAGCAAGACATAAGGATTTACTGGCTCATAAAACTAAAAGATCCAACATAGACTTCTGGCATGGCTGGATCCAGGTGCTCTAGCGATGCCATCAGCACTTTCTCTTCTCTCTGCTGGACTTAGTGGGACTCAGGATACTGCTTCCCAAAGCAGTAGCGAAAGTTGGGCTTCCCCTTCCACAGAGCCACCCGCTTCCCAGCAGTGCTGACCAACCCCTGCAGAGATGACCCTGGTTGGCTCATTATGAATCAATAATTCTGCTTGGGTCACTGACCGAGCGTGTCTGGTCCTATACCTGCCCAGAAGATGGCTTCACCTACCCCAGCTCCCCGAGGAGGGATGGAATGGTCTGCTCCAGTATCTCAATGGCAACAATTCAGCCCCTCCCCAAGTTGCAGGACCCACCCTGGTTGCCTAGCTCCACCTAGAAGGGGACCTGTCTACCAGGTGGCTGTGGACAGTAGGGTATTTGTGGCTTACGGATCCTCGGATCCTTTATAACATACTCTTGCCTACAGCCCTCCTCCCCAGGGCAGCCTCTCCTTGGTATTGTGGTCATTGGAGTCAGGTCTCCTAGACTATTGGGGGAGAGCAAGATATCACATTGATCTGGGGGCTGAATGAGGCTTGACTGAAAGAACCCTTGGTCAGGGTTTTTCTGCTCCCTCTGAGATCTTGGCAAACCCATTCCTCCTAGAAAGGTACTAGGTGTTGGGAAATTCCACACTTGTCCTGCTTCCCTCTTGAGGACTAAAGATCTCTGCTGACACCTCAGGAGCAGATAGCCCTCCTCAAAGGTGGGCCTGACTGTCCCAGACCCTTGGGTTGCCCCAGGCCACAGGCTTGTCCCGAGCCTGGCTTTCTAGACTCACTTGGGGCCCTGGCAGACAAGGTGTCTCCTTAACGCTGACTCTTCTCCATGTTGGCCCCTCTGCTCCCCACTCCTCATCCCAGCTTCCTGCAGAAGCCCTCCCCCACATCTATTCCTTTCTCTTCTCTCCCGAGGGGCCTGCCAGGTGCCAGTCCTTCACTGCTCCTTATTACCATCGTTTGTAAGAGGAGCAGGTGTCATATGTCATAGGTGAACATAACAGCTGTCTACAGCATGCAGTCTTACTGGGAGGAGGAAGACGAAGTCCAGGTTCCTGGGTGAGCCAGCTGGAGCCTAGCCAGACTCGGAACATTCATCCCCCACCTCAGAAGCCACAAATCCTGCCTCTATAGAGTACCTCAGGGCCATCGGATCCTTGCGGCACCACTCCCCAGGTCACAGATCCACTGTGCCCACTAAGCCTCCCTTCTGCACAGCCATTCCTGCTCTCAGACGGTCCAGGCAGCCATGAGTGCAGAGCCTGAGTGGCTAGCATGGGTCACAGAGCTTGACCCCTCCACTCTGTGGCTAGAGACCCAGGACACATCGCTAACCACTCACCATCTTGTGCTTGCACTACGAAGATGGAGACCCTGTCCCCTCAGAGCTGGCAGATCCATGGGGAGATAAATGGAAATGCATGTAGAGGGAGAGCTTGTGGAAAGAGAGAGGCAGCCACCTAGCCTTTTATGCAGCACCTCTTTGGGGGTCCACAATGGGACCTGTAACTCGTTGTACGTACCCACAGCCTCAGTGCCTGAAGATAAAACAACCGCACAAAGCCCTGGCATGTTGGGAAGCATCTGTGGAAAGGCTGATGGGGCATTTGAACACCTGCATCAAGGGCTGCTCCCAGGGAGCTGGCCTTGGTCCTCAGCAGAATCCATAGGTGAATGCTTGACCTCCACCTTTCATCTGGTCCTGGGTGTGCCAGGCCTGGTGATCACAGGCAGACAGTGGACAGACACTGTGACTTCTAGCTGTGTCTGTCGGTCAGCCCTTCCTTGCCATGGACCAGGCAGCAAGGCCAGGTGACCTTGAAGATGGCTCTTGTCTGGTTTTCAGATTACCTTACTGCTGGCCTTGCAGGCACTGGCCGGGGAAAGACCAGCTTGAGAAGGTCTTGGACAGCACGTTGGGCATGGCCTCCCTGTACTTGCCTGTATGTTGGGCTTCAGTCTGTGTTTCTCTGCTTGCTGTGAGTGTGGACTGTGACCCTGACAGCTGGCATTGGTTCACCCATAGGAGAGATGATGTCACCTCTCGCTGTTGTTTGAATCTGAAGTGTCTCTAAAGGTCTCTGTGTTGGAGATATAGCTCGCTAGCCTGTGGTGCTGTGGAAGGTAGCAGAGCCAACACAAAACAAAAAAACAGGGCTTGGTGGGAGAAAGTGAGGGGATCTGGGGGTTCCTTTGACAGGGGATATTGAAACCCATCCCTTCCTTTCTTTCTGTTTTCTGATCACCATTAACTGAGCCGCTTCCCCCACCACTGGCACCATGCTCCTCTCTGTCCACCCGAAAGCAACAGAGCCACCCAGCAATGGTCTGAAGCCTCCGACAATGGGAGCCAAATAAACCTTTCCTCTTTTTAAGTCGAGACAGCCATGAGGATTTGTGGCAGTGATGCCAGCTGCACTTGTGAAATTTGATGCCTTCTGCTTTCCTTCCACAGGGTGAGTTGCTGCGGGAGCACCAAGGAAAGCGTGTGATTTTTTAAGTGCTCGCTGACTCATGGAGTGCAATATGGCTGCACTCTTCTTCACCCCGGCCACCAGGAAGTTCACAGCTGACTGTGAGCAAATCTCTGCTCTCCTTTTTGTATTATTGCCAGTCTTTTCTGGATTTTTTTTTTGTCTTAAGCTAATTCTTCGCTTATCATTTATTATCAACTGTCAAAATCTATTTTTATATTCAAATTAAAAAAAAAGACACAGATGGCAGATTAAGCATGCTTCTTCCTCCCTTCCTCTGAATCCCTAGGAATGGCACGAGCAGGCCTCTTTCTCTTTGTCTCTCTTGTTCTGTCTTCGCTCTTTCATGAATCTCGAACAGCTCTGTAAAACTGTCAAACCATACAATGTAAGCGATGGCCAGCTTCTGAGCCCCCCTCTGCAGAGGGGACTGGACTGGTAAACAGTGTGAGGGTCCCTAGACTCCTGAACACAGGGTAGGGCTGGGATCGCTGTCAGGAGACTGGGTGGGGGCAACAGCATGAGTTAAGGGGGAGGTGTAGCATTTTGCTGGGGACAGAAGCAGTTGAGTGGCCTTGGTGGCAGGTAGGTACACAGTCATGAAGGTCCCAGGGCCCAGGAAGCAAGCTTTTGGAGAGACCTCGTGGGCTACTCTGGCCTGTCCCTCACAGCTACAAGTAAACAGAGGCAGAATCCGCCAATGGGCGAAACTCGGACACCGACATAAGCATCTGTGTGTGGATCAGCGAACAGGGGCAGCACTCAATGAGAGATGACCGCCAAGGAGGTGTGGCAAGCACCCAGAGCACAGGAGGGAGAGAATTAATGTTGTCAGGGGAAGGAGAGGAAACAAAGAGCTCATTGTAGATCCCAGGATGAAAACTGCTGGAATCCAATTTGGAAAGCAGGGTAGCTGGTGTGTGAAGGAGGCTGCAGAGGCCCATGCATTGAAGATGTGGTTTCAGCCCATGGCACTAAAAAGAGGTGATGGAAAGTCTAAGGGGTGGGGCCGAGTGGGAGGAAGTAGGGTCATTTAGGTGTGCCTCTGAAGGGATCCTGAGACCCTAGCCCCTTCCTTTATCTTAGCCTCTAGTCTCTATGAGGTGAGCAGGCTTCCTCCATCATGGCACAGCAGGTTGCCACCAGCCTAAAGCGATAGAATCAAGCAACCATGGGCTGAAGTTTCTGAAACTGTGAGCCCAAACAGGCCTTTCCTCGTTATAAGGTGATTGTCTCAGATATATATTCACAGCAATAGGAAACACACTAACACTCTACTATGTTAAAAAAAAAAAAGAAATTTATAATATTTTGATTACTGAGTGTTTTCTAATAATAAAAAAAAATCTAGAGTAGACCTTGAATTTTATTAAACTTATTAGTAAAAGTAGGGGTGTCTTAAGAGTTCTCTTTTAGCCTGTGGACATGCTGAACCCCCTCACTGGAGCCAGCTTCGCTTTCCCGCCTCTTAAGCTGTGTTGGGATTTTATTCTCTGACTAGTCTGATGGTTCTGTTCTGTTTGTATTTTATTTTGCTCAACTGCATGTTTGGGTCAGCTTTCCTCAGGTTGGGTGTAACGAGGCTTGAAGTATTCATCTCTTTCCTTGACTGTGAAACAGCTGGCATTGGACTGCTGTGAAGCAGCAGAAGCGACTGGGGAGGAAAGGGTTTATTTTACCTTCCAGCTGCAGTCGGTGCATCACCCAGGGAGGAAGCTGGGGGCAGGAACTGATGGAGAGAGCGTGGGGAACACAGCTTACTGGCTTGCTCTTCACGGCTTGCTCAACCTGCTTTCTTTCTTTTAATTTTTGAGACAGGGTTTCTCTGTGTAGCCTTGGCTGTCCTGGACTCACTTTGTAGACCAGGCTGGCCTCGAACTCACAGAGATCTGCCTGCCTCTGCCTCCCAGGGTGCTGGGATTAGGTGTGTGCCACCGCATCTAGCTATCTTAGGACCACTCACCCAGAAGTGGCGCTACTCACAGTGGGTAGTCATTCATCATGCAAAACACCCCCACAGTCTTGCCCAAAGACCAATCTGAATGGAGACATGTTCTTTTGCCAGATGACCCTGGTTTATGCCACACTGAGAGACAACTAGCGAGCACACAGCCTGTTTGACAGGTGTCATGGACATCAGTTTCAGAACGGATGCCCCAGCGTTGGGAAGCCAGTCTTCCCTATGGCTGGGTGCATAGAGGCAAGAGTGAGGGTTTCCCTCCTCCCTGAGAGCTTTCACAGTGACAGGAGGGATTCCAGCGGGGGTCATGTTTCTCAGCCAGCTGGGCTCTGCTCTGCCCCGAGTGTTCCTCATGCCAGACACTCTGTCTGACAATAGGCAGGTAGACACAGCACAGAGCTGATTACAGATTTATGGCTAAGGACTGGTATGTCACAGTCTTTTCCCTCAGGACCCCTTCGACCTCTTTGCAAAGAGTCCCACAACACTGCTTTCATCCCTCTACTGACTGGCCCCACTCCTGGTCAGGCCACTCTGCCCATAAAGCCAGAGACTGGGAGGGGCATGAAAGGGGCAGAGACCTTCATGCTAGTGGAACTCAGAAGGTCCTGGCTTCCAGTGTGCAATTCTGTTTCTCTTGGTGTCACCAGCAGTGGGGTGCATCTGCACTTGAAGTGTCCACAGTGCCTCGATGAGCTTGAGTGTTTGGGACTGTGCCCAGCCTTTCAGTGGGGTGCAAACCTGGAAGAGGGTTCACTTGTTCATAGGTGGTGTGTGCTTGGCTTTGGACATGCAAGTCTCTTTTCCAAAATGGCCAACCAATTTACTTTCCCTCAACTGTGTAAGGATGGGGAAAGCCCCACCTGTGGATGAAGAACTACAGGCACTGGATGGCTGAAGAGAGCAGGAGAATCAAGTCTTCCCCAGGCATGAGCTTCCTGATAGGTTATCTGATCCCACACAGCCAGCCCTAAGCTCATGTACATACACACATCACTAAACGGACTCAGCAAGCTGTGCACACACACTCCCGTCCACTCTACACTGAGTGGCATCTTTCCTTAACACTTTGATCTTTCTCCTCTCATGGAAGCCCTTTCTTAAGATGTCCTTGTTGTAAATCCCCCCCCCCCCCCCGTTCCATGTCCTGTGTGTTCATTTCCTGGTGAAGTTTTCTGATATCAGCAAGTCTCTACAGGGCTCCAACTCACCCATCATGTTTATGGCCGATGTGTCTCTCCATACCGTAATGAGGTAGCCCTCTTAAGTCCCCCTCAGCATCTCCATTCATTGAGGGCTGCATTTAGACATCACTTCTGCGCTGAGTTCCTCGCAGAGCCTGTCTGGAAATGCACTTTCCCCTCACTTCGTCTGAGCAGTGGGTGGGCTGCCACCATTTCTTGGTTATTACCTACGGAGCTAGTATTTGCTTACATGCTTACTATTTAGCACCCTCACCCACTGTAACACTCTTCTTTAAAAACTCTTCTTTTTTTGGGGGGGGTGTGAGGCCTCCCTTCCAACCTCCCAACCCTACGTGGGAGAGATAAGGTTAGGGGGGAGAGAGGGCCCCTTTACTTCTCCCGGCTGTTGAGGGTCGACGGGTCTTTTAGGCTCTATACCAATCTCCATTAACCACAGATGCAGCCAGCAGTCTCCTCTGAGCCCCGGAGAGTTTCTCTCCGTCTGTCAGTCTGCTCCAAACCGCCACACCGTCTCTGGTCTCTGGTCTCTCCAAACTGCTACACGCCACATGCCAACACTGACCGCCACCGCTTGTCATGTTTATACTCTCAGAGTCCTAGACCACACCCCTCTTCATGCTGCTTCCAGATGACAAAAGCCACACTCTGCACCAGATAATTAACAGGTGTGGACAAACAATAGCCCAACTAAAACCCCACACTTGGGATTAAACAAAAATTTACTTGCATAACGTAACTGAGTTTACAAAGAAACCAAAACTTCCATTGCAACCCACCACCCTTTTGTAGACAAAGCCCAGATGTAACCATTTGATTCTCTGGTTCTTCACAGCCCTCCATGTGTTTCTTAACATGCACAGACTTGGAAGGCTGCTCCAGTGACAACTGTTACATCTCCATTTCTAATGAGGAGGAAGAAAGATCAGGGAAAAGCTCATGTTTTCAACTACAAGATATTTGACAGGAAGCCGACACGACCTTTGTGTTTGTGCTCCTCCCATAACCATGTACTGGACCTTCCAGAAGTGACCGCACCACAGAATCGGCACCTGAAGAAGAGGCCTGGCATCCTGGAGGGCCGCTGGCAATTGCTAGAATAGTATCCTGCCCCTAGTTCTCCTTGCTGCCTCTGGGATGAAGTCCTGTCCTCCATTCCACGTCATTTTCCTCCTTTCTGGAAAGGACCCAGGGGCTTCTGGAACCTCCTGGTCTCTGGATGTTCTGGGATGGGTGGGACTTCAGGTCCCTTCCTGTCCCACAGTGCACCAAAGGGATGGGAGAGCATGTGAGATGCCCACACTGGTGCAGCAAAGGCCCGTGGGAACTCAGACTAAGATTCCTCACAAAGATGTGGGTCCAGTGACACAGCCCCTTAATTGGCGGCCCTGAATATCAGTTGTTCCTAAGCGAGGCTTGGCATGAATCACCTGGGGATCTTGTTAAGAATCCAGAACTTCTGAGCCAGTAGGCTCGGGATGATATATCTGGTTCCAAGTGACAGAACATCAACTACCTGAGGCCACAGGGAATTGATTTGAAGGCAGGGTTGGTGGGGGCAGGCTGACACTGCAAAGAGGCTGGGCAGGATGGTGGGTACCTCCTCACCTCTGCAGGCCTGGCCACCCTGGGGCTCCACTACCGTGACCCCAGTCTCTCTACAGAGCCTGAATCGTGACCTGACTGCTGAGACCGTGAGCCAGGGCTGCGACTGACAAGGCTTAGGCTCTGCTCACCTAGCAGGGAGCCTGCTGGTGTCCCCAGGCCTGAGCCCAGTGGGACAAAAAAAAAAAAAAAAGTCTTCAAAAAGCCAGCCTGAGGTCCCATCCTGAAGCCAGATGGCAGATCCTGGCTGAGAAGAGAGCCTCAGCAGCCTCTCCCTGGTGGCCTCAGGGCAGCCCCTGTGTGTTCTCTTGGAGAGGCTTCAGCCTGCTGCTCAGGTAGCTGGCCAAGGGTTAGGAGTGCCTCAGAGTCTGTGACCCTCTGTGAGTCGCTGCTGGCCATGAGCAGAGACCATCAGCCTGTGCGGTGATACTTTCTCACTGCTTTCTGTGAGACACCGCAGGGCACTGGGGCCTTGCTGAGGCCCTCTCTTGTCCATCTGAGCCCCCTCACCCCCGCCTCAGGTCTTTCACTGGACAGCCCAGGGAACTGACAGCTTTGCAGTACACCTTCCCTCCTGTGCAGGGAAGAAGGAAAACTTTACATCTTGGCCTCTGAGGAGCCCCTCCCCCTACACCCACAGCCCCTGACAAAAGCGCCCCCTTTAGTTAGGCTGAGATCCTGCACCAGAACCTCACTCTTTGCTGACCCATAGGTGAGCACTGCAGGCTGCAACTTAGCTTCTGGAATCTCATTCAGCCTACAGCTGTTTAAAAATGGAACTGGCCATCAATAATTAAAGTAAGAGTAGGCATTAAAAGTTCATGTTTCAGCTCCTCTCGAAAGCCTGACATGGTTTGTCCTGCTGAGCCTGCACCTACCCACATGTAGGAGGTATCCCTTGGGCTTTCCCAGTACCCAAGAGAACGGATCTCAGGCTCCTTCACAGTCCAGCAGGGGTCATCCCCCAGGCTCTTCCAATACCCAGGAGGAGGGCGGTCCTTAGGTTTCCCCAGCACCCAGGAGGCTACTCAGCAGTCTACATTGCCGCCTTGTTCCCTGCTGTGTGTATGACCCTTCTGCTGGGAGGCTGGGATTGGTTCTGGTCCTTTCCACCATCACTGTCCAACACTCCCTGCTGGTGTGGCCGCTCTGGGCTGCAGCTGTCTGCTGGTGAGCAGGCCTGGGGAGGCTCTGTGCTGCCACGGTAGTGTTGGGGAGTGGGGTGGTGTTCTAGGTTGTCCTGTCACATTGTCTCTGAGGGTGACACATGACCTTTGCCTTGACTCTGACCTCTGACCTCAGCATTTTCCCCTTAGGTTTCTTCTCTGGCATTTGGGGACAGGTGGGGTAAGGCAGGGGTCAGTAATAGAGCCAGAGTATTTAGCCCAAGCTGAGACCTTGCCCAGGGCCCTTTCCTCCCCATGTGGGGCCATATTGGTGCCTTGAGCTTGGGCTCATCCTAAGGGGACCCCTGGCCTCCCAGAACTGCTTTGTGTAGATGGGTCTCGCTGTGTACGTTATGAGCCCCGTTGGCAGTTTTGGGATAGCACCCCAAAAGTTGGAACAGAGCTAGTCTCACTTTTAGGAAGGGACAGGATGGCATCAGGATGATGTGCCTGACTTGGACCCTGTCCATTTTGAAAGAAAGCTAATCATGATCAGAGCGGCAGAAGGAGGAGAAGAAGGTGCAGCCTGACCAGAGAAATCTGACTGGGAGCAGGAGTGGGAGGTACGAGGAGGGGAGGGAAGAAAGGACCAGGTGGCCAGGACCTCAGCTTGGAACATCAGCCTCCAGCTATGCCCTGTCCCAAGGTCTCTCCTTTCTTTCCATGCTCTGTCTGACTGTCTCTGTTATCTCTCTGGGTCTTTCTGTCCTGTCCGTATGTCTCTGTGTCACTCTGCCTAGCCACCCTGGCATCCCGGGGTCTCTCTCCCTCTCTCCCTATGTATTTTTGTCTTTTCATGCTGTTTCCTCCCCTTCTCTGTCTTTTGCTCTCTCTGCTCATGGCTGTCTGTCTGCATGTCTCCTTGGGGTGGTTGGGTGGCTGTCTGTCCATCCTCTCATCTCAGGCAGCTGGAAGCATCCCCTGCGTTTATTGATGTGTGGTTGTGAGATTCCCTTTGAATACTGCAGCAGCCAGTTGCTGGTTGCCAAGGGAACGGGTCAGGAGAGATGGGGGAACTGAGGGGGAGCATAGAGAGCCAGGCGGGGAGGGGGGCTGTGGGCACGCTTTTCTGTTTTCATCTTCTTTGGTGCGTTCCTTTTCCAAAGCATAGAGAAAGGACGACAATTTAAAATGATTTTTCAAGAATCAACACGGCAGAAATAATGGGTCCTAATTGTGCTGGCCTAAAAGCCAGGCAGGGAGAGTGGCAGCTTCCTGGTGCCCGGAGAGAGCTAATGGCCAGACTTAGAGAGTGGAGCCACTCGAGAGCCAGGAGCTGCTGTGCCTGCTCCCTGACTGGCATTGCCCAAGGCCACCCTCCTTAGTCCTTGCTGAGAGCTTAGGATTCAAAGCCCCAAAGTCCTCACAACCCCCACCCAGCAGGAGAGGCAGTTAGGTGACCACACACACACACACACACACACACACACACACACACACACACACACGGTACAGGCCTCCTGCTGCTTTCAAGTGGGAGGGGCTGGGCAGAGAGACCTGATATGGCAAACTTTGGGTATTCTCTAGCAGCTTTAAAGAAATGGTCTTGGTCTCCTGATTTCACCATCATGGGCACAGACAGAATTGATGCTGGCGCAGTGCCCACGCTGGCCTCACCACCTGCACCCCGGCCTCTGCTGTCCGAGTCAGCAAGTCCTATGAATAGAATGAGCCAGGCTATCCACTTCTGGGATCACCAGGATTGTGGGGGTTGCACAAAAGGGGGAGTTCTGGGTGCAGACTTGGCTTGTGCAGTCCTATCACTTACCAGCTTCAACTGGAGGGAGACTGGGAAAAAAAAACAAAACAAAACAGGGAACAGACTGAATCTGAGAGAACAAGCACCACTCCAAACACATCAGGGCAAGATACCAGGATCCCAGCTGATACATGAGCTGCTGTGTCAGGCTTGGAGGCTTGGAGGCAAACAGGCTTGGAGGGAGAGGGGGTATGAAGAGCATTGGGTAGAAGGGAAAGGTCTTCGGAGAAAGACTTCATGCTGAAGATTAAACAGAGAGGCCTTGAGGACCTCCCCCTTCCCCAGCCATCAAGGGGAAGCTGCTCCATTCTGGGACATGCCACCTAAACACCTCAGTCTTGTCCCTAACATCAGCTCAGCAGGACTTAAATCTATAAGGGCACCAGCAGAGTCCAGTGCAGAAGCCCAATGCATTGGTTTGAGCCATCCCATGCCTGCCACTGTCCTAGGCAGCTAGAAGCCTGTCTCCTGGCTGGTGTTACCTCATCTGTCCCATTATCATCTTATATCCTGCCAGCAGGTGCCCAGTGAGTCTGGGGCCCAGTGGAGGACAGTAGTCGTGTCTTATATGTCGGGCCTGACTCTGTGAGTTCTCATCTTCTCTCCTACCCAGTCCTAGCCCCTAGTGGCCTCTGGCATGTGAAGCTGTCCATCATAGCAAGTGGAGCTCTGGAGGTCCAAATGATGTGCCATTGGCCTTGCTCACTGCGGTGGATGGGGAGGCAACCGAGGTGGGAAGGGCCACAGACACAGGAGCGCTCTGCGGAGCTGTACCGTGGAGGGAGAATGGCTAAGGCCACGGGAGGGCCTTGCAGAGATTCAGCAGCTGGGGGAGCTTATGTGATGAGTGTCACATGAGACGATTCTCCTACAGAGTCCCTCCCCAGCCCCTGTGACAATTTTCCTTTAGGCCTCTGTCTCTGCTTCGCTCTTCTTCTGACATGAGTTCATCCCAGTCCAAAGGAAGCCTGTGTTTAGCTTACTATTCCTGGTGCTTTTGTGTGATGGGACTTGTTGACCCTCCCAGGTCCCAGAGACAGGAAACACTAATGCCAGCATGTCTTTAGGGCAAACCAAGCCCTTCCTCTGTGTGCTTTCACCCTCTGGGACACTGTTTGCCCCCTAACCACCTCAGGGTCAGGACAAATACCCTGCAATTGC
Organism: Psammomys obesus; assembly: GCF_907164565.1. Classification (NCBI taxonomy): domain Eukaryota; kingdom Metazoa; phylum Chordata; class Mammalia; order Rodentia; family Muridae; genus Psammomys; species Psammomys obesus. Next base: position 1,650,623 of record NW_026593895.1, read on the forward strand.
AACTCTAGAGCCCAGAGTTCTACCAGCGGTCCCTGCCACCTCATTCCTCGGACACAGGAAGAGTCCTTGCTACTCCATCCTTCTGCAAGCTGTGTCTTCATCCTGTTGACCTCACAACACCTGGCAGTAATACCTTGTAGATTGGATGCCTACTTCCAGAAGCCTACCCTGTCCTGTGGGAGGGACAGGGTATCTAGGCCAGATACCAACACATGCAACGGAGCAGGAGGGCAGAGCTCCCTATCCACCGGCAGCGACTTTCCTCTCTTAGAGGAGCTCAGTCGGTAACCTTGTCCCTTGTCCTGTTCCCTCCTCCGCCATCTCAGCACATCACCTGTGTGATTGTTTATCTAACAATTCTCTTTCACACAGCTGACTTTTGCAAAAGTCAGGGGTGTGTAATTTACATAATTGGAGATAGAATTTACATATAGTAAAATTTACTCCTCTAAGCACACAGTTCGGTAGGTTTTGACAAATAACCACAGGGAGGTAGCTGCCATAGCAATCAAGGACTCCTCCCTTCTCCCACCGCAAAACTGGCTTCCTACCCCTTTACCCAGCACCCCTGAAGCTTCCTTCTCATTACAAGTTGTCTTGGGAGTCATGCAGCATGTGGCTTCTGTGCTTGGCTTCCTCCAGTTAGCATAATACAGCCTTTTTAAAAAGTCAAGCTTAATCCTCGGGTCACAGTGTATTTCCCTTGCCAGTGCTCATGCTTGTTTCTGCCGTGTTTGCCCACAGCCGACCGGCAAGGCGACAGCCTCGGCGTTAGGGTCAGGCTGTCGAGGCCTGTCTGTTACAGCCGAGTTCTCCCCTCTGCGTGTATGGTTTTCTGCTTTTTGACAAATGCTACAGCCAGGAGGCTACCGGTTGCTAGATGGACTGCTGTTCCTCATCACCTCAAATCTTCCATGGACACTGAGGGAACTTGTGTCTGGTCAGCTCAGTTTCTCAGCGTTTCATTGCGGTGGAGTCCAAACACCCCTTGGAATCTGGTATCCTCTCCAAAACACAGATGCTGCCCTGGCAGGTCTATATACTCAGATCCACTCCTTTCTTGTGTGGCCACTCATTCCCAGTGTACAGTTTTCCACTTGAGCCTCTCAGTAGCAAATTTCTCTGAGTGTCTGCACACAGGTCTCTATTGGTGTGGTGAATGTGTGCATGCCTTTAGCAGGGCCATCCAGCTGTTTCCAGTGCCCATGCTATGACATCTCTATTCCATCCCAAGAGGCTTCGGGAGCCCTGACTCTTCAACAGCACTCTGAGGTTTCACACTTGGGGAGTATCTGCTAGGTGGTACCTCTGGACGTATGTTCTTCCAATGACTGGTGACACTAATGACCCAAGCATTACTCACAGGCTTCTCCCCCTGCCACCTCCACCCCCAACACACACACCCTTTCTGTGAACTTCTCTTGAAATCTTCCCTTTTTTGTTGTGGGTTTTTGTTGTTGTTTGTTTTTCACTACTAGACATTGAATCCAGGGCCTATGCATGCTAGGCGAACGCCAGGCGAACGCTCTGCTCTGCCACTGTTCTATATCCTGCCCATGTTTTATTTTTCGACAGGGCCTTACTAAGTTGTCCACTCTCGCCTCATACTGGCTCTGTAGTATGGGCAGGGCTTGAATTCACAATCCTCCTGCCTCAGCACGTAGTATAGCTGGCATTACAGGCCTGCACCACCAAGCCCTGCTTTCCTTCACCTATATTTATTGGGGTGTTTAATCTTCCTTCTATGTCACAAGATTCAACCAACATCCTAGACACAGTCTTCAGTCACGTGTATGTTTGGTAAATACATTTTTTTTCCTGTCCTTGGAGCATCTAGTTTTGATGAGGCCCTTGACTCATTTTTAAAATAACAAAGTCGTTTCTTAGTTTTACAGATGACTTGCCCCGACACACCTTGAATCTTTTTTCTCTTGTCACCTGCACCCTGACCCTGAAGCTCTGCTTTGACACCTGTCATGTCCCTGGCTGGAACTCAGGCCATTCTCACAACCATTTCTGAACACAAAGGAGTCTGGTTTGCAGGAAGGGAAAGAGGGGGAAAGTGGAAGCGAAGAACTTTCCAGTGTTTAGAATGCACAGAAGCTATGCTTCAAAACACCAGAACCTAGAAGGCCACTTTGAGCTAGTGATAAAGGACACAGAATATCCCTGAAATTTAGGGACTGGTATCACAGACCTATGGCACCAGGCCCCGTGCTTAGGAGGCTGAACCAAGATTGCAACTTGAAGGCTACTCTAGGTAATTTAGTGAGAAACTCTAAGGGGGACCACGCGCACAGCCCCACCCTCAGGGCCAAACTGCCACCGTCATCATGGGAACAGCTAAGCTACTCCCAAAAGACCATCCCAGCTGGGCTTGGTGGCTGCTGACATATCCTCTCAGAAGGATTGGGCTAGGAATGTCATGGAACCCTTACCTGAGAGTAGCCAGGTGTGTTTCTCAACCAGTCGTGAGCGATTCTGCCCTAATTGCATGAGACCTTGGGGCCTAGGGAGGCACCTGAGTCTATGCTGGGAAAGGGGGCTCCACTATGTGGCTGTGGGGAAGCCATCTCTGCGCTGGGTGTGAAGGCTTCCCAGGGTTGCTGCTGTAGGGTTCCCTGAGCTGTCTGCAACCCTTTCCCCGGGGCCCTGGTCAGGCCTGGTGTGACTCCTTTCCCAGGGAAGGATCATACTTTGGTTTGACCTTAGGAGGAAGGTTCAGATGCTGTTTACATCTTCCCCCTCGGGAGGAATTCTTGCAACATCAGTCAATGTAGAAATGGTGTTTTGAACAAATGGTGCAGAAAGTCACAGGAAAGAACGAACTTGGACCTTTACCTCACATGAGCAACAAGTGAGTCCAAATGGGTTGAAGGTAGAAGGTTCTGAGAAATAGAACCTGTCACCTCCTGGGTGAGATCTGGGGTGAGTCCATGTTCCCGTGGGTTCTTGGAAAGGGTGCCAAACCGCACCAATCTGGAAAGAATGAATTTCGTTGACATAAGGTCCTCCCTGTGTAGCCCTGGCTATCTTGGAACTTACTTTGTGGAACAGGCTGGCCTTGAACTCACAGAGATCTGCTGTTTCTGCCTCCTGAGTGTAGGGGTTACAGGTGTGCACCACCACACCTCACTTAATAATGAATAAATTGGCTGTGGTGGGCACATGTGTGGAAGACACACCTGCTGTCACCGCTGCATGGAGGTGGACAATGGGTGTCACTGCTATGAGCAAGTATGTGGTGGAGAGTTGAGAGAGAAGGGGAAACAGTGGTCTGTTCACTATGAAGAGAGGAGGAACTGAAAGCCTGATGATGGTGAGAAACAGACTGATGTGAATAGCCTTCTCTGAGGCCATGGTAAGGTCCCAGCCTGTGCTGCTGCCAAGGGCCATGTCTGAGTCCATGGCCCTGAAGCAGCAGGAGTCTGTGTCAATTTCTGTGGCCCAAGTTACCACCAAAGGCCATGTGGACATCCTTGGTCTGTACAGAGTTGGCTCCACGCTTCATGGGCTGTAGCAGTGGGGAGAGCTGCCCCACCCCTCACCTGGGCAGCATGGAGAGCTGGTCCTGCCCCAAGAGGGTGCTCTCAGGAGAAATGCCTCCCATTACCCACCCCTAGATGCCTGTGACAGTCAGGAGAGTTGTGTCATGTTGTCAGTCCCCCACCTGACTTCCAGGCTTGAGCAGTGTGGGAGAGCTGGCCTGGTGGTTCTGGAGAGCCAGTACAACGCCTTTCTAGCTGTCACAAGCAGGAGAGCTGGCCCTGCCCATCGCCTGGGCATAGTGGGAGAGCTGGCTCTGGTGGTGCGGGTGCAGGTCAGCTGGCAGGCTGAATAACTCAGCCACTACCCAGACCCAGGTCCAAGGCTTTTGAGTGGGCCCACTCCAACAATCTACCCCATCTATGAACTGCTGGAGCATGTGAAGGAGTGGTTCTGCAGGACCAAAGCTGCAGGATCTCCATGACACAGGGCAATAACAGGATATCTGAGAGGAGTCCTGGTGAGGATCCAGTATTGACAGTGTAGCAGAACCAGAGGCCTTAAACCAGACCAATGACTCATTGCAATGAACATTTGCAAGTAAAGCTGTTTGGGCAAAACACAGCAGCTTCCACAGTGAGATGTTTTCTCCTTTCTTTCTTTCTTTCTTTCTTTCTTTCTTTCTTTCTTTCTTTCTT
>NW_026593895.1:1654816-1698446 GCF_907164565.1 Psammomys obesus
CTTTCTTTCTTTCTTTCTTTCTTTCTTTCTTTCTTTCTTTCTTTCTTGTTTTCTTGGGGGGGTAGGTTGCAAGGACAGAGTGTAAATATGGAAGGATGAGGATATGGGTGGGATTGGGGATGTAAAATTCACAAAGAGTCAATAAAAAGTAAAAAATAAAAATAAAAGAATGAATAAGCTAGTTTTATCAAAGGTAGAAACTCATTTTGCACAGAGAGGTGAGAAGGTGCTTCGAAGGCCAGGAGCACATTTTACAGCCTGCAATCCAGATTATACGAAAAATTCCTGCAATATAAAGAAAATAAAAAGATGAACTACTCAATTCAAAATGTCTATCTGCATTTCTTCAAAGATGACACCGTCACACAAAAACTGCTTAACCTCAGAAAGCCATCAGAGAAATGCAAACCTAAACCCCAGGATGGGATTCAGGAAATATCAAGAAGCCAAAGCCAGGCACTTTGCTCCTCAGACAGGTGGGCCACTTTCTAAAGTGATCCAACGCTTCCTCAGAATGCAAACTGGAGGAAGAGCAAGAGCAGGAGCAGGAGCAGCACATCACAGCGCTAGGCTGTCCCACAGATCAGTCAATGAATAGTCATGGAGGTGTTAATCATAATAAGCTCAGAAGTGGGAAGAGCCAAATGTGTCCCACACATCCAATGGAATATTATTCAGCCATGCAGAGGACTGAAGAAACTGTTTCCATAAGGACTTAAAAACACTGCTGTGAGCAGAAAGCTGGTCAGGAGAGATCAAGCACCATGTGACTCTGTTGGTGGGGCAGCAAACCCACAGAGGGGGGACAGTGGCTTAGTGACTGCCAGGAGCCCGGGGCCTGGTGTGAGGACTGACTTAAAGGTACAAAGTTTCCTTGGGAGTGATTAAAAGAAGTACATATTCCAGAAACTGCTGACGCTTCCATTTTTAAATGGCAGGTGTTAGGTTATGGAGTTATATCTCATTTAAAATGTATTTTTAAAGCCCTGTGTGCCCACGATGGCTGTGTGTGGAGGAGGAGGCAGGTGCTCTGAGGTCGGAGCCTGGCTGTCTGTGGTGGGGAGAGACCTAGGCCTCTCTTGAGCTGGGGTGCTCTCTGCCCGGAGCACTGCCAGGAAGGTTGCTGCTCAGAGTTCTGCGCCGGAATCCACACCCACTAAGATGTGTCACCTGGGGAAGCTGTGAGCCAGCTTGGCGTGGGTTGCTTCTGTCAGGCGTGCATGCCGGGAGACACCTGGGGCGCCAACTTCTGGGCCACCACCCGCCAGAGAGACAGGCAGCCTGCCGCCTCGCCTCCCTGTTTGCACAGCCTGGCTTCATTAGTGGGGAGGTGAGGATCTAATTTCCTTCAAACAAATGCCGGGGGTTGGTGCTTCTCTCCAACAATGAGCAGCGGCAGACGGTGAGAAATCTGCTCACACCTTCTGGGTCGGGATGGGGAGTGGCTTAGGCATGGCTGCCAGGGAGGCAAGCCCTGTGTGTCTAGCCTAGGCTTACCCACGCCCGGACTGGAGAGGAAGAGATGCAGCCAATTCATCTGCAGTAGAGAGGCCAGGACGTGGGGTCTTCCAACAGGCTTCCATGGGTTCCGTGTCAAGGAGCCAAGAACTTCCGGCATTTCTGCTGTGGGGCAGGCAGGGGTGCTGCAGCAGAGCCCGAGGCAGGCTCGTGGGCCAGAGAGCGGAAGCAGACCCTGAGGAGGGGTGGCTGAGTTGTGCTGGAAGAATGGTAGCCTCTGTGACTGCTGCAGTGCAGAACTGCTCCAGCAGGAAACAGGGCGGGGCCTGATATGTCTGTGTAGGTCAGACTCAGGCCAAGCGCTGCACATTCAAGGCCATAGCACATGCATTGGGGAGATCCCTTAGGAGGCTCACCTAGGGCCTTGACCAGCTGACATTCCCTCACGGTCTTGTGAGCTCCGCTGCAGTCTGCCGACATCAGGTACGGCACTAATTCAGGTCCTAGAGCGGCAACAGGGAAATCTGGCATCTCTGAGAAACCTTTCTTTGTGTTTTCGGGGAGGCCATGACCACCCAGCTCGCATGTAGACAGTCCTTCTCAGTCCTCGTGGCATGTTGTCATCTGGACCTGGCTACCACATACCAGATCCTGCTTGTGTTGGGTGACCTGATGCAGCGTGGGGCTGGTGTGGAGAGGGGCGCTCAGATACCCATCAGCAATCTCACTCTGTTACCCGTGGTTTCCACTAGGGCCATGGTGTTTCTGTAGGGTTGATTTTTCTTGCCATATGTTCCAGGCTTCTCTCTCTCTCTCTCTCTCGATGTGGGGGCCAGAGATCAATGGTGGATGTCAAGTATCTGCTGAAGGGACTCTCTACCTTATTTTTGAGATTATTCTCATTTAACCCAGAGCTCTACAATTTGAAGGCTGGCTGGCCAGTGAGTGCCAGGAGTCCACTTCTTGTCTGTCTCTCTAGGGTCCGGGCCTCCAGGAGTAGAGGCTGAAGGGAACAGAGATGAGGCATGCCCTAGAGAAGGAGGGGACTTAAAAAAAAAAAAAAAGGCTCTTTTGTGAGTGATGGTCATCCCTGGGAGTGGCCAATGTGACACAGCTCTAGCCCTCATGAAGGTTATACTAGGAAAACAGTGAACACCTAAACAAAGAAATAAAGTACATTGGTGGCGCACACCTGTAATCCCAGTGCCCAGGAATAAAGAGAGGAGGATCAGACATTCGAGGTTATCTTCAGCTATATAGCAAGTTCAAAGCCAGCCTGGGCTCCATAGGGCACTGTCTCAACAACAACAACAACAGAATCTAAGTGATGCTGGGTACTATCAAGATAATGCCAGAGTGTTGGGGGAAAAGGGGACAAAGTATCTGATAGTGCTAAAGCCAGGGAGCTGCAGGAAAAAAACAGATGCAGGGGATGACAAGGACAGGGAACAACTTAAACCTGGGTGCTCAGAGCTAGGGAGCCCCAAGATCGAGAAGAAGTGAGTAGGATTACACAGTACAGACGGGGTTGGGAAGCTGGTATATCGGTTGCTCTCTGGCACTGTGATAAAAAACCAACACGAAGGCAGCTTATGGAAACGTTCGTTTTGCTTTACAGTCCCAGAGAAAGTCCTAAACGGCGGGAGAGTCCTGGCAGCAGACCGATGGAGCAGCGAGCGGAGAGATCTCATAGTCAACCATGCACAGAGAGCAGGGAGGCTGAACTGGAAATGGGAGGAGGCTCGAAACCAACGGTCCTCAACCTTCCTAACGCTGCGACCCTCACGTTGCCGTCACCCCAAAACATAAAATTATTATTTTTGTTGCTACTTCATGACTGAAATTTTGATGCTGTTTTGAATTGTAATGTGAATATCCGTGTTCTTCCATGGTCTCGGGTGACTGAAGTGGAAGCGTTGTTCGACCCCCAAGGCGATCAAGACCCGAAGGTTGAGAACCCCTGCTCTAAACTCTCAAAGCCTGGAAAGGGGTGACAAGCTTCCTCCAACAATGCTCCCAAAGGTTCCATAATTTCCCCCAAAAGAACCAACCAGGGACCAAGTGTTCAAATGCGTAAGTATGAGGGACATTTCTCATTCAAACCGCCTCAGCTGGAGTGGCTCCCAGGAGCAGGATAGCACGGAAGAGAATGCTGCTGGTGAAGGTCCCTGAAAGGATGACAGTGATGCAGAAGGGCTCAGCCTGCTTCTATTGACAGCAAGTTGCGCACTGCCCCAAACGGCCTAATTAGCACCCTGCCCTCACCTTCTGGAGGTGCACACACCTCAGTCACCACGGCCGCCTGACCTCCAGCGGTGTGCGCACAAGCGTGTTATAGGGAGAGTGTCATGGCACCCTGCTCTCCGGGTACAGCTTTGAGAGCTGCGAACTGGAGATGATAAAATTCTAGATGCAAAACTGCCAGGAAACAGCTTTGAAGTGGCATGACAGTAGTTGTCACCAAACAGCGAACAGAAGAGCCTTCTGGGTTTCCACACCACCACTGCCTCCTCCTCTGAGGCAGGGAGCACTCCATTTGGTTTTTCTCCGATGGGTTGGTGAGTGCTACAGGCTTGGCTTCGCTTGCGTCTGTTCCCATTCATATTGATTTGGGTTTACTTCCTGTGTCTGATTTTTGAGTGGCAGAAGCCTGTGGTCTTCTGTGGTAAATCCCCTACCCTTCCACCTGTCTGTTTTCCTTTTGTGATTTCTTTCTTGTTTTCTTATTAGGGGAAGTTGACCTTTGAGTCAAGATGTATTCTCAGTGTCTTTTTATCTTTTTAGATGGGTGTTCTGCTGACCTGAAGCCTTGTACTTTTCCATAGTCAAATCTGTCAGTCTTTCCCATTCTGGCTTCTGGGTTTTATGTCATGCTTAGAAAGACTTTTTTCACACCAAGATTAAAAAAAGTCACCCACGTTTTCTTCTATTACATTTTTAGATTCATTTCTGACATTTGAATTTTAATGCTTTGGGATTTTTTTTTTAAGTATAAGAGAGATTTAGCTTTATTTTCCCAAATCTCTCCCTACACCATTTGTTAAACAATCCATCATTTCCCTCACGTTTCTTGCCATCTTTACCAGCTATTAAACACTGATGTTCATGGGCTTATTTCTGGCCCCTCCACTCTTTCTCACTGATGAATCTGTTCATATTTTTAAACTTTTGTCAAGTTCAATTTTCCTTTAAATTTTTATCAAAAATTCAATTTGAATTTTTATCGGGAGGCTGATGTCTTTGCATCTCCCTGCAGCTCCAGGTTTGAGTTCTGACCATCTTCTCTAACTTTGTGCCTCTTCACGGAGCTCCAAAGCTCTGCTCAAATGAGGTGTTTGGCTGTCTTAGCTTCTTTCCTTTTCTGGACATCTTTAATTCTCAGCTGCTGGTGAGAATAAGCCTCTCCCTTTTCTGGTGTCTTCAGCTGTTTATATTTTATGTAAAGCATTGCTTTTGATAGATTGTCTTTTTCAAAGATTTCTTTTAGTCTATGTGTATGAGTAATTGCCTGCTTGTATGTATGTGCACTATGTGTGTGCGATGCCCATGGAGGCCAGAAGAGGGCGCCGAGTCCCCTGGAACTGAAGTTACAGGTGAAGTTACATGGTGTAACTGAAGTTACACCATGCGGGGCTGGAAACCAAATCGGGGTCCTCTAGAAGAACAGTCAGTGAGCTTCACCTGGTTTTCTTGTGGGTCCTGGGAATCAAACTCAGGCCCTCATGCTTCCCGGCAATCACTTTACCAGTTTCCCTGCCAGCCACTGTTTTGCAAGATGGTCAGCCTTAGGCGCAGCCTGGTGGCTGTGGAAGCTGTCAGCCAATCACAGCTGTCTAAAGTTATGCTCCAGCTTATGAAAATGAAATGGTGTTGACAAGCCGTTCCTTGCTGTATTCCAAAGGTTCAGTTGGTACTGACTTTTGTAATGTACAGGAGAGACATGGGGCAAGCCACGTGGTGGAATGTTCTGGAAAGCCTTCCTCTAGGCAGTTGTTTTCACCTTCAAACAGCACACCCCTGCCTCCTCCTTGGCATGGGTGCTGGATTTTGTATATTTTCTTGGGTTGGGAGAAGGGAATTTAGAACACAGCCTGTGCTGTGGCTGCTTCCCTCCAGAGCAGGCCCTTTCTTCTAGCCTAGCTAGAAAATGTGCAGGAATCTTTTCTCTTCTCTCTTAGGGCGAGGGTGATGTGTCTTCAGAGATGTTTTCTGTTCCTTGGTCCTCTCGGGTCCCTTCAGAACAATGCCACTGTCCTGTGTAGGGATGGAGCCGTCCTCTCTTCTGTTAAGACCTGGAAACCACATGGCTCGCGCTTCAGGCAGGGCACTTTTGTGATTTGCTGGGTCAGCACTTGGACTGCTCCGGGCAGCATTTTGTGAGAAAACCCAAGCTGGTCCACTTGGAGAAGCCCTGTGCCCACATGAGAAGAGCTGCTGGTGCTGTGAGGGTTTGTAGCATGAGCGCACCCCAGCCTGGAGGCGGGAGGTGATGGAACCTCGGAGACCTCCTGGACGAAATGGACTGGGCATGTTCTAAAGGAGGATTGTGGGACTCTGCCCTTTCTCTCTGCTTTGCTGCAGCCATGAGGTGAACAACGTTTTCTGCCACCGGTTCCTGCTGCTGTGATATGGGCACAAAAGCAATGGAGCCAATGGATTGTGGACTGAAACCTACAAAGCCACGAGCCAAAACAAGCTTTTTTATCCTTTGGGTTGATTGCCTCAGGTATTTTGTCAGAGTGATGGAGAACTGACTAACTGGCCCCTCCACTCTTTCTCACTGATGAATCTGTTCATCAGATGCCTGGTCAGCCATCTCAGACATCAGCTACACCAGCAGCCAGGACTCCGACTAGAACATTGGCCCGCCCTTCCTGAGTCCTGATGTTAGTAAACCGACATTTGTTATTTGAAGCCACCATTTTAAAAACTAAAGCAGAAGGGAGTTGGGGTAGGAGGCTATGAGCTTAGAGAGCCATGCCCGACTTCCTGAAGGTTTCAGATATGCAGGAGAGCGCCTTTGGATGTTGCGCTGTGTGGGACATGGGCTTGTCTCATTTGTCTGTCCCGTCACTGTGGCTGGCACTCTGTGGGGGAGGGGGCTAGCTCCTCTCCACACTGGCAGGTGCCAACCTGTCACCATGGCAGCAAAGATTGGTGCTACCTACACCACGGGGAAGGGAGGCTGTTCTGAGTACATTCTTCCTGATCCCCAAATCGCTCTCTTCTTGTGACTCTCAGCTGTTACAATTCCTTCATCTCCTGATACAATTTCCAGAAGAAAATCCCTCGGCTCTTTTGCCTAGACTCCTTGAATTAACATCAAAAACTATATTTGATTTGAATTTAGCTGCCAAGGCTCTGAGTTTTGTTGAGGCTAATCCCCCTGTCTGTTCGGCTTCCTGCAGTCACAGCTGAGGTTTGCCTGCAGTCACCTCACAGACCCCAGGGCAGAGAGGGGCAGCTTGGTCTCCCAGCCAGGCTTCCCTTTCCTTCTTCAGTGTTCCTCGCCAATTGTGATCCTGGCTGTGGTGGGCTGAGGTGAGACAGGAGCATCCCTGGGGATTCAGAGAAGACGCAGAGCAACTGAGAAAATGGGAGTGGAGTGGACCAGAGGGAGAGCCAGCCTGTGCCAGAGCAGAGGTGGGGAAGGGACCACATGGCCCAGGAAGGATAGCTCCTCGTCCAAGGAGCCCCTGGGCTGCTGACCCACTTAGCATGATTGGATCTGAAATGCCAGAGAATCTGTCCTGATGGCTTTCAGCTGATGGCCCACAGATCACTGCGGCAATACCCCTAAAGAAGATTTTACTTTATCTCTAGACTCATTCTCCTCTTCCTCTCCTTTTCCACCTTCCTCCTCTTCTTCTATCTGTTACAGTTTAACAGTTTTCTCCACATGCACTTCCATTGAAACATACTACCTTGCCATAGTTCTTAAAAGTGAGACAATTTAATGGGAGCTAATATGAACCTTCCCTCCCTATAAGCTTTCTCAGATACCTTGTCACACTGACAGAACACTGGTTCACACACTAACCCTCTATCCATCCACTCATCCACCCATCCACCCACCCACCCAGCCATTCATCCATCCACCTACCCACCCACCCATCATCCTCCCATCCATCCATGCACCCAACCCACCCATCCAGTCATACATACATACATACATATACTCATTCATCTATCCAATCATCCATCCATCCATCCACCCACCCATCCATCCAAACAACCATCCACCTACCCATCCATCCATCCATCCATCCACCCCCCACCCATCCATCTATCCATCTACCCATCCACCCATCTATTCATCCACCCATCCATCCATCCACCCATCCATCCGTCCATCCATCCATCCGTCCATCCATTTTGCTCAATCAGTAGCACCCTGGACAGCTTACCTGTATTCCTTTTGCTTCTGTAAGGGCATTTTCTGGAGAGAGACCCTGGGCAGTTTGGAATGGCAACATCTTAATTGACCTATGCCCCTGTTAGCTACTCAACCCTGCCAACCAGGGATCTTACTTTTCTGTGTCAAAACCCTGGGCAGAGGGAGCCTCTCAAGGACATCATGTAAATTGTAACAGGAAGTCCTTTGTGGACAAAATGACCAGGTATACAGAGTGCTTGAGGCATCTCTGTGCACATCTGTACAGATGTGAAGCCAGATCAACACTGGGGTTAGGGAACCCTGGAGATGTGGAGAGACAGAGGGATGAGAGGGAGGTAGGAAGGCAGGGAGAGAATTGGGGAAGACAGAGGTAGAGACAGAGACACTGAGAACAGGGAAAGAGGGCAAGGGAGAGGTATGAAAAAAAAAAAGAGACAGGGAGGGAGGGAGGAAGAGGGAGTGAACCAGGTGAATTGGTTATGTTGCTGGACCAGGTGGATCCCTCTTCTGCAGCTTCCTGCCCTTTTCACCTGCTGTACAGCATGGGGCTTTCCAACTCTTTTCTTCTCCAGGATCTCCAACATGGGTCTTTGTTCTGTAGGCCAGAAGTGGGGGCATTCTGACAAATTTTAGCCTGGTAGAGGACAGATGACATATAATAAATTCATGCTATGATGAAACTGTCTTCTTGGCCTTTAGACATTGAAGTCAGCTGCCCACAAGGACCTTGCTCAGCCTTTTGTGTGCCTTTGGTGCATGAGGGTGGACAAGGTGGATCCCTGGAGTGGGCATGAGCATGTACACATACATACAGCACATACACAAACAGAAAAAAATGGTCTAAGGACTTAGCCACATTATGAAGGGTTGAGAGAGGGAGGGGTTGTAGTGGGAACTAAGGGGAAGCTTCCATGTTGGAAAAGAGGTGTCTGGGTGTCCAGGAGGGAAACTGCCATGCCCTTGCTTCTGAGCTGACCTTCTGGCTCCTGATGACCATGACCCCCAACTTCTATTTTCTGGCCTTTTTCTCCCCCTCTTCCTCCTCCCACTCTGAGAAGCCTCCAGTTAGTGTAACTCTAGGTGTCTCTGCTAAGCCATGTGCTGCCTTGGGTTCTGTCTCATGATGAGGGGCTGAGCTGCTCACTAATTCTGTCTGCCCTGGCTTCTGGAATGTTCTGTGCTTCCTGGCTGTACTCATTTCCGTTCTTTTCACTCTACTTACACCACTTTCTGTGATTTTGCCTCCTGGGAGTGGGGGAGTGCTTCTCGCATTCGATTTTTCTGGCTTATCTTTACATCATTTTTAAATGGACATATGCTGTGAGGCTGAACATCCAGAATAGAACGAGAGCTATCTGTTGCTTTCTGAGTAGAAAGAACCACCCCACCCCTCACTGTGTTGCCATCACCCACCCCCCAGGCTGTACCACCCCTTCGAACAGGCTTGCATGGGTGTAACAGAACGTTTTGTCTGTGGGGCTTTCCTGTGCAGCCCTAGAGCTATCTGTTCTGAAATATCCATGAGCTCCTGCCCTTTTATTACTGTTGTCTGCAGAAATCTGGGCTCCTGCTGGGTGGTCTCCATAGCCTCCTGGGATTGAAAAGGATCTGAGGTTTACTTTAACTTCCTTCTCAGTCATGCAGAGTGAGGCCAGGCCTTAAGGATTAACCTTTCTGGGCCCTGGCTGTGTCCCTCTTGCTCACCACATGACCCGGAAGCTCCCACTGCCTCTGTGTCTCCTAAGTATAGCCTCTGCCTTCCTTCCTGGAGTATGGCCTGTCGGAGGTCCTGGACCAAAGCACCTGCCCCACTTCTTTTCTTCCTCCTCCTTTCCCTTCTTCTTCCCATCCTCTCTCATGAGCTCCTTCCCCCATCCTTCTCCTTTGGCAGTCCTGCTGTGTGGCCCTGGCTGTCTTCAAACTTGCAGTGATTCTGCCTTTCTTTCCCAAGGGCTGGGGTTATAGGCGCTCACCACCACCCTGGCTCTCCACCACTCTGTCTCCTTGTTTCCAGCCATCTTTTTTCATGCCACACCTCCAGGTAGGCTTCTACTGGCCTGGATGCCACCTCCCCCATCTCCAATGGCAGATACGGTTGTAGAAAACAAATTTCTCTTAAAAGAAAACACTGTTTCACAGTTGCCTTGGCCTTCATGTGTTCAGTTGTATGTGCTGGATAAATTGCTACAGACTGCATATCCCTGCCCCAAGAATCACACTTTGGAGTCCTGGTTCCTGAGGTGAGAGCTTTGGGAGGTGGACCTGTAGGAGTCTACAGGGTCATATCAGTAGGGCCCCAGGGAATGGAAGAAGGCTGCCTCACTTCCTTGTACTTCATGGGGACACAGCAAAGGATTGCCATCCAGGAACCAGGCAGAAGCTAACACCTTTTTCTTGGAGTCCCCAGCTTGTTGACCTGGTAGCCCTAACTCCCTCTTGTTTATTCCTCATCCCCACCCCTGCAGTGTGTGCGTGTGCGTGTGCGTGTGCGTGTGTGTGCGCGTGTGTGTTAGCAGTCTCAATGGACCAGGACATAGGCATTCTGAAACAATAAACAGACCAGCAGAAGATGTCCCCTGAAGCCTGTGTCACCTGTGGTAGCAGCCTCTGGGGTACCACAAGGTTGGCAGGACACAGGGGAGGGGCTCTGTGAAGGCAAAGCCTGATGTGACCTGCTAGCCTGGGAGAGAAGTAGAAGAACTGCCCAGCACAGTGAAGCAAGATCATGTGGGCTTCCTTAGTAACCAGGATGGAGCAGTGCGCGTGGTGGGCAGAGCAGAAGAAGCCGAGGGCGTGAGAGAGGGGCCACACTGGACAGGGAGGTGTAACTATCGGTGGAGTGACGCTGGGGGAAGCTCCCCTGTGCCTCCTGCTGCTGGCTCCAGAACAGGGGCCCGAGTCCTTCACTGCCCAGAGCGCCTTAGCACTCACTGCTTTTCCCTCTCAGGAAACGATGATTAACACGGATTGTCAACTTGACAGGATCTAGAATCACATAGAGGACAAACCTCTGGGTACTCCTGTGGGAGGAATTTCTATATCGGGTTAACTGACATGTGAAGACTCACCCTGACTGTGGGTGACGTCATCCCATGGGCTGGAATCCAGGAGGGAATAAAGAGGAGAAAGTGAGCTAAGCACCAGAATCCATCTTCTTCTGCCTCCTGGCTTTGGAAGTGCCTCCCAGCCCTCTTGCGGTGGACTGTACCATCAAACTGTGAGCAAAAACAAACCCTTCTTTTATTAAGCGGGGTTTGTCAGGTACTTTGTCATAGAGATTGTGGGTATTTTCTTTTTGTATCAGTTTGTACAGCTGTGTAACAAATGGCTCTTAATCTCTGGGCCTGAAGCTATAAACACAATTTCTGACAGATCTGTTTGCCTGTGGATGTCTTTTAACTACAGCTTGGCTCAGCCAGCTGAACCCTTGAGTGTCTGCTCACAGATCTGTGGGCTAGGTTCCTGACTTGCCCAAGAGTCAGTAGCATGCAGGCTGGTCCAGGCCAGGGATAGGGACCTCTCTTCTGGGTTCCTCCGTAGGTTAGGCTGAGCTGGTGATAAGTGAAAGTTGCAGGGATTTCTGAGGGTTCAGAACTTGTGTGAGCCCACTTCATCTGCCTCAGCAAGCCACAGGCCAGCCAGGCTGAAGGAGGGGACTCAGAGTCTTATGACAAGGGCTATAAAATCATGGGGCAAGGGTGAGGGCTCAGAAATGAGCGAAGAAGGCTCCAGTCCTCACATCACTCTGACCATCATCCATCTTATACCTCCCATTCCCTGTCAGTGTCACCTTCTGTTGACCTCCTTCTATTGAAGCATGGCTTCATGGTCCTCATCTCTGGTCCTCATCACACAGACCTCAGTGTAAGAAGTGCCTTCCAGCCCAGGTGGGGGTACCGCTGATGTGACTGACACTCCCCCCCGCCCAAGAAACAGCCATGGAATCAAGGGGTTAGCATGGCAGTAGTCTTGTAGCCAGGGGCTTTCTTGTGGATGTCAGGGAATGACATTCATCAGTGTTCTGTTGGTGTAACAGAGCACCCAAGACTGGGTACCTTAAAGAAAAGGCCTTTATTTAGCTGGGAGTTCTGGGGTTTAGGAGTTTAGGGCCATGGTGTCAGTACTAGCTTGGCTCTAGGGAGGACATCTTGGTGAAGAGTGTCCCGTGGGTGTGAGCACATGAGGTAGGGTGAAGCGGGAGGCCTGGGTGAAACCAATTGTTGTCTCTGATGAACCATGTTAGTCCTCTCCAGTGGCCTGACACTCTCCCACCAGGCCCCGCTTCTTTTTAAAATCTCTCTCTCATGCTCTCCCTGCACGCACGGGAGCCACTGTCAGTTCCCGTCTACCTGTGGGCTCCTCTACTTAGGAGGTTTGGTGGAAAGTACGTTTACCCCTGGCCCCAGATCCCACCTCTTAAAAGTCCAACCACCTGTCCACCACCACGCTAAGGCCCACGCTGCCATCACACGGCCCATCAGACACACACACATCCTGCATTCCTCCCCTAGCATGGTAGAATCAGCCAAGACTCTCTCTCTAATACCATTAGCCAAGGAGGGACAGCAGTGCCAGAAGAAACTGGAAAAGCGTCTCCCGGCCCCAAGACGTCCTGGGCAAGAAATGGAAGGACGGGAGGGGGGGTACAGATGGTGTTTTTTTAAATCTCACATTCCAATTGGCTGCAGAGGCCTTGGAAGAGAAAGGAGCATATGGGGACGGAACAGCTGGCTGAGTAGACACCATCACAGAACAAGATCTGATTTTCTGGACTGTGGCTGGAGCTGGGTTCTCGGGCCTAATATTAACTGTCTTCTCATCAAACTCTGCACAGGACCTAACTGTTTAGGACTCACGGCTGACAGGGTCTGAGGGTCCCACACTTGGCAGAAGGACCAGGATAGAAGAGGCCCTGCCTGAAGTTCTAGGGCCAGTGAGGGCAGAACCCCATTCTTTCCCTGGGGAGATGCAAATGAAGTCTACCTGGTGAACGCTGGTTAGCAGGCACAGCTGTTCTGATGAAGACGGCAGTTGTTCTGCCTGGAAGATAGTACATGGATGGGGTGAGTGTGTGGTGCATAGGGAATGAGCAGTATGTATGTGTGCGTGCGTGCGTGCGTGCGTGTGTGCGCGGGTGTCAGGGAGAAGACCCGAGGGCAGTAACTGGAAGGTGGTCCTCAGATGCCTGAGGTATCTCTGTATATAGAGCAGGAGGCACGGACAGTCCCTGCACCTCCCACCTCCTCCTCCAGGGCTGCAGCCACACCCCCCGTGGCAGGGCCACCATGCTCAGGCCGTGAGGACTGTGTCCTGTTTCCCTCTGGCCTCCATGGTGCCCTCCAGGTTTACGTCATGGATCCCCAGTACTCCAACCGTGTCTGGGGTTGCCCTCTGTTTTATCTGCTACTTCTCTCTCTGCAGAGGCTCTTGTCACCGTCTCTTTGCAGAGAAACAAGGTATTGGCATATGGCCCTACTCTGTGGCTCCATCCAGCTCCTCTGCATTCCAAGGGGTTAGCTGGGTCCTGACACACTGGCTGGCTTCTGTCCTGCCCTCTCCCTTACCTAAATCCTGACAGCTGTGAAGGGGGCAGACTGTTATATTCCTAAACAGTTCTGTCCAGAGGCCTCAGAGCTTAGACAAAGAACTTGGACATCTGGGTAGTCACCTCAAACCACGCTTACCTCCTGTATTAGAGCACCAGATCAGTCTAGCCCACTCCTCTTCCATAAGGCTCTGGAGAGTGCTGGGTCCTCATGAGCCCAAGCCAGCCCTGGTAATTGCGGTTCCCTAGCCAATGATTGGCTTAGAAAAAACACTTGACCACATGCCGCCCATTACAATATGAGGTAGCCTCTGTGATGCCTAGAATCTTGGCAGGTACCCTGGGACTATCAGGAACATTAGCATGAGTATCTAGGCCTGGTCCCCAGGGTGGTGCCAGGGGTAGGTGGTGAGACAGAGACATACTGGAGCGAAGGTGGTGTGCTCTTGAAGAGGGAAGTGACCAATTATGGTATGCTTATTTGAAGCTCTTCAGTTTTACTGAGTTTGACTACTCTCATATGATACTAATAGCTAGAAACAATGTGACAGTTTTCTTTCCGATCTGGATGCCTTTAATTATGCCGACTGCTCCAGCCAGGACTTCCAGTACTCCTGACACAGGCTCCTGTGCTGCTGAACTCCACTCACCAGCACTTTGTTGAGGGTTTTGGCATCTGTGTACATCAGGATATCGTCTTCCATTTCTTGTCTTTTGTATTGCTTCTGGCTTGGGGGAGGGTGAAGCTGGCCTCACAAAATGAGTTTGGAAGTACTCCCCTCTCCTCAGATATTTGGAAGGAGTTGAGAAGAATTGGCGTCCCTCTTTCTTCAAGTGCTGAGCAGCGTGTGCCTGGGGAGCCAGCTGGTGCCAGGCTTCTTTTTTTGCTGGGTTGGATTGCTGGCCCCATCTTCCCTCTGTCATGTCACTGCTCTGTGCACATTCTGATTGTCCCCAGTGTTCAGCTTTGGGAGGGATACTACACAGCTTTCTCTTAGCCAAATACTAGACAAGAACTCACCTACTTGAGGAGGGGGGATATTTTGGCTCATAATTTGTGAGAAGTGCATTGTGGTGTAGGAAGAAGGCATGGCTGGGGAGCTTGCTCAGATCTGGGCTGGTCAGAGATGGGACAATAAACAGGGTAGGGTTTTAAGCCAAGGTCTATCCCCAGGGACCTACACCAGAGCCCGTGGGGACATTTCACATGGGAACTGCAGCAAAAGTGCATTTCATATCTACCCTTTGTTCACGTCACCATCATCACACTCTCTTCAGGGCTTTCTGATTCTTAACATAGGTTATAACACCTCCTTTTTTATTTAAAATTATATTTCTTTGATGTTTCTTTTCCTCGGCTAATCTAGCTGCCAGTCCGCTAATCTATTTTGTTTATCTCTCCAAGTAACTCAACTCTTAGTTTTGCTGATGATTTTCTGCTTTTAAAAAAATGTTAAATTTGGGTCTGGAAAGATGGCTTAGCGGCTAAGAGCACTGGCTTTTCTTGTGAAGGGCCTGTGTTTGGCCCAGACATGGCAGCTCCCAACTGTCTGTAACTGCAGTTCTAGGGGATCCAATGTTCTCTTTTGGCCCCTGAGGCCACTGCATACACAAGGTATACTTACATGTGGGTAAAAATACTAGACCACATAAATCAAGAAATATTAAGTTACAAAATTTTAAACTACATCTATTTATTTATATATGTATGTATTTATTTATGTATTTCTATTTATTTATTTTTTTAGTGTGGGAGGGAGAGATGCACACATGTAGCCCATGTGGAGGTCACAAGATCACTTGTAGATGTCAGTTTTCTCCCCCTGTCATGTGGCCCCAGTCCTGGGGATCAAACTCAGTTCCTCAGGCTTAACAGCAAGCATCCTTACCCACAGAGCCATCTCCCCAGTCCCAGTGTCTACTTCTTAAATCTCTAAGCTTGATTACTTCCTTCCCTCTGCTGAGTTGGGGCTTACTTTGTTTTCCTTCCCCATTCCTGTACGTCTATATCTGGGTTGCATGATGTAGAAATTTGTCGTTGGGAAATTTCCTCTCAGAGATGCTTCTATTGTAGCTCACACAAGCGGGTTGTGCTTCTTCATTAGTTTGTTTCATTGTATATTATATAAATATATTACATATATTTGCTTTCCTATTAGTGTGTGTATGTGTGTCTATATTACAAATGAGTTCAGGTACCTGCAGAGGCCAGAAGAGATATCAGAGCCCTTGGAGCTGGATTCACAGATGGTTGTTGAGTAGCCAGATGTGGGTGGTAAGAAGTGAAATCATATCCTCTGGGAAAGCAGCAAGTGCTCTTAGCGACTAAACCACATCTCTGTTAGGAGAGACAAGAAGCTGAGGTGCCTACTTAACATATCAAAGGGGCCCTGGCCACCAGGTTCTCCCAGCATCCCTCAGTCCCTACCTGTTACAGGGTCCTCCTGCCTGCCACTCCCAACCCTAAACTCCCCCAGCCCAGGAGACTGAGCTGCTCTTCCCTATATAATCTAGCCCACTGCCTTTGGGCCTCCTGGCTGCTGCACTGGTTACCCTCTCTCCCTTCCCTTCCCCCTCTCCTTGGGTTGCTCAGGGTTGTGACCACTCTGGATTCTCCCAGATGTCCCTGCCTCTGGCTATCCTCTCCCTTTTATCCATAATAAACGTTCTCTTCCATCATACCTAGGAACAGTCATTTCCTTTCCTTTTTATTTCTTTTTTTTGTTCACTCTCCAGCCACTGATATTTTTGGATTTTTAAAAACATTCTTAGATACTGCATAGTTTCTTTTCTCTTGTTGGGATAAAACACCATGGCTGAGGCAGCTTATAAACTGAAGGGTTCACTTGGGGCTTACAGCTCCAGAAGGACAGGGGTCCATCACCATGGCGGCAGAGAGCATGGCAGCAAGCAGGTAAGCATGGTGCCCGGGCAGCAGCTGGGAGTTTACATCTCCACCCGCAAAGTGTGGAGCAGAGCGAAGGCACTAGGCAGAAGGCTTTTGAAACAATAAGCCCTCCCTTAGAGACACACCTCCTCTAAAAAGGTCATACCTCCCCCCTATCCTTCCCAAGTAGCCTGAGACTTAGGGGGGCATCTTCAAACCACAGAGGACCCATTTGTGGCTTGGCAGTAGATTGTTTAACTTCTTCATAAGTGATAAATTTCCAAAATTCTTCCTATTATTGGCTTCTCATTTACCACCACTGTGATCGCAAAGACACAAGAGAGGGGTGATTTAGATCTTGAATTTGTTAGGGCTCATTTTGCAGGCTGCACATGCCTGTGGTGTGTAAGCTCTGCAGGCTTAGCTTCTGAAAAGCCTGATAGCCTTTCGGGGTTCCCTCTCATGCGACCGGGCTCTAAGATTGTCTCTGTCTTTGACTTTCAAAAATAATTATAATGTATTCTGGAATATTCTTCAAAGTCACCTTTATTTGGTATCTTTTGAGCTTCATGAATCTGTGTGTTCAAATATTTCCCAAGATTATTTGGGGGAACATTTGGCTTTTCTTTCTTTCTTTCTTTCTTTTTTCTTTCTTTCTTTCTTTCTTTCTTTCTTTCTTTCTTTCTTTCTTTTCTTTCTTTCTTTCTTTCTTTCATTTTCTTTCATTTGTTTTTTGAGACAAGCTTTCTCTGTGTAGCCTTGGCTGTCTCATGACCTCAAACTCACAGCAATCAACCTACCTGTGCCTCCCTGAGTGCTGGGATTAAGGGAGTGCTCCACCACACCCAGCTGCCTCTTCTTTTTTTTTTTTTTTTTCCATTTTGAAATTTTTGGGTTTTGTTGTTTTACTGTGCAATAACTCTGGCCTGAAACGTGGTATACAGGCTGGCCTTGAAATCAGAGATCTATCTGCCTCTATCTCCAGAGCGCTGGAATTAAAGTGTGCCACCATGCCCAGCTCAGTCATTATTTCTTTAAGTAAACTTACTCCCTGTTCCCTCTCTTCTTCTGGGTACCCATGATTTCTGGGTTTCTCCTGAAGGTTTCTCATCCTGCCTCATGGTCTCTCCAATCTCTGCCATCAGTATTTTCTTTTGTTTCTCTTACTGGCTGATCTCAAATAGTTTTCCTTCAAGTTTAAGAGTTCATTCTCCTTGGAAGTGCCCTTGGGCATTCTGTAATGCGGCACTAATTCCTTTTATCTGCCTCAGCTTCTGGTCTGGCCTCCATGCCTGTGTCAGTCAGCATCTCACAAGCTTCCCAGATGGTCACAGCTTGAATTCCTTTTTAGGCAGTTCACACATCTCCATTTCTTTAGAGGTAGTCCTTGGAGCCCTCTTAATTTTCTTTGTATCATGTTTGCTTGAGGGTTTGTTGCATAACCTCAAATGGGTGTCTGTGTGCTGAGAGAGGAAACATCTTCAGTCTTTGGGACCTGTCTTTGCCATCACCAGGAGTATGACAGGGGACATGCCAAGTCCCCTATGAGTATGGCTTTTGCATGGTTTCTGGGGATTTGAACTCAGGTCATTAGGTTTACGGGGAAAGTGCTTTACCAACTGAACCATCTGCCAAGTCCTTCCATGCTTTTTTTTTATTCTTTATTAATTACACTTAATTCACTTTGTATCCCCCCTATGGTTCCCTCCCTCCTCCCATCCCAATCCCTCCCTTCCTCCACCCTCTGCCTGCATGCCCCTCCCCAAGTCCACTGACCGGGAGGTCTTCTTTTCCTTCCTTCTGATCCTAGTCAATTAGGTCTCATCAGGAGTGGCTGCATTGTCTTCTTCTGTGGCTTGGTAATGCTGCTTCCCCCTCAAGGGGAAGTAATTAAAGAGCAGGCCAATCAGTTCATGTCAGAGATAGTCCCTGTTCCTATTGCAATGGAACCCACTTGGACACTGAACTGCCATGGGCTACATCTGTGCAGGGGTCTTAGGTTATCTCCATGCATGGTCCTTGGTTGGAGTATCAGTCTCAGGGAAGACCCCTGTGCTCAGATTTTTTGGTTCTGTTGCTCTCCTTGTTCTTCCATGCTTTTTTAAACAGGCTTTTTCCTTTTGTTTTTATTCTTCTTCCCTTTGTCATGTCTGCCCCAATTCCATCTTGGCCAGCCATGGCATCCCTGAGCAAATCCCACATCACAAATACCACTGCAAGTGATGCCTATTAACTTAAGGCAGAGGTGTGTCCCTGACATCCTCCTTCAGCTTCTCCTCTTAAGCCTGAGCAAGCTGTCTTTGGCAGCACCAGGCTTATGACAGGGGACAGAGGTGGCATGTCACAGATGGTGGGCTACCCGGCCATGTCCCTTATGCTCTGTCCGTGTTACCAGAACATTCCTTTTTATGCTTTTGCTTCTGAGGAATGAAGTGGAACATGGCAGGCACAGTGCAGCCCTCATTTTTGTACTTTAATAAAAGAGCCTATTTATGAAAAATGACTCAGTGCAGCATCAGAGTGGGGCTGACAGGCTCAGGCAGACCTGGTCAGGCTCCCAGCTCTATTTCACCGTGTCTGTCTACAAGTGTTCTGTGGGTTTTTCTTTCACAGAAACAGAACTCTGGCAGGTCCTTGCCCCAGCTCCAAGCCTCTGGCTGCTTCTCTGTGAGTAGCTAGTGTGAGCATTAAGAACACAGGCCTGCAAAGCTCTTCCCACTGACCTTGGTCAGTACCAAAGGGTGATGGTGAATCCTGTCAACTGGAAGGCTCTGGAGTCAATGAAGAGACAAGTATCTAGGGGAATCTGTGAGAACATTCTCTGGAAGGATTAACTGAAGGGAAGGAGGCCCAGAGCAGGCAGTACTGTCCTGCAGTGGTCCAGATGTGAAGAGAGTCAAGGGAAAAGTTGCCTTTGCCTGCTTGCCTTCATTCCCAGATGGTGAGAGCATTTCCTCCTCTCCCTCTTTACCTTCCTCCTTCTCTTCCACTGCTGCTGCTGCTGTTTTTGCTGGCACTTCTCCCTGACACAGGAACCCAGGTTCTTCCACTCTTCAATTTTGACTGAAGATTAGTGGCCCTCTAGGAATTTCCTAGGTCTTCAGTGTCAGGCTGGGATACTGAGGCACCCAGCCTTGTGGACTGAGCAGCTCCAGGGTTCTCTGCCTTTCCAGTATACAGACGGCCACTGTTGCGCTGTAATCCCTCTCTAACACTTATTCATTGCGTTGGTTCTGTTTGTCTGGAGAACCCTGCCCAGCCCAGTCAGGTGAGCTTGACCCCCTCTAGAACAGTGGTTATTAACCTTGGTTTTTTTTTTTGTTTGTTTTTTTGTTTTTTTTTTGTTATTAACCTTCTTAATGAAGCAACCTTTGTGCTGACTCCCAACCACAAAATTATTTTTGCTGGTACTTCATAACTGCAATTTTGTCACTTTTATGAACTGTGATGTAAATATTTGATATGCAGGATATCTGATATGCAACCCCTGTGAAAAGGTTTTTTGACCCCCAAAGGAGTCATGACCCACAGGTTGAGAACCACCACTCTGGAACAAGGTTTTAGAAATGCATCCCTTAGCTGCAACTGTGTTCACTGTTCATTTACAGTATTTGTGGATAATCACAGACATTAGCAAAGACAGTAGGAGATGAGGCCGGCAGAACTCAAGGCTATGCCCATGACACAGCTACTAACCTCCCTTATGGCAGATCTAAGTGTCCCTCTACTCTAACCCAGGGGACGAAGGACTCGTGTTTTCCACCTGTCCTGTTCATTTGGGTGCCGTCCCCACTTCAACTTCCCCAACCTGGAATGCTGACCAGATGCTCTCTCTCTGAGGCTGTGGTAGACCAGATGTCCTCATCCTGGCTCTTTGTGGGTGGGGCATTCAGGCTCTGCTTCTCAGAGGGGAGGGCCAGACCTTTCCCAGAGATCTCCCCAGCCTCTACTCTGTGCCCCGGCTTCAGTGAGAGCTCATCATTCCTCCTCGCCAAGCCCCCCCCCTCCACTCACCACCTTCATCCTGTTCAGAGGTGGAAGGACTAGGCTGACGGAGCAGAGCTTCTTTGACGGTGTGACTGGGAAGCAGAGAGGTGACAGAGAAGAAGAAGCTGGGGCACAAGATGCCTTTCAAAGAAATGCCACCTCCATTACCTACTTCCTCCAACCAACTAGGCCCCAACTTCTCCCTTTCACCATCTTCCAATAATGCTGGCAAATCACAAACCCACCTGCAAATGGATCTACTGAGAAGATCACGGTCTTTGGCAGTCAACTTTCTAGAGCCCCTCAGCTGCTGCTGACTGACACTGCACAGGAGCCCAGGTGGGGCATTTCTAATTCAAATAGGTAATTGATTACCTATTTGGGACCAAAGGGCATGGAGGTCATCAGTTTTAAAGAAATATATTTATCATTTCTTTATGTGTATGTGTGTCTTGTGGGTATGTGCATGTGTAAGTCCAGCTGTCCACAGAGCTAGGAGAGAGCATTACATCCCTTGAAGCTGGAGTTACTGGTGGTTGTGAACTGTCCCAAGTCTGGGGCTGGGAACAAAGTTCCTAGCCTCTGGAAGAGCAGCAAGAGCTCTTGACTGTGGAAGCCATCTCTGCAGCTCTAAGAGGCTGTCATCTGTTTTGTTTTCTGTGTCATCTCTGTCACTTGGAAGGTCCATAGGGCACATAGTAGGTTTTCAGTAAATATGGGTAAAATGAACAAAGCCCTCTGAGTCACATGGTTCTGTGCTGTAAGTTAGATTCTGGCTGGAAGTTATCTATAGCATCATATGAATGCACATAGTGCTAGGGGAGGGGAAAGGAAGAGCTGGAACTGGGGGGGGGGTGGAGTCGAGCTCACACAGCTGTCCAGTTAATTGCATCTGGTGGTGAACCAGGAACAGGCTCCGGAGTGAGTTCCATCCACAGCCTAATCAAAGCCTGCCTTCCTTGATCCCCATTGCCCTTCCCTCAGGATGATCCCCACCCAGAGCCAGAGCCCCACAGGCCAAGGCAAAGGGAATGAGTTTTCTCACAAAGATCTCCTGCCAAAGCCATCATCCAGCAATTTGCTGGATGCTGCAGGTATTTTCTTTCTCTGGGATTTTCTCTTTCTATTCCGATTCTCACTTTTCTTTCAGTGATTTGTGTTTTAGGTGGTAATCTGGCCAAGACATTATAAAAAGAAGCTGCACAGAGGCCACAGTCCTGGGACTGGCAGAAACAGCCAGGATCTTCATGAACTGGGATCACGCCTTTGCCACGTTAGTTTCAGTCCCTCCCATTAGCAGGTGAGTTATCTACCCTCTGAGCTCAGACAGAGTCTCAGTGTGCCTCTGAGATTGGCTCTCCTGCTGTTGGATGCCTGTGTCTGCCTTGTGGATGGGCCACGCTGCCTGAGAGTGAGCAGCCCACAGCTTCCTCCCTTTGTTCCAGATAACAGGAAGGTCCCCAGACTTGTCGGCCACTGTACCAGCTGGCCACAGACAAGGCCGGGACCCTGGCTGAGTTCAGTGGGCTCTTGTCAAACCACTAGCCTTTCCAAGCTGATCCCAGATATGCGAGGCAAAACTGACTGGAGAGAGGGGCAGCAGACATGGAGGTGGGTTATGTAGTTGAGGGTGACCTTGAGCTTCCCATTCCTCTGCCTCCACCTCCCAAGTGTGCTGGGGTTACAGGCATGAACTACCATGCCAGGGAAGTCCTCTACAGTTGAACTGCTTTCCTGCCCCAACTGCTCTCTTTTACACCAGCCAAAAAATTGAACATAAGCCAAGCTGGCCTTGGGTAGCACTGCACCCTAGACACGCTGAGGGACAGTTACTCTCAGGAAGCTGATGCAAGGCACCCCAGGCTGAGGAGAGCCGTCTCTATTCAGCTGGGCTGAGCTGATGTTCCGGTGTTTGTAGAGTTACTGCATGCTCAGAGAGTAGGGCGTCCAGCCAGTCCAGGCTGACAGACAGACGTGTGTCCGTGCCGCACTGCAGCCCTGCCTCCCCCAGGGGCCTTTGGGAGAAGAACTGCTGGACTCCAAGCTTCTCCAATGGACATCCCGTGATAACATCAAGCAAAATTTTGCCAGTTGTGAGCGGAATACATCAGCATCACCAGGCTGGTCTCATTTGCATTTTTCTAGCCACCTTTGAGATGTCTGTTGATCTATTTGTTTTCTTTCCGATGAATCCATAGCCTTTGGCCCTTTTCCTTATTGCTGAGACCTGTTGCATGGTTTCTTCAGACTGCAGGACAGACTTCTCTGATGATGGGACAGCTGAATGCTGGAGGCTCTGACCATCAGATCACAGGATGGCTCTGTGCCAGCCTCCATACATCAGAACCCATGTGGGACTTTGATTGGCTGCTTCACTTTCTCTACCAAGAGGTGGCTCCCAAGCACCTGCAGGTAGAAAGGCACTAAAGCTTGCTGTCGTCTGAACCTTGAATGTCATCCAAAGGCCCAGCTTGATGCCATTGCAGGATGACGGAGCCTTTGAGAAGGTCCTAGTTGGAGATTCTTAGGTATTTGGGATGTGGAGGATTGTGGGGCTCCAGGCCCTTTGTCTTCTTTTGTTTCCAGCTCGCGTCACTTTACCACATAATCCCACTGTTACAGGCCGCCTCAGACTCTGAGGCACCGGAGCACATGGCCTGCAGCCTCCAAAGCTGAACCAACATGAACCTCCCCACTTCATAAACCAGTCACTTCAGAAGTGGGCTACAGTGGTGGTGAGCTGACAACAGTCTCTACGTGGGCACACCTGTGAACAGGCCCTGACTTGCGGAGACATTAGTTCCAGGGGACATCAGTTCCAGCAGCAGACATCTGTTCCAGAAATGGGGAGGTTGGGCATGATGCCCACAAAAACACTAGCCCGGGGATATGCATTGGTCCTCACACTGGAAAGAGAGGGTCTGAAAAGGGTGAGGGGCTGCCTAGCATCCAGAGGCCTGGATCTGAGGTGAGGGCACTGAGAGCTCTGGAACAGGAATGGTTTTGGGAAAGAGAACTCTGGTCCAGCCTCACTGCTGGGTGTTCCCAAGGAGGGGAGGGGAGCTGGGTAGGGGCTTCTCTCTGAGGCTGAATACAGCACCTGGAGGGCTTGGCTCTCCTGGCAACAGGGACTGAGGGCCTTGGCCCCTGGGGAGATACCTTTGCGTCTGTATGCTCCAGTGGCCCCATCTCATCCAGAACAGAGTCCATCTCAGAGTAGCTGTCAGGCATCTGATGTGTCCACTGGGGCCTCCCTGGCTGGCTCTGCTGGCTCCGCTCTCTCCCTTTGCTTATCCTGTCCAACCTCACCTTCTGAATGAAAGGAACATTCTCCTGTCTGAAACACTCCTGCAATGTCCCTGCAGCCCGTAATGCCTGGCCTATCCCCGTACTCTTCCGCCTTCTTGTTGAAGCGTTACCTTCTCAGGAGACGTCACACCCTAGGGGTCCCCCTGGCTCTGAGCCCTGCTTTCTGATTGCTGCATCACCAACACACCTTACTCATCTTCTGATTTTGTTGTTGACCCAGAGTCTTCCTGTATCCCCAGCTAGCCTGAAACTGTGTAGCCCAGGCTGGCCTCAAACTCACCGTGATCCTCCTGGGTGAGAACCACCATGTTCATCTCTCTTTTGGTTTATCTCTCCCCAGGGGAATAAAAGAGAACTAGAGAGGGTGGGTATCACATCTCTGTCACCTTTGCTCATTGTGGACCTCCAGGTGGGAGAAGTAGCACCGGGTTCCTGGAAATAGCCCATAGTGCTCTTTGAAGGAAGGCAGAGAGGGAAGGAAGGGGATGAATAAGTAGGTAAAGGTGTCAGCAGGGAAGATAGAGACTCTTACATCAACTTCCTGCCTTAGCCTCCCAGTGCTGGTCAGGTGTGAGGTTCAGCAGCCGGCATGTGCCCAGCATGTTTGAAGCCTGGGGTTCTGTCTCCAGCACCACATACAAAACAAGACAAAAAGACAAGTGAGAAAGAAACATAGTCCCTCCTTGAGGCGGCCAAGGTTAAAGCCCGTGCCCTTCACTGACAGACCAGCAGTAAGAGTGCAGTCAGGCAGAACATCACCTGGCCTAGGGACATACTAGTGCCAGTGCCCCCAAGCTGCAGGTAAACTCCCACAGATGGAGGGTGGAGAACTGGCACTGACTGCCTTTGCAGAGGACCAGCCTCTGGTTGGCAGCATCTAAGTGGCAGCTCACAACCACCTGTAACTCCAGTTCTAAGGGATCCAACACTCTCTTCCAGCCTCCACACATGCACTGCACAAGTGTGGTGTGCAAACACACAGGCAGGCCACCCCCGCACATAAAACAGTACAAAAGAAATGAAAACATTCTTTAAACATCCTAGAGATGAGGTGTATCCGTGTGGGCATGGGCATGGATAACTACCCCCAGGCCTCATCCCCACACACCTACAGCTGACACTTGGGTATCGAGGATTCAACATACCTGGCTAGACAGTGAGGAGACTCACAGCAAGGCTCATCAATCAGGAGGTCTCCCCTTCCCCCACCTGTGCCAGTGACTCAATCACACGGACTTTGGTGGTGGGCATGCTGCAGATGTCCACTGTATATAAAGCAGCTTCCTGTGGATGACCTGGCTGAGAACCCTGAGGCACAGACTTGAGATCTCCCTGAGTGAGGGAGTCATCCGTGATAGCAACTTTTAGCTGTGATCTATGTGTCTCCAGCCTGCTTTACGCTCTGGGCTCTCATAGAGCAAAGATAGGATGCTCTCAGAGTCCAGCTTGGGGAGCCAATGAGTGTACTGGCATAGCTTACAGAATCATGGTTGACTCAAAGCATTTGCAACACCAGAAATTCCTCTGGGTGACTTGCATCTCTGCGACTGAAGAGTCCTGCCTACCATATGGGTGACTCATGAAAAGCTGTCCCACTGAGGAATCCCCAGAGGAACTTACAGGCAGGAGCACTGCCCAAGAGTCCCAAGACACACTCTCTGTATAACTCAAGAATCCCCTGCCCAGTGACTTGTTTAGCTTTTCTAGAATCCTAGAGAGGAGCATGGCCTCATGTGGGTGATCACAACTGCTCTTGATTCAAGATGTTAATGGTCATGGTCAACCTGGGGGGGGGGGAAACACACACACACACACACACACACACACACACACACACACACACCAGCAGCAGCAGCAGCAACAACAGCAGCAGCAGCAGCCTTGTGGCTTTCAGAGAGGCTCAGCTAGCCTCTGAGGCCAGTCCTGTGATCAACTCCTCACAGATGTCAATAATCCATCATTCCACAAAATACATTCTGGGCATCAATAGTAATACTAATGTTTTCTATTAAGAAACCTATCCATTCTCTACCCCTTTTATATACTCCCTGTTTCTGGTGGGACCTGATTGCTGCAGATTAGTAATCAGAAGGAAAAAATGTCTAATGTGGAGAGAAGGCAGTGGGCAGAGTTTTCATCAGCCGTAACATCAGTAACTTCTTGAGATTCTTGGACCACAACAGCCCCCGGGGATCTGAGTTGGCAGAGTGAGTATGCTCAGCTGGCTGCCTCAGGTGTTTGAACCATGAATCTTTTACTACTCCTGGCTGCCCTCTACTTGGGAACAGCCTTAGCCGCACCAAAATTTGATCAAACATTTACTGCACAGTGGCACCAGTGGAAGTCAACACACAGAAGACTGTAGGGCACGGATGAGGAAGAATGGAGGAGAGCAGTGTGGGAGAACATGAAAATGATCCAGCCGTGCAATGGGAATTACAATGAGGGGAAGCATGGCTTCTCTGTGGAGATGGATGCCTTTGGTGACATGACCAATGAGGAGTTCAGGCAGGCGGTGAATGGCTTTCAGCACCAGAAGCACAAGAAGGGGAAAATATTTCAGAAACCTCTGCTGCTTCAGGTCCCCAAGTCTGTGGACTGTAGAAGAAAAGGGTGTGATTCCTGTGTAGAATCAGGGCCTATGTGCTTCTTGTTGAGCTTTTAGTGCAGAAGGACGAATGTTCCTTAAGACTGGCAAACTGGTCTCCCTGAGTGAACTGAACCGTGTGGACTGTTCTCAGGCTCAAGGCAATCAGGGCTGCAATGGTGGCCTAATGGATTATGCTTTTCAGCACAGGAAGGACAATAGAAGTCTGGACTCAAAGGACTCCAACCCTATGAAAAGAAGG
Organism: Psammomys obesus; assembly: GCF_907164565.1. Classification (NCBI taxonomy): domain Eukaryota; kingdom Metazoa; phylum Chordata; class Mammalia; order Rodentia; family Muridae; genus Psammomys; species Psammomys obesus. Next base: position 1,681,249 of record NW_026593895.1, read on the forward strand.
ATGGTCCCTGTAAGTACAAACTCAGGTTTCCTGTGTCTAATGACACAGGATTCATAGATATCTCTTATGAAGGCTGTGCCAACTGTGGGGCCTATTGTCACTATGGATGCAAGCCATCCATCTTTCTAGTTTTGTAGTCCAGGCATCTACTATGAACCCAGCTGTAACAGCAAGGACCTGGACCACAGGTCTGGTGATTGGCTATGGATTTGAAGAAACAGATTCAAATAAGAACAGCTTGTCAAGAACAGCTAGGGGCCTGAATGGGGTATGGAAGGCTACATCAAAACAGCCAAAGACAGGAAAAACCACTGTGGACTTGCCTCTGTGGCCAGCTATCCTAGCATGAAATGATGGACAGTGGTAATTAAGGACTTATGGACACTACGTCTAAAAGAATCTATCTTAAAACTGACCAAACCCTTATTGAGTGAGACCATAGTACTTGAATCACTGAAGAGCCAAGGCATGATTTGAATTCTGTGACATTTTTTACACAGGTTAAATGTTACCACTACTTAAAACTCCTATTATAAATAGCTTTATAATATTGAACACTCACTGTTTAATTCTGAGTCTGGAATATTTGTTTTAAAAAGGATGTATAAATTTTCATTACCTTTTTTTGCAGTAGAATATCTCTCTTAATTGGTTTACTTTTTAACATTTTTAAATTATTATCATTTATTATAGTTTATTCAATTTGTATCCCAGCTGTGGCCCCCTCCCTCCTCAACTCCCAATCCTACCCTCCCTCCTTCTTCTCCCTCTAGGCTCCACCCCTAGTTCACTGGTGGGGAGCTCCTCCTCCCCTTCTATCAGGTTTCATCAGGACTGGTTGCATTGTCTTTCTCTGTGGCCTGGCAAGGCTGAACCCCCCAGGGGGAGGAGATCAAAGAGCCTGTCATTGAGTTCATGCCAGAGAAAGCTCCTGCTCCCCTTACCATGGATCCCACTTGGATACTGAGTCTATGGGCTACATCTGAGCTGGGGTTTTATATCCTCTCCATACATTGTCCTTGGTTGGGGTATCAGTCTCTGCAGGGCTCCCAGGGCTCAGGTGTTTTTTGTTTTTTACTCTCTTGGTATCCTTTTAGAACTCCTGTCCCCTCCAGGTCTTTCTATCTCTTTCTTCTTTCATAAAATTCCATGCCCTCTGCCCAAAGTTTGGCTATGTGTCTCAGCCTCTGCTTCAATACCTCGATCAGTAGAGTCTTTCAGAGGCTGTCGTTGATAGGCTCCTGTTCCCTGTCTTCTGCTTCCAATGTCTACCACATTTGTCCTTCTGAATGAGGATTGAGCATCTTCCCTAGGGTCTTTCTTGTTGTTTAGCTTCTTTAAGAGTATATATAAATTTTAGTATGTTTATCCTATATTATATAGCTAATATCCACTTATGAGTGAGTATATACCATGTTTGTCTTTCTGCTTCTGGGGTACCTCATTCAAGATGCTCTTTTCTAGTTCCCACCATTTGTCTGCAAATCTCATGATTTCCTTGTTTTTAATAGCTGAGTAGTATTCCATTGTGTAAATGTACCACAATTTCTGTATCCATTCCTCCATGGAGGGACATCTGGGTTATTTCCAGATTTTGGCTATTATGAAGAAAGCTGCTACAAACATGGTTGAGCAAATGTCCTTGTTGTATAGTTGAACATACTTTGGATATATGCCTAGGAGTGGTATAGCTGGATCTTGAGGTAGCACTATTCCCAATTGTCTGAGAAAGCACCAGATTGATTTCCAAAGTGGTTGTACAAGTTTACATTCCCACCAGCAATGGAGGAGGGTTCTTCTTTAGCTTTGGAGAGATCAGGAATACAAGGCACATACCTGAACATAGTAAAAGCAATATTCAGCAAGCCTATGGCCAGCATCAAACTAAACAGAGAAAAACTTAAATAAATCCCACTTAAATCAGGGACAAGGCAAGGCTGCCCAATCTCTCCATATCTCTTCAACATAGTACTTGAAGTCTTATCTAGAGTAGGAGATCAAGTGAGATCAAGGGAATACAAATTGGAAAGGAAGAGGTCAAAGTATCACTACTTGTAGATAATATGATAGTATACATGAGTGACTTCAAAAATTGTACCATAGAACCTCTTCAGCTGATAAATGCCTTCAGCAAAGTGGCTGGATGCAAAATTCATTAAGTCAGTAGCCCTCCTGTATACAAAAGACAAAAAGGCTGAGAAAGAAGTTAGGAAACAGCACCCTTTACAATAGCCACAAATAGTACCTTGATGTGACTCCAACCAAGCAAGTGAAAGACTTGTATGAAAAAAACTTCAAGTCTCTGAAGAAAAAAAAAATTGAAGAAGATATCAGAAGATGGGAAGATCTCCCATACTCATGGATCTATAGGATTAACATAGTGAAAATGGCTACCCTACCAAAAGCAATCTATAGATTCAATACAATTCCCATCAAAATACCAACACAATTCTTTGCAGAACTTGAAAGAACAATTCTCAATTTCATATGGAAAAGCAAAAAACCCAGAATTGCTAAAACAATCCTGTAAAATAACAGATCTTCTGGAAGTATCTCCATCCCAGACCTCAGACTTTAGTAAAAATGACATAGTAATAAAAATTTAATAAAAATGAGACACTACTGGCATAGAAACAGGAAGGTGGATCAATGGAATCGGATAGAAGACCCAGAAATAAACTCAACAAATGGTTCTGGTCTAACTGGATGTGTACATGTAGAAAAATGCAAATAGATCCATATTTATCACCCTGCACAAAATTAAAGTCCAACTAGATCAAAGATCTCAACATAAAACCAGTCACACTAAACCTGTTAGTGGGGAAGAGCCTTGAGCTCATTGGCACAGGAGACAACTTCCTGAACAGAACACCAACAGCACAGGCTCTAAGAGCAACAATCAATAAATGCAGCCAACATGAAACTGAAAACCTTCTGTAAAGCAAAGGACACTGTTGTCAGAACAAAACAACAGCCTACAGATTGAGAAAGGATCTTCACTAACCCTATATCTGACAGAGGGCTAATATCCAGAATATATAAAGAACTTAAGAAGTTAAACAGCAACAAATCAAGTAATCCATTTAAAAATAGGGTACAGAGCTAAACAGAGAATTCTCTGCAGAGGAATATCGAATGGCAGAGAAACACCTAAAGAAAAGCTCAACATCCTTAGTCATCAGGGAAATGCAATTCAAAACAACCCTGAGATTTCACCTTACACCCATCAGAATGGTTAAGATCAAAAACTCAAGTGACAACACATGCTAAAGTGGATGTGGAGAAAAGGGAACTCTCCTCTATTACTGGTGAGAATTTAAACTTGTACAACCACTTTGGAAACCAATCTGGTGCTTTCTCAGACAATTAGGAATAGTGCTTCCTCAAGATCCAGCCATACCACTCTTCAGCATATATCCAAAATATACTCAAGTATGCAACAAGGACATTTGCTCAACCATGTTCATTGCAGCTTTATTCGTAATAGCCAGAACCTGAAAACAACTTAGATGTCCCTCCATGGAGAAATGGATACAGAAATTGTGGTACATTTCATTACCTTTTAAAATTAAATTTTAGTTCAGTGTGTATAAAAAAAAGTAATTTTTTGAGGTGGGATTGGTCACAACCAATCACTCATGGCTCCATCTATGTCTCTGCAGAATTAGACAGCCAAGATCACAGACCTGGTCAAGGCCATAAACATAAGTGGCCCAACTGTGCAACAATTATCCAGGACATGGCAGGCTGAGGACACCATGCAAAAGACAGATGAGGATGGACAGGTGTCTTGGGCATGGTTAGCCCGGAAGGCAGACAGGAAGTTAGTATCTTCCTGGGACTCACTTAGTCAGTCCCTGCAAAGGAATTTGGCTGTGCAGGACACTGGTGCCTTACACACCATCACAGGACAAAGTGTGTGGAGATAGGTAGACAGAACATTGTTGGCCAGGGTCTCAACCTGACAGCCCAGCCTTGGCTAGCATAGAAACTGCATGGTCCTCTCACAGCCATTCAGAGCCTGGAGGGGTGGGGGAATGTCCTTGAGATATGCGCCCTGCAAGTGTGGGATAGAGGTAGGCTGTGGCTTATTTTTCTCGTTTATCCAAGAAGCTATTTTTGCTCATTAAAACCTAGTTACTTGCTGTCTCTAGCCAGGATCCTGGAGTGCTCGCTTGGTTAATTTAAGCAAGCAGAGATTTGACGGAGTAATTTCATTGTCCTTGGGGATTGGCCAGCTGATGCCAAGCCTCACTCTTCCCGTTGGAATGGAGTTAATTTTCGCTGAAATTGCTTCTTAGCAGACAAACACATTCCCCATCATTGAAGGCTTATGTTTCTGCTGCTCTATTATTCCTTAATTTACACACCCAGGCAGTGCAGGATCCATACCCTAGCCAGAAGAGAAAGCCCCCTCCTAGCACCACTGGGTGCAGGGCAGCAGGGAGCACCAGGCATCCACTCTGCCCCAAGGACCTGGGTAGTGCCAGTAGCACTGTGATGGATTGTTTGACAACTCTGTACACCCAAAGCTTTCCTGTGCCCAACTGGGAGCACAATACAGCAGAGGATTGGAGGGGGAAGAGGAGGGACATGGTGGAGGGAAGGAGAAGGAAGAAAGAGGAAAAGGCGGGGGAGATGCCTGTCCCAAAGACTCAGTTATCTGGCGAGGAGAGGCTAAGAAACGATCCATGAGCATTAACTCATGCTTTGGCTCTGGTTTGGCTTTATGATGTGAAGTGAAAGGTAGGAAAGAATTCCTGGAAAAGGAAGACAAAAACAATGGTCTTTGGAAGGGATCTGCCACAGAGGACTTCTGAGTCCTCAGTGAAATCAGCAGGAGTGGGCAGAGTAGGATGAACAGACTGGCAGGCTTCTGTGGTGGGGTGCAGTATACTTCAAAGAAGAGGTCAGACAAGGAGAGCAACCAAGACTGGAATCAAGACCATGATGATTAAACTAGTGTTAGGGTCATTGTCAAGGCCTTGGAAGGTCAGTTCATGGAGGACTCCCAGTCAGCACCATGGACAGCTCCAAAGGCCCTGGCACAGAGGCTGTCCTTATGGTGGATGTAAATAAAGGAAAACCAGAAAGGAGCAATCCTATGCTCTAATACTGCCTTGGCTGGAAGCAAGGGTGAGAGGTAGAGGGGTTAGAGGATGTGTGTGTGTGTGGGGGGGTGGTGGATGGATAGCAGGGTCTGGTGGAGGTACAGGCCATGAGAGTCCAGAGTTGAAGGCCATAAAGTCCCAAGCCCATTGTTTGATGCTGTCTTGCTGGAAGCCATAACTGAAACTTTGCTAGCTGCTAATAACCTTGGAAAAAAATTCCATTGACACAGATGCTCTGAGAAGACAGCAATAAGCTAGCCATTACACCCTGTTACGTGGATTAGGAGGACGCTGGAGAATATTTGCATACCAATTACCATAAAATTGAAATTCAATCTATACTGATTTTGTGTCTTGCCTTCGGAAAGTTCAGTTTCCGTCTACATCTGTTTGCTAAGAAGATTCACTCTTCGGTAATGCTGAAAATTTTGTTGTAATAGTTTCAAAGTGTCAACTTGTACGATTGAGATTGAAAACGTTGATTAGGCAAAGATGAACTGCTATGCTGTGTGTAGGCAGAACGTGATCCCTGCAAGGATGTTTGTTTACCTTGATGATAATTAACCCTCCATTTGCCTCAGGGATCCAGCTAGCTGCAGTCGGCTCAAGCTGTTATTGGCACATTCTTTAATATTGGGAATGCATAAGGCACACACTTCCATGCTAAGTAGCCATGCACAGCTACATGACCCAAGCATGCAATTCTCTCCTGGAGGGGCAGGGGAGGCTGCAGTGATTCAGCCCTGTCCCCTGCAGAACATAAGTCTTCTCCCTGGAGCTTTGAATATCACTCACTGCTGAGGAGTTGTCTCTTTTCCTCTGCTACCTGACATTCTTGTGTTTGCTTTACGGCTTAGCTAGGTTCTCAGCACTTCAGCAAGTACTTAATGTGACTCTTCTTAGCCCTTTCATGTTGCCATAACAAAATGCCTTAAGCAGGGTAATTTATGAATAGCCAACATTGAGGTTTCTCTTTGCTGGAGCCTGGGAAGATTGTGAGAAGGAAACCAGCAGGTGGGTGTCTGGTGGGACCTGATCCTCACCCACGTATCCTCATGTAGCCAAAGGAAGAAACCAACTTTCTTGGCCTGCCCTCTCTCTTTCCGTGGATGGGAGTTTTGTCTGCATGTGTGTCTGCTCACCACATGTATGCAGTGCCCGTGGGGGCCAGGGGAGGGCATTGAGTTTCCTGGAACTGGAGTTACAGACGGTTGGGAGCCACCATGAGGGTGCTGGGAACTGAGCCAGGGCACCCTAGAAGAGCAGCCAGTGTGTTTAACCACCGAGCCATCTCTCCAGCCTAGGCTCCAGGTGCCCTCTCCTCCCGCTGAGGGTGGAGTCTCAGCACACACACTTTGGAGAGACACAGCACTCGTGTGTCTGGTTAACCACGCAGGGACTAAGCCCTCGTGACACAGAGCACAAAATAAGACTAGTTATTAACAGATGCTTGGATGCGTAGAGGAAAATGCAAGGAAATGAAGAACTGTCATTTGTGTTTTTAGGCTCCCAGGAGAACAAAGTCTCTGAAGCTTGGGAGCAGCAGCGCCAGCTGGGAAGCCAAGGGAGATGACCTGGAGGCTGAGGACAGCCACAGTGCCTGCAGCCAAACCGGTTCACTGGAGGAGGGGATTGGTCGGGAGGTCTGTGACACACAGGCTTAATCGGAACAAAGGACACAGTGCGGAAGCAGCAAGGGAGGTGCCCAGTGAGGCACCGGACTGAGGGGCTCCTCCACAGGCCAGGCCAGCCCAGGCCTGATCTCATTCAGCCCTCTCCCGATTTTGCATCTGTGCTGTCCTTCGAGCCCTGTAGATGTTCCTGACTGGCCACCTGCTCCTTGGCTGTTTTGTAACTCAGTCTTCTCTTTTAGGTACCGAAAGTTCCAAGCCTTGCCAAGACAGTCCAGCCACCTTTATCTCCTTTGATAGTTTTGTTTTGCGTTGATAGTGTTTCCTGATTACACAGCCCTTAGTTGTACCACACTTAAGGATGAGGCTGCTTTCTGAGAAGCACCTCCCTGCACGACTCCATTATTGTGCCAATATCACAGAGTGGATTTATGCAAACTAAGATGGCTGCAGAATCACCAGGAGATCGAATCTTGTGTCCATGTGTTGTTGGCTAAGATGCTATTAGCAGTGCTGGCTGTGGCCAAAGGGAAGAGAAGAAGGGAGAGGGGGAGGGAGACCATGAGGAAAAGGGAATGTGGAGGGAAAGCATGGAGAGCAGGAGAAAGGAAAAATAAGGAGGGAGGGGAAGAAGAAACAAGGAAGGAAGAAAAGAACAAGAAAATTAAAGTGGGAAGGAAAGAAAGGAAGGAGATGAGGAAGGGAGTGGGGAAAAAAGGAGTGAGTCTCAGCCATAAAGCCTGCACAGAGCCAGTGCTCTGAACCCAGGTGGGTTTTCCTGCCATTGGTGGGACTTCGAGTCACAGCAGGTGACAGTGCACTGGGTGATGGCCCAAAGAACACCCCTTGCCCTCAGGACTCCCCCGGCCTGTGGCAGAGTCTCCTGGGAACTTATGAAATTCCCTATGCTGGGCGACAAATGGAAGTCAGCCCTTCCGGATCCAGGAGTCCCACGGTTTATTCTTTCCAGGTGACTCCAAGGCCTGGCAGCATCTGGGGACGATAGTGGCGAATACTTTCATCAGGGGGTAGACTGTGGTCCTAGGCGAGGAGCGGTGTCTGCTCAGAGCTGTGAAAATACAGAATCCTGGCCCGTGGCCCCGTGTCCACCCCATCCCCCCAACTCCAAGGCGGTCTCCAGGTGTTTTAAAGGCACGTTAACTCCGGAGGAGTTTATATGGGAAGCAATAAAAGTGGTAACAGCCATTTATGCAGCTCTTAAGCTTGCTCCATATTGATGGGTATGAGGGACAGTAATTGGTTTTTGATAGGCATAGAGTCCTCTGGAGGCAGCACTCATTGCCTTACGCTGGGGGTGGGGTGGGGTGGGGTGGGTGGGTTCGGGGTGGGGTAGTGGAGATGGGCCAGCCCAAAGCACCTAGAATATTCCAGAAACCAGAAAATAACCACTGTCCCAGGCAAGTAGGTCCTTACCTGCCCCTTGCTCCCCCTGGGGGTGGGGGGTGGGGCCAAGGAGTTTATATCAGGGGACATCCTTGGGGAGCACACCCTGGTTCAGGTCCTGTTTGATTGCTTCCTAAGAGAGGACATATTGAGTTTTGAGTTAACACAGTGTGAGTGGCTCCGCACAGCTGGAGCCTTTGAACCATCACCAGTTCAAGTGTAGCCAAGATGGCCTCTGCTACCGGCTGGACCAGAGAGAGCAGGGAGAGAAAGAATGATGACCTTGTGACCCCCTGCCAGTATGACCAATGGCCAGGGTGGTACTGGCAGCCCAAGTAACATGAGGAAGCTTCAGGGTGTGGCCTCCTAGGTGAGGCTGAAGAGCTCCTGGGTGGGGTGGAGAGTCTGGTAGGAGAAACTCCAGTGGCTGTGGCTCTTAGGGCCCAGGGAGGCATCAGCAGCAGCCCAGGCTCCTCCTTTCGGATGGCCTGGCCTGCGGCTGACAGCAGGATACATCTGTTCACCATCCTGCCCACAGGACAGCAGAGAAAACCACCATGAAAGACTCCACGATGGTCTATATGACAGATGTGGATGGGCAAGTGACAGGAGAGGATGGATGGTGTGTACTCTGTTTTCCTGATCTCACCATTGGACCGTATGGCCTTTCCTCCTGGTCCTGGCCTCTCTGCTTGTTTTTCCCGCTCCTCAGTTCCATGTCAGTGGTATCTGAAACACATTTGTGATACTGGGAGGGTCAATCTGGACCCTTAATCCTTCCCATTGATCTGTTTCATTCTAGAGATGGGCTCTTCTGCCATTTTATCCTCCCTTTCCCTCCTGTCACTCTCTGATGGCCCCACTCCTCATCTGTGCACTTTGAAACCTCTCTGATCAATTTGAAACAGACACTAAAAACTGAGGAAGAAATAGCATATTCAATTCTCCAAACTTCCCATTCTGGGAAATGGACCTTTCTTCGTGCACTGGGCTTTTTTGCTGTCTGCTGCCACTTAGTTTCTCTCTTGGAACAAAAGCCTCTTGGCCAAAGGAATGTAAACCCTAAAGTTTCTTTAGGACATAACAATCAAGGGTCTGGAGAGACAGCTCAGCAGCTGAGAGCACAGGCTACTTTTTCAGAAGACCCAGGTCTGGTTCTCAGCACCCACACGGTAGGTCACAACCATTAGTAACTCCAGGTCCATGGGATCTGACGGCCTCTTCCGACCTCTGTGGCACTGAACACATGTGGTACACAGACACATGCTTAGGCAAACACTACATACATATAAAGTAATGAATCTAAAATAAAAGTGACAGGAGGCTGTGTCTTGGCTCACTTGGCAAATACGTGCTTGTTGGACAACCATATATGCCCTGAGTCTGGATCCTCCATACCCACGGAAAAGCCAGGCACACTGAGCCTGTAATCCTGGTGCCAGGGATCCTCAGGACTCACTGGCTAACCGATGTAGCCAACAGGGCAAACGCCATGTTTTCTAAGAGACACTGTGGACAACTCCACCCCTAGGCAGATGGGGCTCGACTGTACAAGAACGGGAGCTGAGCGTGAGCCTGAGAGCACGTTTCGCCAAGGCCTCCTACCCTAAGCTCCTGCCCAGCTGCCCTTCATGATGGACTATGAGCCTCTAACATGAAATTAACCTTTGCCTTCCATGTTGTTTTTGGTCACTGTGTGTGTCACGGCAACAGAAAGTGGTTTAAGACACTACACTTCCCCTTCCTCCAGGGAAAGGCATAGCAAGAAGGCCCACTTGACTTCTTTTTGGCCACTCTGTAGTATTCTGTCTACTACAGTAGCACAAAAAAACAAGGCAGTTATGCCAATCTAGCCATGTCAACATGATTTTTTTTAACTGATGGTGAGGTTTTGTTGTTGTCTCTTTTGTCTCGGCTGTGCTTGAGGGATGGAAGCCAAGGCCTTGTCTGTGGTAGACAGGTGCTCTCCCACAGAGCCGTCACACACCCAACTCATCTTTCCCGTCCTTTCCCTTTCATCCGCTGTCTCCCCGCTTATTACGTGCTTTTAGTAGACACTGTTTACTTGGATGAGATCTGGTTATTTAAATGTATCAGAGTAATTATTCAGATTTCTGGCCAAGTGAAACAAAACAAAACAAAATTAAAAAGAAATTAACAGAAGACTGCCATTGTACAATTTCAAATAATATGATTTTAGGAAGATCTCTCTCTCTTTCTCTCCATCACACACACACACACACACACACTATGAATGAAGAGCAGACAGAGCCTAGAGAGACACAGATTCACAACAGAGCCATCTGTCTGCAAACGGTTTAATAATGAGGGCATTTTAAAGAGACTCCTTTAGCTATAAATACCTGGGTGCCACTGGTGAAGCTTTTCTCTTGCTGCCTTTTGCTCTAGTGAGTGACATCGCTCCCTTTGTTCTCTCCACCCTCCATGCAGAGCCGGCCACTTACACACTGCTGTCCTAGCTGACAGTCCCTTGGGATGATGTTTATTTTGTTTATTGCTAGAGATGGCGGGGGGGGGGGAGTGGGAGGGAGGCATTTAGTGTGCCGTGGCGTGAATGTGGAGGTCAAGCAACAAACCCTCTGGAGTCAGTTTTCTCCTTCTTCTGTGGGATCTGAGGTTCAAACTCATATGATCAAGCGTGCTGTGCTACCCACTGAGCCATCCTGCTGTCCTGAGTGTGGCAGGATGATCATAAAGGAATTTACAGACGGCAACATACTGCCTCCCCTCCCCTCAACCCCTATCTTGTCTCAAGGTTTCCTCGTCTTCCTAGCCCTGGCTGAGACAGGGATTTCCCTCTCAGGATTCACCGGGGCTGTGCCTACTCTCTCCAGGAGACACTGTGGCATGTTCATGTTCGAGCTTGTATTTCTTGCTTGGCCTCTGTCTTCCTAACATCTCATGTTTAGACCACGAGTTCCCTGAAAATAAGGGTTCCCCTGGCTCAGTTCACTGATGTATTCTCAATGCCTAATCACACCTGGTGATGAGAGCTTGCTAACGATAAATAAATGAGCTGCTTGGGAGGAGAAGCCCAGTTGTGGGTTAATGAAGACTGCACCTGGTCTTTCTCTCTGATATCTGGCTTTAAAAACCTTGGGAATGGTGGGTAGGGGTGGGGCTCCCCTTCTCTGAGAAGCAGGGGAGTGGGGATAGGGAGAACAGGGAGGGAGGGTAGGAGCTGGAGGAAAGGAGAGAGGGGGCTATGACCGGGATGTAAAGTGAATAAATAAATAAACATTTTTAAAATAAATAAAAAAAAAATAAAAACCATGGGAATTTCTTGAATAACAGGGGTGTTTGTTATCTAATTAGGTGCCTCCTGGTGACACCCTCTTGGCTTCAGGATAGCTGTCATCCTTAGAGAGCCAAGCACAGTATTAGTGGTGGAATCCCAGGGTGTCTAACCTCTGGGAAGCCAACCAGCCCTGTGGCCAAAGATTGGAGACATCCTGGAAACTTGGGCACTGAGATGCCTCAGGACTTCCTGGTAGGCAGGCTTGATGGTTTACTTTGATGGCCAGCCTGACAGGATCTGAGATCACCAAAGAGCTAGGCCTCTGGGCATGTCTCTGTGGAAGCGTCCAGACTGGGTTGATTGAGGTAGGAAGATACATTCCAAACGTGGGCCCCATGATCTGGGTTCCAGCACTGAATGGAAAGGGGAAAGTTAGCTGAGGGACAGCATTCCCCTCCCTGTGCTTCCTGAGTGTGGACACAGTGTGACAGACTGCTTCACACCCTTGACACCATGACCTCCCCACCATGATGGAGTAGCCTCAGAATAAGCGGGATAAGCGCTTTGTACCTTAATCGGATCTTGTCAGGTATTGGTCACAACGCTGAAAAGGTAATTGATGTAACAGATGGCACACCATGTTCTGTGAGGCACTGTCTTCCACTCCCAAGTTCCCGCTGTGGCTCTCCCTTCACCTGGTCCTGACCTGTGACCTATAGCAGGGAGATCGGCTCCGGTGCCACAGTGTCAACTTGACACAAATCTAGACACACCTGGAGAGAGGGATTCTCAGTTGAGGAATTGCCTCCATCAGACTGGCTTATGGGCAACTCTGTGGGGGCATTTCCTTAATGATTAACATGGGAAGGCCCAGCCCTCTGTGAGAACTGCCACCCCGGGGCAAGGTGGTCCCGGCTGTATAGGAAAGCAGGCTAGGCAAGGTCCACCACGGTCTCTGCTTAAGTTCTTGACTCTAGGTTCCTGCGTCGGTTTTCTCTGATGGATAAACAATAGTAACCTGTAAACTGAAATGAACTCTTTCCTCCCCAACTTCCTTTTGGTCAGCGTTTATCCCAGTGTGGTGATAAACCACATTGTGGAGAATGGCCCCACAGGCTCGTGTCTGTTTGAGTGGTTGATCCGAAGCATTTGGAAAGGATTAGGAGCAGTGGCTTTGTTGGAGGAGGTGTGTCGCTTAGGTGGGCCTTGAGGTTTCAGAAGCCCACGCCGTTTCTTAATGTCTCTCTCTGCTTTGTGCTTGTGGATCACATATGAACTCTCAGCCACTTCTCCAGAGCCACGCCTGCCTGCCTGCTGTCTTACTCCCCCAAAAGATGACCATGGACTTACCCTCAGAAACTCAGCAAGCCCCCACTTAAATGCCTTCTTCTCCACATTGCCATGGTTGTGGCGTCTCTTCACAGCAATAGAGCAGTAACCAAGGCACACAGCAACGGAGAATCAGACTAGAACCAGGGCCTTCATGATATCCTGGCAAAATAGGCCCTGAGTGTGGGGCTGTGGGAGACGTTGATCTCACAGCTCCCTGGTCAGAACCACAGGGGTTCTGAGACCCAGCAGCCAGGATGTCAGGTATGGGCAACCTTAATGAGGTTTTGAACCCTAACCTGGGCAGCCTGATTCCAAGACAGCAGCAGGAGCATGTTCTATAACATGGAGAAATAATGCAATATAAGGAAAAATATGGCCATAGAGCAATGTGAGAGGCAGGAAACATGGACAGAAGTTATTTCAAAGAACTAAGATCTTGGAACCCTAGACACTGTGACACAGAGCCATTTCCTGGAATATCAAAACCCATAGACTCTCCAAACCCATGAATGTCTGTCTATATACAAATGAGCAGAAGCTCCCATGCTGGGGCCCTCCCTCACCTTTCCCTTTGTAGCATAGCAGAACCAGTGAAGTGTTCTTGAGTTTTGAGTGCTGCACCTCACCCCGGGAGCATAGTGTGAACCCCGGTGTGCAACAGCTCAGTTAGAAGCCTCATCACAGCCTGAGCTGCAGCAGGCTATGGAGACAGGGTGCTCCTGGAGGGAAGGTCTCTAAACTGTAGTGTGTGACACAGTCACCGCATTCACAGTGTGAGACTTGAGCTGCACTGTAGGATGCCAGGAAACAGTTGACGTTTTTCTCCAGAGCTGAGCAGTCAATACAATGAAAGCAGAGGTGCCCGTTAACAGATACAGACATGGATGCATGGGAGAGAGTGGCTGTGGTCCCCGAATGAGGAGCGGACCGGTTTTTATGGAGGATGAACACACAGTATAAAGTACACATTCCGCTCTACAGATGGGTCTGAAATATTGAAAAACTGGACAATTTCATACAAAATACAAATGATCAACATGGATGAAGAAAAGGCTGGAAGGTGGGCCAGACCCTTGAGCTGTGAAAGAACTTCGCACATTTATCCAGCAGCTAAAAAGGCCAGCTCTGATGTTTAGGCTGGTAGCAGCCCCAAGCCCTGATCCCGAGGAACCCTCCCTGGGGTTCAGGAGAGTCTCCATTCATTGTCTGTTGGTGGCTACACTATCATTTTCTTCTCCAAAGGTGTGGGGACACACTGCACCCTCACTGTGAAAAAGCAAAGGAGACAGTACCACGGAGCCTCCATGCTACAGAACCGTCTGCAGGTGAGGAAAGTGTGGTGTGTGTGTGTGTATGTGTGTGTGTGTGTGTGTGACTTTTTCCACAGAAACAGAACATGGAAGTTCATGAAAACCTATACTGAGTTACACACTGGAAGAAGTAACTTGCTTGGGAGACAAAAGTTTTTACCTCCAGGAAATAATAAGTACTGGTCTAGAATGACAAAGAAAACCTGATTATTTTTAAGGATGAGGTGCAGCTCCACAGCGGGATAAAAGAGAATAAAGGTTGACAAAGTCTTCCTTCAGAGGCGCCTCCTCCGAAGGTGGGGAAGCCGTCCCAGCGGCTTTGTTATCAGAGCCCGGTCTGATCCCTGAGCTCCTGAGCTGAGGCCTCTACGCAGTGGATTTCTTGGCTTTAAGCCTCGGCTCTGTGGTAGTTATCTCATTTTGTTTGCGTTTCCTTTTGATAAACAGCAACTTTGTGAGAGACTTTGTTCATTGATATCCCAACTACAGTAAAAAAAAAAAAATATTTTGATTAGATGTTAACTCATTTCATCCCTGAAGAGGAGACCAGTCCCTCCCCTGCCAGAACTTTGACCTCTATGTGGGAAGCCTTGGCCTGGACTTTAGAAACAGCCTTAGGTGTCTCCCACACTTGGGGACAGATCATGAGTGCAGATCTTCAGTGAATCCCACCTTCTGGAGAGGAGCTATCTCTCCTTGAGATATGAGCTTGGTATTCAAAGAGATCTGACAGGAAGACCACACCCAGGGTCATAGGGCCCAAGGCCAGGGCCAGCTTAGCTTAAGTTACTGTGTCTGTGACACTTTTCCTGTGTATGTGGAGGTCCACTGGACCCCTCTAAGACAACACTGGGTCTTCTTTGGCACCTGAGAGGAAAAGGCTCATTCCTGACCCATCCCATTGTTTGTCCCTTTTTGTTTCTTGCTTGAATATTAGCAGGGAAGCTGGAATCTCCTCCCCAATTCTGAGGTCTTGGAATACGGGGGAGGGGGAAAGCAGGTGGCATCTCCAGGCACATTCTTACATGAGCATCATCCCAGCCCTGGGATCTATCCCCAACTCCAGATTTGGACCAGATAAGAAGAAAGTCGCTGTGGTGTGCTCAGGCCTCTGTTTGGGTGTTGTGTGTCATTATTCCCATGATGACAAGAACAAACATCTACTCAGACCAAAGTACCATCAGCAGTATTCACGTGCCCTTTAAGCCTCACACAATGAAGGAGTGGGTGGTGTTGGAAGCTCACATTTCACTTAACAATATTTGTGAACATATTTCCATAGAAGCGTCTATGTCTTAATTGCCAGTGCCTAATTGAGTAATTAATTTAATTCCCTATGAGAAATCAGGTATTTGGAAGGATTCTTTTGTATCTAGCCTGCAAAAGCAACCTCAAGCCAGCAGCCATCATGTTAAAATCCAACAGAACGGGGAATAAAATGTAATCTTGGTTTCCATCATTTTTATTTAACATTTTCCAACCACTTCAGTTACATATGCACCAGTGATAAGAGGTATAATTCTTCTAAGTGAAGATACAAAATCATAATTATTATAAATGATATGTTTATATGTCTATATTTCCCAAGAGTATGGAAGAAAAATAACTGGAATTAATTAAGAGGCTTCAATCTGAGAGTTTTCCTCAAGTACCTGGTTTTTCTATGCAATACCAGCATTTGCTACCATCGAAAAAAGATCTCATTTGCACAGGGACAGGAAATATTAAATCCTCAGAAAGTGCTTTCACAGAAAATTGTGAACAATGTTGTAAGGGAATGTACTATGTATTTTGCTGGAAAAGATAAACGGAGGACTTTAATTCTGGATATATTAAAAGAGGTATTGTGACAGCTAAGCCTAGGAAAAGATCTCAATAGCATTTGTCATTGGGAATGCAAACTGAAACATTGTAATTCACAGGTAGGTTAAAATGGCTACAATCCAGAACACTGGCACTGGCAGGCACCTGGTGGGGATGAAGTGGAAGAGGGTGGGGGGAGGTGGGTGAAATGAGATGAACGGGCCTTAGTTGCTAGCAGGACTCAAAGTGGTGTGGGCACTCTGAGGTCAGTTTGGTCATTTCTGACAAGGTTAAGTATATTGTCACTCTACAGTCTGCAGTTTATGATCCTGGGGGTTTGCCCAAATTACCTGAAGACTTATACACATAAAAACTTGCTTGTAGATGTTCATAGCGGTTTTATTCTTAATCATCAAATCTTAGAAGCATTGGAAAGACCTTCAATAAATGGAAGGATGGAGTGAGTTTCAGCTGCTACTGTGATATATTATTATTAATTATTATTATTAATGTGCTACAGAAGAGAAGGAGGGAGGGAGGAAGTCAGGAAGGAGGGAGAGAGAGAGAGAGCGAGTGAGCGAGAATTCTATAGGCAAAGTCCCCATGGAAGCCAAGAGAGGACATCAGATCCTCCCTGGAGCTGGAGTTGCAGCTGGTTGTGAGACAGCTGGTGTATGCTGGGAACTGAACCTGGGTCCTCTGGAAGATCAGTAAGTGCTCTTAACTACTGAGTGTCTCTCCAGCTCCCATTTCTCCTTATCTTGGTTTGATTTTCTGTTGCTGTGATAAAACACCATCACCAATTTGGGGAGGAAAGGGTTTGTTTGTCTTACCTGTCCTCATCACTGTCCATCCTTGAGGACAGAAACTCAAGCAAGGGCAGAGGTAGGAACCATGAGGGAAACTGCTTAATGACTCGCTGTCAATGGCTTGCTCAGCCTCCAACCCCCTGCCCAGGGATGGTGCCACCCACAGTGGACTGGCCCCTCCCACATCAATCATTCAGCAATAAAATATACCAACATACCTACATGACAATTTGATGGAGACAATTCCTCAACTGAGGTTCCTTCTTCTCAGGTGACCCTAGTTTGTGTCAAACTGACAAAAAGCAACCTGCGTGCTCCTACTGTGAAATATTACTAAAAAGTAAGAAGAAGTTGGGTGATACACACTTTTAATTCCAGTGCTTGGGAAGCAGAGGCAGGTGGATTTCTGTGAACTGGAGGCCAGCCTGGGCTACAAAGTGAGTTCCAAGACAACCAAGGCTGTTACACTGAAAAACCATGTCTTGATAAGCCAAAGAAAGAAAGAAAGAAAGAAAGAAAGAAAGAAAGAAAGAAAGAAA
>NW_026593895.1:1698456-1709265 GCF_907164565.1 Psammomys obesus
AAAGAAAGAAAGAAAGAAAGAAAGAAAGAAAGAAAGAAAGAAAGAAAGAAAGAAAGAAAGAAATTAACTATTAAGCCATGAAAAATCAAGTGCCAGACACTTGGGAAGGTGGCGAGTTTAGGACCAGCAGCAACACCTTGCTTCTAAGTAAACAAGAAACTTCAGTCACCACATAACTCACTCACAACATGAAAATTAATCTTTTAAAACTCCTTATTTATTTTATTTTTATTGTATGTGTGTTGGTGTTTTGCCTGGAAGTATGTCTCCATGCCATGCTCATGCAGTACCTGCGGAGGCCATGAGAGGGTTTGGATTCTCTGGAGTGACTGGGTGTAAACCATTGTATGGGTGCTAAGAACTAAACTCAGGTCCTCTGGAAGAACAGTTCGTGCTCTTAGCCACTGAGCCATCTCTCTAGTCCCTCAAAAGTTATCTTAAATGCTGAAATGGAAGTGAAAGAAGTTAGTCTGAAAAGGCATGATCTAGGTGATTCCAACCGTATGACAAGCACGTAGAGGGAAGAATTAGAGACATGAGTGGTGGACACTACAGAATGTACATTATCAAGAGACTGTTGATGCAAACCACAAGCTGTCATTAGTTACAATGTGTACAACTTCATTCACCCATGCAACAAAGGTACCTAATGCTACAAGGTAGTGATAACTGGAGAGTCATAAGGATGGGACTGCCATGCAACTGAACCGCTCTGTTCAGTTTTTCTGAACAGGCATCTAACTAACATCGCATGCACAAACTTGCATAAAAAGTAAAATCCATTCATTAAGAGTGGAAAAAAATAGACAGTATCAAGTCACCAAAAGCTGCAGATAAATTTAATTGTTATCGCTCTCTTCTGATGTCCATCCCCTTTGCCTTTCTGAATTGAGCATCTTTTCCAGGGTCTCCCTTCTTGCTTATCTTCTTTAGGTGTACAGATTTTAGTATGATTATCCTATATTATATGTCCAATATCCACTTATAAGTGAGTATATACCATGTGTGTCTTCTGCTTCTGGGATACCTCACTCAGGATGATCTTTTCTAGTTTCCACCATTTGCCTGCAAATTTCATGATTTCCTTGTTTTTAACTGCTGAGTAGTATTCCATTGTGTAAATGTACCACAATTTTTGTATCCATTCCTCAACTGAGGCACATCTGTGTTGTTTCCAGCTTCTGGCTATTATGAATGAAGCTCCTATGAACATGGGTGAGCAAATGTCCTTGTTGTATACTTGAGCATCTTTTGGATATATGCCCAGGAGAGGTATAGCTGGATCTTGAGGTAGCACTATTCTACCTCAGTTGTACAAGAAAGCACCAGATTTATTTCCAAAGTAGTTGTACAAGTTTACATTCCCACCAGCAATGGAGGAGAGTTTGTTCCTTTTTCTCCACATCCTCTTTAGCATGTGTTATCACTTGAGGTTTTGATCTTAGCCATTCTGATGGGTGTAAACTGAAATCTCAGGGTTGTTTTGATTTGCATTTCCCTAATGACTAAGGTGTTTGAGCATCTCTTTAAGTGTTTTTCTGCCATTTGATATTCCTCTATTGAGAATTCTCTGTTTAGCTCTGTACCCCATTTTTTAAATGGATTACTTGATTTGTTACTGTTTAACTTCTTGAGTTCTTTATATATTCTGGATATTAGCCCTCTGTCAGATATAGGATTGGTGAAGATTCTTTCCCAAGAGTCTACCCAGCAGGGTACTAAAGCAGATGCTGAGACTCATAGCCAAACTTTGGGCAGCGTACAGTGAATCTAATGAAAGAAGGGGGAGAAAGAAAGACCTGGAGCTCCATAAGGAGAGCCACAGAACCAAAAAACCTGAGCCCAGGGGTCTTTTCTGAGACTGACACTCCAAACAAGGACCATTCATGGAGAGAACCCAGAACCCCTACACAGTCCATGGCAGCTCAGTCTCTAAGTGGGTTCCCCAGTAAGGGAACAGGGTCTGTCTCTGACATGAACTCAGGGGCTGGCTCTTTGATCATCTCCCCCTGAAGCAGGGACAGCCTTACCAGGACACAGAGAAAGACAATGCAGCCAGTCCTGATGAGACCTGGTAGGCTAGGGTCAGATGGTAGGGGAGGAGGCCCTCCCTATCAGTGGACTATGGGAGGAGAAGAGGGAGGGATGGTGGGATTGGGAGGGGATGAGAGAGGGGGCTACAACTGGGATACAAAGTGAATAAATTGTAAAAAAAAAAAATTTTAATTGTTAGGTGAAAGAGCCAGAGAAGAAAAAGTTATACACTATCTGAGTCCAATTATACGACATTCTGAAAAGGCAAAACTATAGAGATGTTTGAAAAATCAAGCCTCAGGGGCAGGTTGAACAGATGAAGTGTGGCACCGTGGTGGAACTGTCTTGTGTGTTTCTGCAGGGGACATGTGACACTCACACTTGTTCAAACCCATGCAGCTTTACAGCAGCAAGAGAAAACGTTAGCACATTCAAACTTAACAATTATTCAGGAAGCTGAAGGATTCCAATGTGGAAGGCAAAAGGCGACCAAGTAGTCCAACTGTTTTACACAGATGTGAGCAACTCCGCAGCAGGGTGTAGAGAACTGTGCCTCCAGGACACAGTGGAAGCACAAGAGGAAGCCCAAGCACAAGGGGATGTTCCCGAAGCACTGTGTTCTCTCTCCTGCATAGCTGAACATGTGTCACGAGACTTAGCAATCATGTTAGTGAAATGTACGTGGCAGAGGGCCAGGTGTCTCATCATGGAAACCAGAGGAAGAGGTGCTGACCCAGCAGGCCATGGACCAGGGCTGGAGCCGTCAGTGTGGGCTCATGCATAGATAGCTTCACAAGACATAGATGGTCATGTACACAAGTTACATATGTGTAACCAGGTAGAGAACAAATGGATACATTGGATGGAAGGATGGATGGATGAATAAGGTAGAGAGATACAGGTATAAAGGATGATAGCTCTATGATAGATCAATAAAGGCTATAGTAAATGAATGACAGATGAATAGATGACTGATTGACAGACAATAGGTGATAGATAATAGAAGAACTGATTGAACAGATCAGTAAATGAGTAGATGGATGGATTAGATAAATGAGAGAAAGAAAGTATAGATGATAGATTATGGATCAATAGATGAATAGATGATAGATGATATATACAGACATATACATAGATTATAGACAGGCAATGTGTATATGCATAAATTCTCACACACACACAAACACACACCTGTTCCCTAGCACTTAAGCAGAGCTGAAACAAGAACATTTCTGTAGCAAGAAGCACTGGCCTTGGTATTTAGCATTCTCCAACAAAGGCAACACCCACACACAAGATTTAAAAATAAACAAATATATATATATATATATATATATATCAATGCCTCAGCTAATTTGCTAATTTTATTTTAAATAGCCAGTATGTCATTTTCCTCATAGCTTGATGAAGGAGCAGCTAATCATTAGTGAAATAGTCAGGAAGGAAGGCCAGTTTCTGTAGCTTACATCAAAACCCTCAAAGCACAGCCTGGAGTCAAAGGTTCTGGTTCAAAAGTGAACTGAGAGATGGAGCCTTTGACCTAGGACTTACTCAAATGACCTTGGCAAAGGTGGCCTCTCTGAAAGCCCAAGAGAGGGAAAGACTGCTCTGTCTGCAGACAAACTCAGCCTCATCTTCAGTGCGTGCCTGGCTCGCCTCAGCAGGGCTCTTTCTGGTGGTATTTTTGTGCTCTCTCTCTCTTTCTTCTCAACGCTGTGACAAAATACTTGAGTATAGCAGCTTAAGGAAAGGGGGCATATGTTGGCTCATGGTTTGAGGGTACAGTCCGACATGGCGGCAGGAGCTTGAGGCGGCCAGTCACATCGCACCCACACTCAGGAGGCAGAGAGAGGTGAATGGTGGTGCTCAGTCTGGGATTCCAGCCCGTGGAATGTTGCTGCCCGCATGCAGGGTGGGTCTTCCCTTCTGAATAAGCTAACTTAGAAACTCCCCCACATATATGCCCAAAGGCCTGTTTCCATGGTGATTTTCAGTCTCATCTATTTTGCAATCAAGATTAATCATCACAATTACCTTCTGCAAATACACCGATGTGCTGCCCAGCAATCGGGGACGCCTTCCGAGATACACTTTTGTCAATGTGCAGACATCATGGGATGACAGCTGCAAGGCCACCAGGAAGCAGAATCTCAGGACAATCCTTCGGCCTGTTGTTGACTGATGTGCTGTATTCAGCTTGCATAAATATACGATTAAGTGGGATTGTGTTTCTTCCTTTCCCCTACTAGGATGTGTCTCACACCCTCAACACTGTTGGGTTTACCCCAGTGTAAGATGCTCTAGCTTCATGGCTACCATGTTTATTCCTCCATTTCTCTGGTAAAGAATGTGTAGGGGGTTTCAGTCTTCCTGGTTCAGCCCCTGCTTGGCTGTGTTTCTGACAAAACCTGACTTCCCTTGGGACCGACCAGCACTGGGGTAGCTGCTGGGCCACTGGACCACCAGGCCACCATGTGCCACTGGACCACCAGACACATTTTATGCTTTGACTCCCAACTGGTTTGTTTTCCAGGATGCCGAGAGCCACACTCCAGCTAGAAGAAGACATCTCCCCTCCCCCTGCATCTCCCCGACACTGGTGGTTGTAGTTACTTTTCTATTGTCATGATAAAACACCATGATGAAGACAACTCTAGAATAGTTTGGCTTTACAGTTACAGAACGTGATACACCATAAGAGCAGGCAGGGACAGTATGGCATTAGTTGGTGGGCTTGGTGGCTGGAACTACAAGCAGAGAAAGCAATCTGGAAGTAGCATGAATTTTAACCTCAAACCCCATCTCCGGGGGTGTACTTCCTGTACCAAAGCTGAACCTCCCAAACCTCCCCAAAGAGAGCCACCAACTGGCAAGTATTCAAATGCCTGAGTGTAAGGGCATTCTTGCTGGTCTGATGGATTTGTAGGCACACTTCTGTGTCTTTGCTGGGAAGGCTGACATCATTTCCTGCTCAGTTCTGGCTTCCCCTTCAGTGGATCTCCCACTCATTTCTGCTCATGCATCCCACAGACCCTTTGGCCTCAGCACATTAAGTCATAGGTTGTGGCTTACTTAAGATAATTTGGGATGACCACAGTTGCCCTCAAAAGCATCCCTCCTTAGCCTCCCTTTTGTGCCCTTGCCACCATCTGCTTAGGACTGTCCCCACGCATTATCAGGACTGCGAGCACCACCAGGTGCTCCTGGAGTCTCCACTGCCTTTAGTGTGTATATTATGGCCCTCTCTCCTCATGCTGTCTCTTGGGAAGCCATGATCCCATGCTAATTTGACATCTTACCTACAGCCAGAAGACAGCGTGCTACATACCAATTTTCCAAAGAAGAAAAATTTTGGAGAAAACATTTAAAGACTTTTTATGTGTGTGTGTGTTGAAAGTATATTAAAGTGTTTTCCAGGGAAAACATATAATTATTGTGTTTGCCACATCCAGCAGCTGAAAGCTGCTCTTCTTGCTTTCTCCAAGTCCTCATCATTTTCTTGGTTGGTGGCAGACCAAATTACCACTCAGCAGCCCTTGCATGACGCTTGTAACACTAAATAGAACTTGAAGTCGCAGCAACAGCTCTGTAGCATTTCACTGCAGGCTTAGGATGAGATTTGAATCTGAATGGAAGGGAGGTCTACCAGACCCATCTCCCACATGCCCTGACCTATGGCTCATTCCTTTGGGGAGGACATCTGCCCACTGTGGCCACACTCCATCAGGAGTCATGGAGAAAAGCTAGCATCCACATTTTATTTATTTGTTATTATGTGTGCCTGTCTGTCTCTCTGTGTGTATGCACACATATATTTGCAGTGCCCTGTGGAGGCCAGGAGAGGGCACTAGATCCCTCAGAGCCTGAGTTGTATGGCGTTTGTAAGCCAGCTGATGTAGGAGCTGGGGTCTAAGCTCCCATCCTGATGATAGAGCACCATGTACTCTTAACCACTGAGTCATTTCTCCAGCCCTGCATCTATGTTTTTAATGACTCAGGTGGTTCCTAGGGCAGCCCAGATGATTGAACCCCTGCATAACCCCCCAAATTATAGTGTTCTGCCTCCTGGCTCTGTTTGCAGAGCTTCTGATTAATAGGTATGAAGCACTGCCTGG
The DNA here is from genome assembly GCF_907164565.1 of Psammomys obesus. NCBI lineage: Eukaryota > Metazoa > Chordata > Mammalia > Rodentia > Muridae > Psammomys > Psammomys obesus. Next base: position 1,704,606 of record NW_026593895.1, read on the forward strand.
TCACAAGGTACACACAACTGGTTGTTCATTCATCGACTCCCGTGCCTTCCTCCAGAATGAACGGCTTTTTGTTTTCTTTAAGACAGTGTCTTAAAGTTCTTTCCTGAGGGCTTAGATGGCTTCTACTTCTTCTGAAGAGCTTAAAAAAATAAATTCTTGCTTTCCGCTTCTCTCCCGAGCCTCAGCTGGCACAGAGCGCTCACTGACACTGTCTCCTCTAAACACGTTGAAGATCTGTTGACATCGCCAATAAGAAGTCTCTGTCAACTGATTAGCTGTTTTCAGACAATATATCTCTTTCTGCCATGATTGCTTTTTGCTGGTTCTCTTTGCCTCCTGTTTTTTGGCAGGTTCACCCACACAAAGCTTGGGTGTAAAGTTATTTATTTTTATCCTTTTTGCAAATTTCCATTCTTCTCTGAGCATTCATGCTTTCTCTCAATTCCAGAGGGTTTTTTTCACTGTGTTCTCTGAATGATGCCTCTCCACCCATTAAGTGTGTATTGGACCCTCCTGCTTGCTCTTCCGCACCATAGCTTCCTTTCTCTCTTCTCTTCTATGTCTAGCCATCTGTCTTGTATTAGAATCCTTTATGTTTAAGCTGTTTTTTAAATTTCAATAATTATACTGAACTTTCCACCCCACAAGAAGTTTGGGCTGGAAGGGTGCTCTGCAGAGCTAGCCATTTGAGTAACTCACACAACACACACACAGAGGCACACGCATAGAAGGCCCCCACCGTCAATCACTGCTTGAGAAAATGCCTGACAGCCAGATCTCTGCGAACCTGCATGTGGGCGTACATGCCTGTGTTCATGTACTTGAGGAGGCCAGAGATCAATGATGGGTGTCATTCTGCAGGAACTGTTGTCTCAGTTAGGGTCTTTCTTTTGCTGTGATGAAACACCATGACCAAAACCAAGTTGGGGAGGAAAGGATTTATTTGGCTTACACTTCCATGTTGCAGCCCATCAATGAAGGAAGCCAGGACTGGAACTCAGCCATGGCAGGGACCTGGAACCTGGAAGCTGGAGCTGCTGCAGAGGCCATGGAGAGATGATGCTAACTGGCTCCCTCCTCATGGCTTTGCTCAGCCTGCTTTCTTTTAGAACTGAGGACCATAGCCCAGGGGCCACTTTGCACAATGAGCTGCGTCCTCCACCATCAATCACTACTTAAGAAAATGCTTTATAGCCAGATCTTATTGGGGAATTTTTTCAGTTGAGGTTCCCGCCTATCAGATAGGTCTAGCTGTGTCAAGCTGACATAAGACTAACCAGAGCAACTGTCCACTTTATTTTTTTTGAGACAAAGTCTCTCACCGGGACCTAGAGCTTGCTGAGTAGCGTAGGCTGGCTGGCCAATAAGTCTCCTCTCTGCATCCCAAGTGCTGGGATCATAACCATTAGCCTCCATGCCCAGCTTTTCACATGGGTTCTGGGGTTTGTACTCAGGTCCTGTGTAAGCACTTTGCCGACCAACCGATCTCTCCACAGAGGCTTTACCTTAAAAAAAAAAAAAAAGTTTTATGCTATTACTTTTGGAGGTGTCAGGCATAGGCGCTGACTGCTGACTCAAAAGTGGCTGAGCCTGAGTTACGCCAACTCATAACTCATTAGATCTGACCTTGAACGAGCCTGCTAGTGACTGTAAACCTCTGTGCAATGCAGAAGAGCAATAGCAAATGTGTTTGGGGGCTTGGATGTAATTTACCCAAGGGTTTCTGGTAATGGAAACTTGGTCTCCAGGGTGGCTCTATTGGAAGATAGTGGGGTCTTTAAAAAGTGGAGCCTGTTAAGAAGAAAACAGACCACTGGAGCTGTGTGCTTTGGGGGTGTAGAGGTTTGGGTGAGCATGGCCTCCATAGGCTCATAAGTTTGAATGCCTAGTACATAGTTGGTGGACTATTTAGGGAAGGATTGGGAGGTGTGGCCTTGTTGGAGGAGTGTATCATTAGAGATGGGCTTTGAGGTTTTAAAAAACCTATGCCAGACTCTCTCTATCTATCTGTCTGTGTCTCTGTCTGTCTGTCTGTCTGTCTGTCTCTCTCTCTCTGTCTCTCTCCCTACTGCCTGTGGATCAGGACTTGGAACTTTCAGCTTCTCCTCCAGTGCCATGCCTGCCTGCTGCCATGCTCTCTACCATGATGTAATGAACTAACCCTCTGAAGCTGTAAGCAAACCTCCAATTAAATGCTTTCTTTTATAAGAGTTGCCATGGTCCTGGTGTCTCTTCACAGCAATAGAACAGTAACTAAGACAGAGAGATTGTGGGGCCTCTATTCAGTCTCTCCATTTTCCTGTCTGGACATGTAAGCATTTCTTAAAGATTTGATGCCACCAATAAAAAGTCTCTGTCTATTGTTTAACTGTTTTCAGATATGTCTCTCTTCATCACTCTCAGCTTCCTGCTCCTGCCACTACACACACACGCACACACACACACACATCCACCACACTGTGACCACTTACCCTGACTTCTGCTCTCACCATTCCAGCCATGACAAGCCCCTTATCAGAGACAAAGACTGTACCATGTTGTTTGGACTTTCAGCCTACAATACTATGAGGTAAGAAAACCTTTTCTCTTTATAAAGTAGGCTGCCAAAGCAGTGTGTTGTAGTAATACAAAGCTAATACAAGGTGAGGGAGCTTTTTCAGAGGATTAAAAGAAATAATGAAACAGTCATGAATAAAATTGTTAGTGAGCAAACAATATTAATTATAGTTTTATGAGTCCATTCAAGTGATGTTGTCATGAATGAGAAAATAAAAAGACCCTAATTTATTGGAAAACAATAAGTATCAATTATAATTTTACAAATATATTCAAGTGACATTGTCATGAATAAGATGGCTAAGAAGGGTTGGAGAGGTGCCTCAGCTGTTGGGAGAACTTGTTGCTCTTGCAGAGGGCCAGGATTTGATTACCGGTATCCACAGTGTGGCTCACAATCATCATTAATCCCAGTGTCCTGACCACACTAAATAAATACATGTGAACAAATAAATTAATTAAGTAATGTAAAACGAAAAAACACTAAGAAAAGTTTGATTTCTAATTGAATCCAAATGACACCCCAGGCTGGCATTGCCATCTCTCAGGGGGATGGGGAATGAGATGGGCTGGATTTTGGGGTCTGGAAGAACAGTGGGGTTCACGCCCTGGTTCTGCCCCACAGGCTGTGGACACTCAGGCACCCCAGCCCTCTGCCGCTTTATTTGAAGAATGAGAATGTCGACCATGCTTACCCTCTGGAACATGTAATGTGTGAATGCAGAGGTAGGACTGAGAGTCATGTCTGGCACACATAGGGTCAGCCCCCAGCAAACAGAGTCACTGTGAGCTGTGAGAGGCCTCTGACCTGCTTCTCTGCCCAACCCACTCATTCTTTGTCAAAATCAAGTTCTTGCCTCTGGAAAAGGTCTGTGGTGGTCAGAATGAGAAATTCCCGCACAGGCCCGTGTGTTTGGGCACTTTTTCCCCAATTGGCGGCACTGTTGCGGGTCTGTTCAGGAAGACCTACTGACTGATTCCAAAGCATTTTAAAGGGGGCGGGCGTTAAGAAAGTAGTCCTAAGAACGATGCTGACTACAGAAGCAAGCAACTCCGCCTTCATTCTGACAGTCAGCTGCCTACTGACTCAGGGCTTCTGTGGCAGTAAGAGGAATAAAGCACTCGTGTGTGTGTGTGTGTGTGTGTGTGTGTGCGCTCGTGCACACACACACACCCTTCCCCGGCTGATGGACCCCCCCCTTCAAAAAAAAAAAACAAAAAACAAAAAACACCCAAAGGCAGCAGGTTGCTTGAGGGCCCAAAGCCCTAACTGCAGGATTCTAATCAGCCTAGAAAGCAGGCTCTGGCCCCTGAAAATGAGGTCAGGCTCTAGGTTCGAAACAGGCTGCTTTTGCCCGGTGGCAAGGAGCGATGGGGAAACTGTGTGTTGGAGGGGTTTTTTCCCTACTCTGCTGTAACACTGAGCGAGGTGGAAAGGAGATGGACAAAGTCCTAACTGAGACCTGATTGAGAACATTTTCAGGTTTGGGCAGGCTTTCTCAGCGCATTCCTGCTTGGTCCCATTCCATACCTTATTTGCATGTACACACACCTTGCCAATCACAGTCATCGGGCTCTCTGTATAAAACAAGGCACACACCACCCTCCTCAGGCTTAGACTGCTTAGGACTTAGACTGCTCCTAGGACTTCCCTTTCCCCAGGGCAGAGCCACTGGAAACTCACTGCAGGCACACTGCCCCTGCTCTTCCCAGGCAGAGAATTTGTTCTTACCTTGAGGGCTTGTTTTTTCCCCTCAGCCTTTGAGATCTGAATGCAAGGGAACTCACTCCAGGGGACTCAGGCCTCGGGGACCTGCCAAAAAGTGGAAACCCACCACTCTCCTACCCCATCAGCACCCTGAGACCTTCCAATCCTCCAGCTGGCTCCCTGATGCCTGAAGAGAGCACAGAGAATAACACATAGTAATGTTTTCTTTGATATCCTGCTGCCGCCAAGGCTTTTGGAGTCTGCTTTCTCATTCAAGTGGTTCTTTTTCTATTTGAGTCATTGCTTCCTTGTGGCAAATAAAAAATACCTCCCTGGTCTGTTCTGTCTGTCTATCTATCTATCTATCTATCTATCTATCTATCTATCTATCTATCT
>NW_026593895.1:1709275-1810494 GCF_907164565.1 Psammomys obesus
TCTATCTATCTATCTATCTATCTATCTATCTATCTATCTATCTATCTATCTTTTTAGATAGGGTATCACTATGTATCCCCGACTGGCCTAGAACTCACTATACAGAATCAGCTGGTCTGGAGCTCACAGGCATCCCCCCACCCCACACCCCCGCCTCCCAGATTCTGGGATTAGAGGGGTGAGTCTTTAATCCATCTCTACTTGGAAGTTCTCCTGGCTTTCCTACACTGTCATCCCACTCCATTCTTGGAAGGAGAATGGGACAAGAACAGGAGAAAGGGTGGCTGGCTGTCACCATGGAGCACACAAGAACCCAGCTTCCAACTAACAGCTTCAGTAGTAAGGGCTGGAGTCTTGGAACAGCCAGAGAGTTAACTACTGATTGCTAATAATGAGCTTAATAATGATAATAATTAGCTAAGTATTTCAGGTAGGTGTTGGATTATAACACACAGCACAGAATGCATATCCACAAGCCAATGCCAATGTAAGAAACTAAATGACTCCCCAGAGGCAGCAGACTGATTTTCCAGACAGGGCTTCCAATCTAGATACTCTTTTCTCAGGAGAGGGAGTGACTTCCTGGAGTAACAGTATGGAAAGAGAAGGGCTTCCTGGTGAGGGAAAGGCTTGGCAAGCCAGATGACATGCAGCCTGGGTCTTGTGGAACCTTGGGAAGGTGATGACAGAGTCCTCACGTAAACACAGTCCCCTCCCAGTCTGTGTGAGAGGCACCAAGTAATTCCATTCCAGAATAATCGTCCTAAGCCTGGCCACACTCATCACTGTCAAGGTCAACACACAAGGACAGCCTGAGAAACTGCCACAGACAGTGGGGGCTCCCAACTAACTGCCATGGGGTGGGGACACACCTGTGGGATAGAAAATGTATCAATGGGTAAAAACGGGAAGGCTGATGGGGACCTCAGCTCATTAGCTGTCAGCCCAGGACCAACTCCACTGAGACTAGAACCACACTAACATGGAATTGCTGACCAAAGAGCAGTGGTTGTACAGCAGCCTTTGGGGAAGGCACATGGTACCCTGGAAGCCACTCCACACTCAAGGAAGGCCAAGAAGAAAAGATGTATCATGGGTCACCTCTTATCTCAACACTGCCTCAACAGGAACACACACACTCAAAAGAAAAAGAGAGAAGGGAGGGAGATTGAAGGAAGGAAAGAGAGAAAGAAAGGAGCAGGAAGAGAAAGAACAGTAGAAAAGGGGTGTCTTAGGATAAATACCATGACTGAAAACAACTTGGGAGAAAAGAGTTTATTTGCATTACATTTTCAGGTCCCATCCATCATCGAAAGAAATCAAGGCAGGAACCGAAGCAGAGACCGTACAATAACACTGCTTACTGGCTTCATTGCCATGGCTTGCTCAGTATGCTTTCTTATAAGACCCAGGACCACCTGCTTAGGAATGGTACTGCCCACAGTGGGCTGGGTGGGGCCTTCTACATCAGTCATTAATCAAGAAAAATGCATCACAGACTTGTCTTAAGGCTGGTCTGATGGAGACATTTTCTCAGTTGAGGCTCATTCTTTTCAGGTGATTGATTCAGCTTGTGTCAAGTTGACAAAACCAAAACCAACATCACAGGAGAGGAGGGGAGAGAGAGCTCAAGCAAGGAAGCAAACAAGAAAGAAAATTGATAGTTAAGTACCTGTTATGGTTCAGTCTCCAGTACTGTAAAAGTAAAGAATATGAAAAAAGAAAAAGAAAAAAGACTGGGAATATAGATGAGTTGGTTAGAATGCTTGCTTAGCATGTCAGAGGCCCTGAATTGCCAGCACTGCATAGACAGGGGTCTTGCCAGGGTTCTGTTGCTGGAAAGAGACATCATGAAACTCTTATAAAAGAAAACATTCAACTGGGAATTGCCTACAGTTTCAGAGTTAGTCCATTATCATCATGTCAGGAAAGGACGGCAGCACCCATGTGGGCATGGTGTTGCGGAAGTAGTTGAGAGTTATATCTTGATCTATAGGCAGAGAGAGAAAGAGAGAGAGAGAGAGAGAGAGAGAGAGAGAGAGAGACCAGCTGGGCCTGGCATGGGCTTTTGAAACCTCAAAGCCCACCACTCCCAGTGACATACTTCACCCATCTAGGCCACACCTCCTAATCCTTCTAATCCTATAAGAGAGTTCCACCCCTGCTGATTAAGCATTCAAACCTACGAGCCTGTGGGAACCATCTTATGCAAACCATCACACTTCGAATAGTGATGGACATCTATAATCCCAGCAGGGGAGGAGCAGGGGATCAGAAGTTTTAGGTTGTCACATAGTCAAGGCCATCTTGGGCCGTGTGAGACCCTGGGGACAGGCCTGAGGGAGGGAAAGAAGCAGCCCAGTTTAAAGCAACTGGAGGTGCCAGAACCCACTTTTCAAAGTCCCCATAGTGATAAAAAGCAGCTTAGTGGATGCCTGAGCTGGAAGGCTGGAAGGGCTGCAAAGGACCTGAAGGAGCTGTCTGGAGAGGTGAAGAAGCTCTTGTCTTAAGGTTGGGGGTCACCCGCACGTGTTTATCAAACCCATTGAACTTGTGTGCTTAAATGAGAAACATCTTGTATTGAAAATTTTTATTCTAAGAAACCAACAACAAAATAACAGAAGAAAGTCTAGCTAGAGTTTGGCAGGGTGATGCATGTGTGTAATCATGGCTACCGCCAAGGCCAAGGTCAGGGATGTCCAGGCAGACCCCATCTCAACACATTCAAACGTTTAAAGGATTGAGAACATAGCTCAACACAGTAGGTCTTCCAAATGGCTTCTCATCCCCAGCACCATACAAATAAAGTAAAAAAGTTAACTGAATTGCATTACTTAAACAGTAATCTGAGAAGCATTTTTGACGAAGGCTTGGGTTCCTACCTTCCTCCTCCCACTCTCTTCCTTCCCTCCAGAGCCTTTTGTTTTCACCTCTTCCTGTCTTGGCTGTGCTGAGGGCTAAGCCCAGGGCTCTACACCGGCAGGCCCATCATCCACCCTTTCCACAGGCTGTATGAGTTTCAGCGGATCTCCAACCCAGTCTCAGTTCCAGAGGCTGTTCTCAGCCTATGAGGCAAAGTCCATATGTTGCCACGCCTCAGCCTTTCCCCCAACAGGTGGGGACCCCGCTAACAACCCCAGACCAGAACAGCCGCCCCTTCCTTCCACTGCTTTTTTTTTTTAATCTACCATGTGAATGTGTGGTTGTTTGATCGCTACTGTACATGGGTGGAACAGGGTGAGATGGACACGGTCCCCCGGGGCACACGCCCATCCCTCAGCCTGGCACTAGTCCCCTATCCTGGACTCAGTTTTCTCCGGGTCCTGGCATGGCCAGGATCCTTCTTCCTGTCTCCTTCCCTTTCTCCTTGTGGCCTGGCACAGCTGGCACACTCTTCACCTTCCAGCCTCACATCCGTTCTTGTCTCTCCCAGCTGTTTGGGTGCACCCTCTCACCCCCAAAGTCCCATCTGTATCTGGTCTTTGCTACTTTGCGGGTTCTTTTTACCACCCCTTTCCACCCTAGTTTCAGCTTCTAACACTACTAACTAAACCATAACCAACCCCACCGAAGGACCACCAAACCCCAACCCCACTTCTCAGGGCCGCAGCGTCTACGTACCCTCTGAAAAGTTTCTGGACTTCCAAAGGTCACACAGTTGGAGAAATTATATGCAGCTGGGAAACCATAGTCAGCTGAGAACAGTCCGAAGCAGCTCTATACCCCTACACCTGGGATTACAATGAGAACACATTCTTATAATATTTCTGATTTAAAAAAAAAAAAACAAAAAACAAAACAAAATTCCAGAGTTGTCACTACACCCTTCCCTTCTCTCTCCTCTTACTTCAGCTTGACTGTTTTCTGGGAATGATTTGATTAACCCTCCCATCCAGCTTTTGCCTCCACGAAAGGCTTCCTCCTCATTTGGTAGGGCCTGTTTGACAGGCTGAAGAGGGGCCCAATGAAGCTGCAGAATCGGGCCTAGCCCCGCCCATCAGGCCTTGCCCGCTCCCGGAACCCTATAAGAGTGGGTGTTCTTCAAGCCGGAAGTTCGAGACCTCTGAGGACAGAGGTAACCTTGCTTTCAGCCTCTGAGACTTCCAGCCAACACCTCCTTTTCCAGAAGGCTCTCTGAGACTTCCAGGCAATACCAACACAAAACAGCTTCTCAGATTCCAGTGTCAGCTCAAGAAGTGAAGCGGGAGGCCGGGCGTGCGTCGTGGGCCACGGAAGTGTTAGCCCCACATCAGATGAAGATAGAATTGGGGTGCAGGACAAGCTCCCTAGCTTGTCCCGGCCCCATTTCCCCTCGTCCCCCTCCAGGTGATGTCCTTTGTCCACCTGGCTAATGCTATTTCTGCTTTATCACCATGAGCCTACCACCGTGTCTAAAATCCTTAAAGATGGTGTAGGGATCAGAGATCACTGGACCCACGTTGTCTTCTGCAGTTAGCTGAGCCCAGTGCTGGCAGCCTTGCCCAGATACCTGGCAGGCAGCGCTCACTCCAGGGACTATGTGTGGCTTCGGCTCCTTGACTGTGTCTCTCCCAACCCCCCATGCAGAATCTGACGGAGACCTCATGGAGGAGGACCCACTTCCGAAACAGCTTCAATGTGAGACGTCCCATCAAGGTAATGTCTACGTCCGTCGCTACTTTGAACTATTTTCCCAGGTTTTACTTGACTTTGGGTATTTTTCAGCTTCGGCATCCTTACAGAGCTCACTGTGAATCACAGCCCCACCCCCCCATCAGTTTCCCACACCTTAGAGTCAAACGCATCTGTGTGAACGGTTCTTTTAAAAATGGCGGAAGGGGCTTACACATGTTAGGAGTCAGAGGGCAGCGTAAGGCAGTTGGTTCTTTCCCTCCCCCGTGTGGATCCCAGAATCACACTCATGTCATCAGGTTTGGCAGAAAGTACCTTCATCTGTGGAACCCTCTCACCAGGCTTGCCACCTTCACCTGGCTGGGCCCCACACCTGCGCTGTGTGGAGTGTTCCTTTTGGGGTCTGTTCTCACTCATTTTGGAGACAAGGCCTCACTCTAGCCAAAGCTAATCTGGAGTTTGAACTTGGGGGTGGTCCTCCTGCCTCTGTCTCCCCAGTGCTGAGATGTTGGGATCTATTAGCATGCCCGGCCCTGTTCTTTCTTTGGTACTTGAGGTTGTAGCTAGGGTCTGTGCCAGCTGAGCTACATTCCCAGGTCTGCAGCCCTATTCTTTAAGTCACTCTACCTTAGACTTTTGCCATCTACTCTCTCATAGCTCCACATCACATCATCCCATCCATGCCGGCTCTCCCAGCCCCGGTTCTACAGAGCCCTGCGGTACAGCACAGCCCCTTTCCCCTCTTGTAGAGTTGAGTTCCCCAGTGCTTGCTGCTTACAGGCTTGTTTATCTGTAGGCCACTCCCAAAACTTTCCCTGGATGTTTGAATGAAAACACAGTCAAGCTCTGCCTCTCCCGGTCTCATCTTTTTTCTTTAAGGCTGGCCCCAAAAATATATGAGCCAAATTGTGCCAGCTTCCTAGCTGCACCCTGGAGTCTCCTCCTCTACACTCTGGGAGAGCACCTTACTTTCTCCTTTTGTATTTTAACCCATTCCTTTCCCATATCATTTTTACTTTTTTTTTTTTTTTAATGTGTTCACCAGCCTTCTAATAAAAAGAAATGGCATGAAAGAATTCACTTAGCCAGGCTTTGAGAGCATATGCCTGATCCCAGCCCTTGCGAGATGGAGCTCGGAAATGGCTGAGTGTAGAGTGCTGGTGTAGATGGCCTACAAGGTGAAACAGGAACTTAAGAGAACTCGAGTGGAGTTACTTCACAACTTGTACATCTGAAAATGCTTTTTACTCCGCTGTCCTTGAGTCTCAGGGCTAGTCTGGCTGGGTATTGAATTTAGGTTGGAAATCCACTTCTCTTAAAATGTTGATGTTTTCTGTTACAGATTCTAATGTTGCTTTTGAGAATTTTTAAAAGATTTTTAGCACACACATTCCCATCACACTTTTACCAACTACCTGAAATTTGGTGGTATTAAGCCTTGGTGATGATACACCTCTGATTTTCTTATACTTTATTCCCTTTCTTTCATCATTTTGGGGTTTTGTTCTTTCTGGGGAGATTTCCTCAATGTAGTCTTCCAAGATTTCCATGGAGATTTTCATTTTTTCCTAATTTTAATTTTAAAAAGCTTTTTTATTTCCTGGATGTTCTTTGTGAATATATCCTGTAATTGATTCGTGGGTATAATTTATTCTCTTATGTCTGAAGGTATTAATTATAGATTGAAGAAGGTTTCATCTGTGGCATCTTTTCCTGTTTGGTTGACTTGTTTCTGTCTCATGCTTGGTCTCTTCTCTATGTGCTGATCCCCAGTTGCTGTTCATGCTGAGCCATGGGCAGGGTTTGCACCCATTGGGTTTCCCTGAATTTAAATGGTTGGGTTATCAAGTGGGGAGCCCAAGATGTGCTCTTTGGTGCACTTTGAGGCTGTGATTTTTCAGAGAGAAAGTCTTCAGATGTTCTTTAATGTCATGTCTATTGAAGACAAAAACTCCTCAGATACATGACTGGTTCTGGGCTTTCTATTCCATTCCTTTAGTCAGTCTTTTGTCTACATAGAGAATTTAGGGTTTTGGGGGGATAGGGGGAGGGTCTCACTAAGTAGGCAATGGCTGGCCCAGAACTCAACTATGTACAGCAGGCTGGCCTTGAAACTCACAGATCTTCCTGACTCTGCCTCTCTGGTTTCTAGAATTGAAGGTATGCACCACTGTGCTGGACCCCAGTGTGTGTGTGTGTACTAGAGATGGAAGCTAGAGCCTTGTAATCCTAGATAAGTGCTCTACTGAGCTCTCTACTGAGAGCTATGCCCTCAGCCTGTTTTTTTTTATCCATTCCTGTTGAGTTACCCGAGGTGACCTTGAATTTACTTTGTAGTTTAAGCATACCTTGGACTTGGGATCTTCCTGCCTCAGCCTTCTGAGTAGCATTTATGATAGGCCTGTGTTACAGGCCGAGCAGTCTGAGTCTTTATCAGCCTCTGCTCTGGTAGGACCAAGTGTCTGTACTGGGAGGTTTTCTAGAGAGACTTAACACTAGAGGTTTCTACTGAAATTCGCCTTTACACACTGTCCTTCATCTTTTTAGCCTTTGTCAGTTTGCAGTCTGAAGTTATTTAAGTGTGTAGTCAGCATCTCAGATGTAAATGGACCATTTGTTTTTCTCCTGTTGTGAATTCAGTTACCCGTGGTTTCCTTTTTTAATGATTTATTTTAACTTTTTAAACCATATATATGTGTCTGTGTGAGTGTATGTCGCATGGGTGTTCCCTTGGAGGCCTGGTCCCCTGGAGCTAGAGCTACAGGCATTTGTGAGCCACGTGACGTGGGTTCTGGGAGTCAAACTCAGGTGCTCCTAACCATTAAACCCTCTCTTCAGCTCCCTGGCTAGAGCTGTTCTGTTTGGTTACGTATCTTCCTCAGAGTGAGTTTTAAGTGTTCTTTGAATTTCTGGGGTATCAGCTCAAATGTCCTTTATCAGTCTCCCCAGTCCACCTCCAGGGGTTACACTAAGCCAACAAAGGGGAAGGTAGTTCACACAATATCATGAAATCAGAAAGGGGTCCTCCTATCCTTGGTGTCTTCACCCACCACTCTGTTGTTTAGTCATTGTGTCCTGCAGGATACTGAACCCCGAAACCTCCAGTCTCTGACACAACGGTGATGTTCTGTGCTGCTGCTGTATCCACAATGAGCTGAGACTAGGTTTGAAAAGGTGATGTAAGAGGGATTGGAGGGTCATGTGAGTCAAAAAGTTTTCACCTATGATGTCCACTGTGAGTTCCCAGATACTTCTTGATACTCTCAGTGTGTATGTCCTGTGTCCCCGTCCTGTTTCCCCTCTCCCTGACTGAAAGTAGGGTCAGAGAAACTCAACAGGCCTGTTAATGCGCCACAAAGCACAAGGCCATCACACAGCACTTGCTTCTTCCTACCATCCCCTGCGGATTATCAGCAGACAAATCTCAGATAATGCACCCTGGTTTGGGTTTCCCTTTTCCTTACCACAAACTGGGAAAAAAACTTCAGTTGTTTTTAATGATTGCGAAGTGTTCATGGAAACACCTGTTCATGAGTTCTGTGGTCATGGCTTTTTTGGGGCATGTAAGTTTCGCTGTCTCCTACATGGCTGGGCCAGCCTAGTGGAAATCCCAGCCCAGCCCTACTCCAGCTGTTGTCACTGTGTCTCCTCTCATACCTCCTGCCCGACCCTGTAACGAACCCCCCTGGAATTCAGAGCTAGTCTTTCCACAGCTGACCCCAGGGGCTCTATCTGGTCAGCTAGCACTGCTGCTTAGGACTCCACAGTGCTTCCATTAGGTGGGCGCTGGTCTCAGGCTCTGTCTCTTCATCGTAGGTCACACATGCCCACCCAAGCATTCCCTCCCTGCTTGGTCTAGAAAGGGCCTTTGCTGTGGCTTCCCCAAAGGTTGGAATTGTGAACCTTTGGCTCCTCTCAGAGGCTGCCCTTGTATCTCCATGGAGATGACAGGCTACAGCAGGGTGAACGCCCCTCCCCTCCTACCCCCCACTTACTACATGGTGCTCCAGGTTGCAGAGCTATTGGATGTCCATATACCTCAATTACAAACCTAATATTGAACAAATGTTCTTAACTTATCTCCACCCTGGGGACAGGGACCCCCCAGGCCTCCCTCTCCCCCAGTGCCAGCGGGCCGCTTGAAACTGCCATTGGTGCTGATGGGGGTGTCTCTGTTCCCAATGCCTTTTCTTGAACTTGCTGTCCTCCGGCACTGTCCTGCCTCCTGCGTGCCTCCTTGCCCCTGGCCTCCTTTCTAAAGCCCACCCGAGGATGTTGCTTCTCTCTCAGCATCTTCAGTGTTCCCCCGACCTCAAGATAGCAGAACTGGCTCAGCTTAGGGTTGCTGCTTTAACAACTGCTCCTTCCCTGCTGAGTGACTGTTTCTGTGGCTGTGAAGAGACACCATGACCACACCAGCTCTTATAAAGGAAAACGCTTGAGGCTGGATTACAGGTTCAGAGGTTTGGTCCGTTATTGTCATGGTGGGAAACATGGTGCTGGAGAAAGAGCTGAGAGTTCTACATCTGGATTGGCAGGCAGCAAGAAGAGAGAGGGACACTGGGCCAGGCTTCTGAAACCGCAAAAGCTCCCCCCCCCGCCCACGTGACAAGACCACACCTACTCCAACAAGCCCATCAACCTTTCAAATATTGCCATTCCCTATGAGCCTGTGAGGGCCATTTTCATTCAAACTACCACAACTACCCTGCTGCTATTCCTAGCTCTTTGCATTTGGGGAGCTCTCAGCCTTCCCCAGAGCTTTCTCTGCCTTGCACAGGGGCTTCTGCAGCCACCCAGCTGTCTTCTAACTACTTGGCGCCTAGCCAGTGCCTCTCACCGTGGTGGTATGGCCTTCCAACCATCCTGGTATATAGATGAGGCTTTCTGGTCTAGACACCTTACCTGTGGTAATTCAGTCAATCAGGGGTTCTTAGAAAAAGGAAACAGGCCCAGAGGCATGAGGTAAATTGTGAGCCTTCTAATTCAGAGCAGCTTTTCCATGATGCTGCTGATCTGTACTTCCCTTAGTTGACACCCCTTAGTTGTGGTGTGTGTGTGTGTATGTGTGTGTGTGTGTGTGCGTATGTGTGCGTGCTTGTATGTGTGTACACATGGATTCCTTTTCCTGACATCTAATCTCATGAGGAAGATATACCATGTCAAACACAAGCCTCCCTACTGAGGTTCAGATTCTGTTTATCCACTAGTAAAATGGGGACAATATTGTCCCAGCCACAGGTTGTCTGGAGAACCTGGGCAAGACCTGCTCTCAATTTCTGTTTCTCCCCAGGCTCAGCTGAGCAACCCAGAGAACAAAGCTGTCCCTGTGTGGAGCTCAGAGACCCTGTGGAAGAAGAGGAGCCTCAAGAGCCAGGCCAACCTGTCAAACCCATTGCTTATGTAAGCCCCATGAGGTCGGAGGCCCCTGAGCCCACAGAGCCGGCCGAAGCTGCAGAACATCATGCTGGGAGAAGAGGTGACCAAGTGCAAAGAGCTCAGAGACAGAGAGACAGAGAGGGGCAGCAGATAGCGAGACAGATAGGGAGACAGAGGCAGTGGCAGAGGACAGCGGGAGGCAGCCACTCCCAGGCAGCCTTCACTTCAACGGGCCCAATGCCAGTAGGGATGGTCCAGCCACCACCCATGGTTTACGGGTACTGGGTCATCATGGGACACTGGACGTTCGTCACCTACCCCTACCCTGTCTTCATTCCCATGGCCAGCACAGACACATACTTCATGTAGCCCCTTCTCAGGACCTACGAGTTCAGGATCCCGTGTTCTTCACCTGCATTGCTCAATGACTGGCGTCCTGGCGTCACTCAGTGTCAGACCCACCTGTCTACGTTTGTTTATCCTGAAGGGGAAAAAAAAAAATAGCTAACAGTGGCAAACTTTATTCTTTCTCGCAGTTTAGGTTACACTTCATCACAGCTGGCAAGTCAGGGCAGCAGGCACGTATTGCTGGATGTATCACGCCACCATCAGAAGCATGAATTCACCCTAGGCTCCCGGTTATTCTGCATTTGGTCAGACTTCCCTTCCCACCTGGGATTTATTATTTGACAGTTGTATACATATATACATACATACTTACATACATCATACACACACTCATATAGACACATTCATATACACACCACACATATATGTACACACACATACATACATACACAAACATATCTTGATCACACTCTTTCCTAGAGCCCCTAATACTTCCTCTTCCCACTTCCTCACTCTACTTTAAAAAAAGAATAATCTGTCATGCAGCCTGCAAGTGCATGAATGTGGGGTCATCCACTGGAGTATGGGCAACTTACTACAGAAAATGACTCTTCCTCCCCTAGCATCTGTCAGTCACCAATAACTCCTCAGCTGGGGTGAAGCCTCCTGAGCCCCTCCCCATCCATGCTGCCATGGTGACTGGCCTGACCTTCCAGCAGAAGGCTTTCCCAGGAATGTGATACCTTTGGAGAAACAGGGTGATGCTGTACCCCTGAAATCACGTATTCGTGCATAGAAAGAGCCAGTTACAGACCTCTCATGGAAAATGGCTGCCAGGACGCAAGAGGACAGATTTGAATCAACAGCGGATGGGACTGGACGGGACTGGGAGACACATCAGAACACTGTGGGCAGAGGCAGCCCTAGATGATAGCAAAAGTGAGCTGGGAAGAGAGCAAAGGACTTCAGAAGCAGAACCGGGGAGGAGAAACTTACAAGGTCATTTTTCTCTGAAGCAGGACATCCTGATGTAGAACCTGTGCAGTGTGAGGGCGGCAATAGTACCGAGTCCTGAGGGTTTTTTTTTTTTTTTAATTTTAACATTTTATTGTGTGCGTCTGTGTAGACATGTGTCACAGCGTGTCTATAGAGGTCAGAGGACACCTTGCAGAGTCTTCTCTTTCCTTACACCCTGTGTGGCCCTGAGATTTGAACCGAGGCCTGCAGGCTTGGAAGAGTGCCTTTACCTGTGCTACTGTCTCCCCAGCCTGGGAACCTCAAGGAAGTTGAAAGAAAATATGAAGCTCAAAATAGAGTGAGGAATGAGTGAAGCAAAGGAAATTGGGTGATTCAAAGTAAAGGCACAAGGATTTATGGAAGGAAACAAGGAGCTAGCAAGCACATTTAATATCAAGAGGCTGGGAGGTGGTGGTGAACGCCTTTAATCCCAGCACTTGGGAGACAGGCAGTGTGTTTAAGGCCAGCCTCATCTACATAGTGAGTTCAAGGCCAGCTGGAGGTATAAAATAAGACCCTGTCTCAAAAAAACTAAGTAAGGAATAGTTCGGTAATAGCCTCTTGGCCTCAGTAAGAATATTTTAATGTTGTTTTTTTTTTTAATTTAATCATTAATGGGTATTTGCTGCCGGGTTTTTTCATAAACATCTCTGATCAAGTTAAAGTGACTCCTGTCTTCAGTACGCCATAAAAGGTGAATTGTAAATGGGATTTTGTGCTTATGAAAGTTTTTGACCTGCTCATTTTAGTATTTGTTTCTAAGAGAAAATGTCCAAGAGGAGTTTTTATTCTGAATATTTTGTGTGTGTAGTCAACTATTTTAAATAAATCCTTCTCATGGGCTGTGGTTGTACCAAATTCTTTTTGTAAAATTTTACAAAGCACCATTGCTAGATGTGTTTAGAAAAGCTCTCCTCCTGCAATTAACAAAGGATAGCAGGTTTGGTCCCCTCCATCCCTGCTATTTTCCGGTAACCATGCAAGCCTGCTCAACCTGGGTGTGCTCTCGCATCTCCGCTGTAGTTTGACTTCACACACACGTACCATCCGTGATAGTCACACTTTTCTTATTGCTGAGATCAAATACCCGACAAGAAGCAACTCAAGGAAGGATTGGTTATCTTGGCTCCCAGTTTGAGGGGATACATTCTGTGATGACAGGGAATGCATGGAGACAGAAGTGGGAGATACCTAGTCACATTGCACCTACAGCCAGAGAACAGACAGGAGGTGGGCAGGGCTGTAAAACCTCAAACCCCACCCCTAGGGACACTTCATCCAGTGAGGCTCCACCTCCAGAAAGTTCACAGCCTTTTATTTCCAAATAACACTGCTACATGGGTACTGAGTGTTCAAACACACGAGCCTGTTGGGGACACTTCACATCCAAGCCACAATGCCAGCTCCCAGAATCCTTTAGAAGCAAGCTCAGGATCAGGCAGGTGTCATAGGCAAGGCAGGCACGCAGGGAACTGTCCTTTGGATCCCGTGACTCCTCTATCTGGCCCAAAGCAGTTGGGAGCACAGTGGACAGGTTCCCTGTTTTGTGGGGGTTCCCTGGTTTGTGATTATCCTGTGGGATGTCACCTCAGAACCCCACTGTAAGCACTTTCCTCTCCTCTTCAGCGTCTCTACACAGGATGTACAAGTCCTGGCTATGCCATTTCTAAGGCATTCCACAAAGCCTCACTACACGTTTACACACAGCTTTGTTGTTTTGAGACGGTTTCTCTGTGTAGACCAGCTGTCCTCCGACTCACAGATTCACTGCCTCTGACTCCCAAGTGCTGGTATTAAAAGCATACACCATCGCTACCCAATTTACATATAGATCTTAAGGACCAGTCTGCTCTTTTTTTTTTTTTAAGTTTATAAAACAACATATCAAACTTATATCCCTATGGCAAATGGTATGCTCTATTTTATTTTAATAGATGCTAAGAAACTGCACCCAGATTAGCTTTCACCAACACCAGCTCCCACAAGCTGCGCACGGCGTGAGGCGGCGTTCCTGGCAGACCATGCCGAGGCTCTGGAATTTTTGGCAATATTGTAGATAAAAACATGTTATCTTGTTTTTGTTCTAATTAGAATTGCCTTGGCTATTAATATGGTTCCGCATCTTCTTTATTTTTGCTGTTTAATTTGCTGGCTAGTCTTATTTCTTTGTTCAAGGTCAACATGTCTCCCCTGCACACGCTCTGTGGGGTTCCTCTCCTTTGTCTTCTATAGGGACCTGAGTGTTGGAAGCAGCAGACATGGGGGTTTCTCCCCAGCCACCCTCCTTTCCCAGGCTGCCTGGCTGGTGCTGTGGGGCTCAGGTCTGTCACCTTCCAGTTTGCTCAGAGAGCACGCCCGTCACCGGGGCAGACTCATCGCCTCTTACAGGTCCAGTCTAAGGTGTGAACTTCAGCCTGCCTTACTGGAGTCAAGCCACACTCCGACATCTCCATCCAAGGCATTACAGAAGTCCCTGGACTGGCCTGCGAAGAATGGACACTTGTAGGCTCTCCAGGCCTGGGGAGTGTTGGCCTCTGACCCCTGTCTGAGGCAACTGTTTCCTTGCATTCCAGTGGCTAGCTTGGAGTAGCTGAGCTGCCCTGGGTGACTCAGGCCTGCCTTGAATCATCAAGGACTCTCCTACCCTTGACCCATGCCTACCTGCTTCATGATCATTGGCTAGGATGCCATTACCACCTGTTCTTTAAAGTAAGTCCCTAGGCACGGAGACTCATGTTCTCCTGCATGGGCTCACTCTATGCCCGACCCAATTTGTGTAGGAAGGTCCTGGGTGTTTGGAACATTCAGTGTGCAGGGTCACTGTGGTCCCAGAAAGCCCAATGGACCTTATTGAAATCTTACAGAGAATCTGGTTTCCCAGCAGTCTTGAGTGGGCCCATTTCTGCTGTCTGCCATGTGAAGGCTCCTCCCCCACAGAATCTCGAGTTCACTCTTCTCTGGTGACAAAGCTGAGCTTAGGGGCCACTGTGGGAATTGAGACTCAGTAACAGTACAGGCAGGAGTTAGCCCTGGCTTCTGACACCTTGTTCTGACTCAGGATCTTTCCATTGTTCCATATTCTGGTTTATTTTCTTATATCCATGTTGGATTTAGTAGTTTTTCTGCAACATTCAATCAGCTCTTTCATTTAGGTTTAATTGATTCTTAACAGTCCATTTTGTTCTTTTCAAAACCTAAAGGCAAAGGCCAGCGCACAACTCTCAGGAACATGTTCTGTCTTTCTGTTCGATCCCTGGGATCAAACTTAGGTCATCAGCCTTGGTGGCAAGCTCCTTTAATTGCTGAGCTATCTTGCTGCCCCCCCCCCCCAACCTGCTATTAAAGAGGTCATTTGATCTGTATTTTTGAATTATAAGGTTCATTTTGGGGCTGGGAGAGAATTGTGATTGGCAGGCCCAAGGCTCTGGGTTTATCCCTAGCACCAAGGGCAAAATGGTCTCATTTTATTTTGTAACATTCTCATTTTATAAGGTCTCCCTGTCTTTGGTGAAGTAGTTCTCCGGTGAGTAGTCACCCCTACTGGACTCAGGAGCCTGCATCTGCAGGACCTCCAGTCTGGCCTGCGTCGCTGGCATGCCCTTCCACTGTGGCTTTATTTGGGCACTGTGTTGGGAGTGTGGTAGTGTCCCACAACCACACAAGGGAATCTTTGCCAGCTTCTCACTTAAGGTCCCCTCACCACGAGGACATTTAAGGCAGAGAAAGGACGTTTAAGGCAGAGAGGGGACGTGGTTTGGTCCTTGCTTGACGATTCTGCCCCACATAGGATCATGGAAGAACAAGTAGAAAAAAAAAAGTCATTTCTCCACCATGGACTGTAGTCTACAGGGGCCTAGTGCCTCATCTCCCTCCACTGCATGTGCCATAGAGCTGAGCCCCGGGCCTGTGGGGCCCACGGTGAGAAACCACCATGTCTTCCGCAGTTGGCGTCCAGCTTTGCCTGACACCTTGCCCATGTTTTCATTTTTCCCATCGATGCTGTTCCTGGTGCATGAGCAGAGAAGGAGATGTCTCAACCTCTGGGAATGGCTGGCTTGGGCTGCAACCCTGGGTCTCCCACCTACAAGCTGAGCGGCTACATCCTTGTCCTTCAAGCTTCATAGGCTTCCATTTCCCCAACTATAATATGAGCATCAATGAATACCAGCCTACTGGACTAGTATATGGGTGACCTGACCTGGGCATCAGGAAAGGCAGTTGCTCACTAGAAGACACTCAGTGGACATAGCAGAGTCTTATTTTAAGACAGGGTGGAGTGATTCTCCTTCACCGGGGGAGCTAAGTGCTGCTCAGAGCTTCTGTCTGTCACTTTCTCTGCCATGCTTATGGGTCATAGGATAAACCCTATGCTCTGAAAGTCTGAAAACTGGTTCTGTTTGCAAGGAGGAAGGTACTGAATTATTTTTAGGGGGGTCAGGGCATATAAGCATAGAAGGGAAAAAAAGAACTGGGTCTTTTTAAAAGATTTCTTTTTCTTTTTAGTTATGTTTATGTGCACATGCGTGCAAGTGAGGGATCAGAGAAAGTCATCAGATCCCCCTGGAGCTGGAGGTAAAGGCAGTTGCGAGCCACCCAACATGTGTGCTGGGAGCCAAACCCAGAAAGATCACCAAGAGCTTTAAACCACTGCACCATCCCTCCGTCTCCTATGTTTATTTTGAATCGTATGTGTGCATGGGTTTTCGTATGTGCACGCAAGGTGTCCTCAGAGGCCAGAAGGGGGTGTTGGGCCCCTTGCATTTACAGGGGTTTGTGCATGAAGAGAACGAAACTTGGGTTCCCTGCAAGAGCAGCATGTAGCCTTTCAGCCCCCGTGAAAGGATCTTTGTGTAAGGCTGCAGAAAGAGGAAAGAATGGAGTCCTCTTATCTAGAGTGGTGTCCCAGCCCATTTTCTGCCTCTCTGCCGGAAAACCACAAGCTGTGATTTATAGACAACAGAAGCTGACATGATGCATCGTACTGGAGGCTGAGAAGCCTCATGGCAACTGCCAGTGAAAGGTGGAAAGACCAGGAGGATGGGAGCCAGAGAGTTAGGGTGCCTGAAGTCTCCTGGATTTCCATCATAACCTGTCCTGTGAGTCTCTCAAGGTCTCTTTTCTTAACATCACAGTGGCAGTTAAACATCAACATGAATATCAGGGCTAACTATGAAACCACAGCCTGCATGCAGCAAACTGCCCGGAAGCTTGGTTTTGCTATGTTGTTTTCCCCACAATTCTATTAGACAGAGGGTCAGACAGCTAGTCATCAATGCTCCACACAGTTTCAGGATGTCCATCATTTTCAGAGGTAGTATCCCTACACATGCTTTTAGTATTAATTGATTTATGACTGTACCTGCTTGTCGGTCCTCTGTTGTCGTTTTTATATAGTATCCATATGTGTGTGCACCTCAACTTATCCATCTCTGTGTAGACAGTCTTTGGGTGCAGGGCTGTGGTTTGGGTGTGAAATATCTCCCAAAAGGCCCATGTGTCAAAGGCATAGTCCCCAGCTGGTGATGATATTGAGAGGTGATCAGTGGGTTAATGCGTTGATGACTTCGTAGCTTGGAGAGTGGGGACCAGTTTCCGGAAGTATCCTTTATACAATTCATCCTTAGTCCCAATCTCTCTCTTGGATTCTGCACCTCAGTAAGATGAATGGCTTTCCCACACAGTCTGGCTACCATGACAGCTTTGCCTCTCCGTAGGCCCATTGCAATGAATTAAAACTCCCGAAATCATGAGGCAGAATAACTCTTTCCCCACCTTTATGATCCATTTTGTTTTGACCAGGCATTTTTTTCATTGCAATAACCACAGGCATCTTTTCCATTATGTAGTGTTGCTGTGAATAATTTTAGGCTTGTTCTTGGGGTAGACACAGACAAGGTAACTCTGCTGGGTTGCAGCGGCTGCTTCCAGCTAGTCTGTGCTGTGACACAGGAGCAGCCGTCCACCACACATGGGAGGGGACTCTGCTTCACACACACCCTCTGTATCAGACTTCTAACTATTCTGCCAATAAAATGGAATCTTGTGGCTTGTGCCTACACCAGCGATGGCCACAGCCTCTCAGGGTTCCAGCAACATTCCCTGTTCCATGTAACTGCCCATTGCAGTTTGTGTTTGTTTTTCTGTTTCTTATGCGTTTGGGTGTCTACCCCATCCTGATACCTCTTTGTCAGCAACTCATTTTGTAAGAGCCTTCCCACACATCAGCCTTTTTACTTCATCTGAATAGTTCTCTGATTTTCAGAGTTCACAGTGTTTTCAAACACGTCACCTCTCGCTTTACTTGAGAGCTTTTTGTGCTTTAAGAAACCCTGCATTGCCTGGAGATCAGAAATCCTCACCTATACTTTCTTTTCGTAATTTGAGTTCTTGCTTCTGACATTTGCTCTGCTGTAGCTCTTAATCCATTTTGAGCAGAGCCGGGTACAGCATGCGCTGAGGGAGCAGAAAGCCAATTCTTCCAGGTGTAACAATTAAAGTGGCCTCTTCCCTCACGCGCTGGTAACTCAGCGTGACAGGCTGTGCCTACCCGAGAACCTTCTAGACTGCCATGATTCTACTGGGGGAGAGCTCTTTACCCCCGCACTGACACCGCACACAGCAGTCATTGCTAAAACCCTGCAATAAATTTCCATGTCTGGCAGAGCAAACCCGCCTTTCTTTTCAGAGCTGTCTCAGAGTGACTCTCTGATGTTAATTTTAACATCGAATTGTCAGTTTCCGCAAAAGACCCCGTTGAGTTTTGATTGGCATATTGTATAATCATCTCATAAATTTGAGATGATTAGATCGGAATATTAAACTTTTCAATTCATAAACACAGGATACCTTCTCATTTATTTGGGTCATAATACCCTTCAGGGAAATTCTGCTGATTTCTACATGGGGTCTTTACAACTTTACCTAGGTTCATTTCCATTTGTGTCTGTTGGGTTTTGTTGTTGTTGTTCATTTGTTTTTGTTTTTGTTTTTTTTTTTGCTGGTTAAGAGTGTAGCAGCATTTCTAAGTTTCTTGGTGCTATAGGACACTCAATTGACTTTTGTATATGGGGCTCATATTTGGATATGAGCTACATGGTTAAGCTATTCTATTGTTGCTACCCAGATGTCTCCAGGTTTGTTTGTTTTTTCTTGCCTTACTTCACTGTCTAGGATCTTTAATAAAAGCTGGAATCACAGGAATGGCTGTAGTCGTTATCACATGCTGATTTTAAAGCAGACTGTACAAAAGGACGCCCTGTATTGTCGCAGTGGCCTCACATGCATATGGCACTTCACTAGAGTTGACGAGTTCTCAAGCTAACCTGTCTCTTTCTCACCAGAGCCTCAGAGCCATGAGTCCAACTAAGACACTGAAGCTTTGCAAAAGAACCTGTCCTGGCCTCTCAGGCAAGTGTCACAGTCCTCACAGAACTTGGTTTTCCTGGAGCCTTCTCTGTGTCTGTCAAGGTGCAATGAATTTAACATTTTGACCTCTGACCTTGGTTCCTGACACTGAGCACCTAGTGTAAAACAACAGATTAATATCTTGGTTTTGTTCCCAGTTTCTTGCTCTAAGACTCTTGGGAGTTTATTGAGTCATAGAGTCAAAAGGATTATTTTGTTTGATTCATAGCAATTATTTTATTTGTTTGTTCGTTTTCCGAGACAGGGTTTCTCTGTGTAACCCTGGATGTCCTGGGCTCACTTTGTAGACCAGGCTGGCCTTGAGTTCACAGAGATCATCTGCCTTTGCCTCCTGGGTGCTGAGATTAAAGGCGTATGCCATCATACCCGGCCCAGAGCAATTATTTTAAAAACATCTAAGTTTAAGTTTATTATTATAAAACAAATACCTACAG
The DNA here is from genome assembly GCF_907164565.1 of Psammomys obesus. Classification (NCBI taxonomy): domain Eukaryota; kingdom Metazoa; phylum Chordata; class Mammalia; order Rodentia; family Muridae; genus Psammomys; species Psammomys obesus. Next base: position 1,728,490 of record NW_026593895.1, read on the forward strand.
ACTGTTTCAGTGGGTGGTACTGGTTGTCAGGGTAACTATCCATGTGACTAGAGGGTTAGAGCTCTGGCAGCCTTCCTGGACCTTGAAGAAGAAAAAGGTCACCACCTTTTTCTATAACACCATGGCCAGTGTTATAGTTAATCATACTTATCTAATGGAGCCTCCAGAGAAACCCTTATTGAAGAGGTTCAGAGATTGTATCAGAGGGTATCAACAGGCCACAGGAGGGGGGTACCCCAAATGCCATGGGCACAGAGCTTGGGACCTTTCCTGCACACTTGCCCTATACACATTTTCATATTACCCATTTCCGTCCTTTATAGCAGCTCAGTCTCCAAATGGTGTGTCCCTGAGTTCTCTGGACGTTCTAGAAAATCACCCAGTGTGAACAGGAGTTACAGGCTCTTGCTCTACGGTCTGATCAGTAGAAGCCTAGGAAACTGAGACCTGCAGTTGGCACCTGAAGTGAGGTGGTCTTTGTGAGACTGAGAATTCATGGGACTGTGTTCACTCTAGGGAGTGAAAGCTGGAGCTGAGTTAAATTGTGAGAAAGTGCTGGCATCCACAGGGAACTCAAGAGTTGCTTGTGGCTCAGCAATGCTGTGAATACAGGCTCCCTTTAGGACATTGTCCTAGTTTGCTTTCTATTGCTATGATAAAAATCAGGGCCAAAAACAACTTGGCAAGGAAAGCACTTTACTTGGCTTACCTATCCTTACCACAGTCCATCGCCGAGGGAAACCAAGGCAGGAGCTCAAGCTGGTGTAGAGTTAAGAACTGAAGCAGAGGCCATAGAGGAACAATGCTCACTGCCTTGTTCCCCGTGGCTTGCTCACCTGTCTTTCTGACTCAGAACTAACCATCCAGGGGTGGCACCACCCACGGTGGGCTGGGCCCTCCTACGTCAATCATTAATCAAGGAAACACCCCCACAGATTTACCGTCAGGCCAATATCATGGTGGCATCTTCTCAATTGAGATTCCTTCTTCCTGGATGATTCTAGCTTGTGTCAAGGTGACAGAAAACTAACCAGCACAGATATATACCCAAGAAACCTTGCTATCCCCAGTTTAGTGCCCAACAGAACATTCTACCTCAAGATTTACCTGTCTTTTCCCACCTCTGCTCTGTTCATTCCCCAAACGCCTTGAGACAGAGCCAGCCCCACTGGCCTGGCTGCCAGCTTCTTCAGCCCTTTCCCCACAGGCTGCTGCAGCTTAGCCATTCGGTTCTAACCTGGATGGTGTCAGCAATTCCCATGGAGCAAGCACCCTTAGGTCCACAGACAGAAGAAAGCTCAGATGAGAAAGATGAAGGCAAAGGGCTGAGTGTTCAGATATGGCCTTGCCTCCCCAGATCCTTAGGCAAGGCCAGCTGCTTTCAGCGGAGTGCTCTGGAGAAAGGAGAGGAGACAAGTAAGGGAGGGGAGTGAAACTTCAGATAGAAAACAGCAGCGTGACTGCCTCCCTGTTCCCCAGAGATACTTGGAGAATGGGTAGCCTTGGCCAAAGGCTTCTCAGAGATACCTTCTCAGGGACAGTGGCCAAGCAAGGAGAGCTTGCTCCTGTGCATTCCCTGCTAACCCTCTCCCACCTGTCTCTCTGGTTGCCAAGTTGTCAAGGATGGGATAACATCAGGCGTGGGCTGGGTGTGACTCCTTACTGTGGCTCCAGGCAGTGCTTGCGCACATGCATTCAGCGCTGCCCGATAGCTCCTCTCGCCCCTCTGTCCCATCTGGATTATGGGCTGTTGTCAAGGCCCAGGATGTCAACAGGAGGGGAGGAGGGAGCCCCTTCCTGGCATAGTGTCATCTCTTCTCAGGAAGGGGCCGGTTTCAGGGTTGATTCTGTCATTGATTCCCCATGCGCAGCCCCTGCTCTGTCCCAGCTGCCCCTCGTTAAGATGTCTGCTGCCCAGGGCAGCACCTGCCTGCTCTCCTCACTGTCTGCTCCGGTGTCTGCTCGCTCAAGTGGGCAGGCTGGATTATTAATAGGCACATTAATAACCCACATTTATTGGACACTTAGGATGTGCTTGGCGCTGTGCTAAGCATCTTAAATGCATTATCTCAATTGATCTGCTCCAAGCTGCTGCCTTCCCACTTGTTTCTTGTGCCTCTCTGGAATTCACCAGACTCTAGGTTTTAACACTTGAGCACACGGAGTCCCTAGAAAAGGCACGTGACAGCCGAGGTCACCCAGCACCTTGATGGTCAGCTGTGGGCAGTGACATCGCATCCTGAGATCTCATCACCAGCCCGGCTGTAAGCTGAAGGGACCCAGGGAGCAGTGGCTTAGACACCCTGCATCTCCATGTTCACCCATGGGACTCCTGAGACCAAGGCCCTCTGTCTGCTCAGGTTACCTGAAGGGAGATGGCAGCAGTGTATGCAGTGGGGTCAGTGTCAGGCCATAGCCAAGGCCAAGGCCAAGTTCATACATGATCTAATGAGAAGTTCAGTTGATTTCAAGGCTGGGTCAGCCTAGTGCGAGGAGTCAGTGTTGTCAATGAAAAGTCAGTGTGGGCTGGGGTCAAAGTTCAGGGTATGCCTGAGATCAAAGTGAGGCTGCCACTAGGGTCAGAGGTCAGTACACATATGCATCTATGTGTCCTCAGGAGGTTAGGCAGAGGGTCAGCCAGGGCCAGTGCTCCGTAAGAAGCTGAGTTCATTCTGTGACGAAGCAGACTCTGGCCCCAGTGGCCTCGGCTGTGTGAGCCAGGGTCCCGGAAGGAGTGTAAAATGGGAGACACTGGGTCTGCTGTGAACTGAAGCCCCTGTAGCAGGACTGCCTGGGAAGCTCTAGGGCCAGACCAGTCTAAGGGAGTTTAGAGATAGACCCAGCAGAGCAGTAAACAAAAGAGGAATCTCTGGGGTGACTCCATCCTGCCCTCTCCCTCAGCCTCCCATTGGTAGGCCCCTGAGGTCTCAGTGCTGGCAGAAGCACCCCCTTTGCTTGGCCCCTTGGGGCCATCCCTGAGGTGCTGTACTTCTGGTGGTGCCATAATTCTCCTACCTCACCATGGCCTGCCTGGGGCTTCAGGCCCCCACCCTGCCCAAGGAGCAGCTTGCATTCCTCTTCTGCTCACCCTGCCCGTGTGGCTCCCTCTAGGAGCAGCAGGCCTGTGAGGTCGCCACCCCAGTTGCTCTGCTGTCCCAGCTATGTGGGATTATACATGGTGAGTGCACAACAGAGTGTTTGTAGGAAGAAATTCTTACTTCTGGGAGAAGGGCCCAGGGTTAGTGTCCTCTCTGCCCCTAAATCATGTTCCTAAGAAAGAGGGGATGTTTAGGCAACACAGAAGACTCAGTTCAGGAGTGCACCAGTTCCAACCACCCAAGTTCAAGTAGGTAGCCAACTCCAGCCCCACGTTTTACTGGCCGAGAAACTGGCCTTGCCTATGCATGGCTTGGTTTTCAGTCCAGCTTGTTTCTGAGCTGTGGTTGAAGCTACTTCACCATGAGCAAGGCAGAATTTCCTTTTAAAACACAGAGGCTGGGGTGGGTGCCCACTCAGCTCCCAGAGTTCCGACAGGAGGCCTCATCACCCGTGGGAGAGTGGACTCATTAAAAATAATTGCCTGGCGAGAAGCATTAGCCCTGCACATCCCTGTTCTAAAGGCTTTGCTGGCTCCTGGTCAGGCAATCCTCCCTGCTTTTAGGGCCCTACGCTGCCAAGAATCAGAACACTGGGCCCTAGAGACCCAGCCCTGGGGGAGAGGAAGGACACATGATGAGATTAGAGCCTTTTGACAATGAAGAGTTTGTGTGCAGGGCCCCGAGCACCCAAGGACATCAGTACCAAGAACTTCAGTACAGTTCTGTGGTGGCACTCCCATATCCTGCTGGGGATGCGGGACAAGGCTGAGTGTCGGGGGCTTTGCTGGGTAGGCCACCAGTAAGCTCACAGCACTGTCTGGGGGCCTGCTACTGTCTGGCTACATTCAGGTACATTCAGTGAGGGAATTACCTGAGTCTGAGCAGTCCAGGGCTTCTGGTCACTGTCCTTAGACAGGTGGGGAACAGAACATAGATAGGCCATGAGCTAGGTGGCTGGACCACAGCTCAGTGGGTTAGCTGTGTCAGTGCTGCCATGGCAGGACTCCTGACAGAAACAACTTAAGGAATAAAAGATTGATTTCAGCACATGGTTTCAGGATACCTCGGTTCACCATGGTCGGGGGAGAGACACTGGGAAGTGGTGGAGTGTGAGGAGGAGGAGACTGCTCTCATAGCAGTGGGCCACAGAGTGGGGACATCTGGGCTGGAGCCCGGGCAGGTAAGACCTTCAGATGCTCACTCCAGTGACCTGCTTTTCCCAGCCAGGCCTCACCTGCCAGAAACTCTACAGCCCTCACAATGGTGATGTAAGTGGGAGGGTGCGTGCTCCTACCACGGGCTGCAGAATGGGGAAGACACTGGAAATTCAAACAGCACTGAGGTAGCAGTCTAGTATGGAGCAGTCAGTGCTCCCAGAACCTAATGGATGCTGCATGGCTAAGGCCTTGCTTCTGCTTGGCCAGAGTCCCTGCAGGACTGAAAATAACCCACCTATCCCAAGGTCAAGAATGGTAGCATGGGGATGGTCAGGGCCACCTGTCAAGTGTGACTCCAGGAAGGGTAAACTCATGGTCAGATTGAGTGTCCCAGAGTTCATATGCACAACTATAACCTATAATAGTTACAAAGGTCACTGAGTCCAGAAGGGTGGGGCCCTGACCTCACAGGATAAGTGTCTCTGTAAGGAGAGACACCAGAAAGCACACTCACCTCCCATCTCATGGCCACAAAGATGCTCACATGGGACAGAGGGCCTCTGCAACAAGGGGAGATGTCATGTTGGACACTGCTCTTGGCAGCCCTTGACCTTGGACTTCCAGGGGTAGATAAGATGACCCAAGGGGCAATGTGATGGCTAAATTTTTTTTTCTTTCTTTCTTTCTTTCTTTCTTTCTTTCTTTCTTTCTTTCTTTCTTTCTTTCTTTCTTTCTTTCTTCAACTTGATATAGACTAAAGTCTTCTGGAAAGAGGGAAAAGAGCAAAGAAAATGCTTCCATCAGACAGTCCTGTAGGCAGCTCTGGGGGGCATTTTCTCGCTTTATGTTTTATGTGGGAGGATCTAGCCTACTGTGAGCTGGGCCACCCGGAGGCAGGTGGTCCTGGGATGCGTAAGTAAGCAGGCTGAGCAAGTGTTTCTCCATGGCCTTTGCTTCAGTTCCTGCCTCCAGGTTCCTTCCCCAACTTCCCTTCATGAGGGACTGTAAGTTGTCAAGTGAAATAAACCCTTCCCTATCCATGTTGCTTTGGCTGTGGTATGGATCACAGCAATAGAAAGTAAACTAGGACAGGAAAGGAGGTGGAAAAGGCATACCAGATCCAGAGCCTGAATCAGGCCATAGTCTCTTTACAAGTTCCTGGCCACTGCTGTCTGGAAACTCAGTTTCTTTTCTCCTTTATATTTTATCTGTCGGTCTGTCTGTCTATCTGTTTTATAAGACAGGGTTCTCTGTGTAGGCTGGCTGTCCTGGAACTCACTCTATAGACCAGGCTGGCCTCAAACTCAGAAATCCATCTGCCTCTGCCCCCCAAGAGCTGGGATTAAAGGCATGTGCTGCCTCTGCTGCTGCCACCACCACCACCCTGCCTAGCTCAGTTTCTCTTCTGTAAAGCAGGTTAAGGGCCAGGGAATAGATCAGTCAGCAGGGGAGAATGAAATGGCAGGTGGCCCATTTCCTATGGCTGGGAAGAAGCTGGACTCAGAACTGGCAGGAAGTGTTCATGCCTCACCTTCTAGGGTGTAAAGCCATCACCTGGGAGAAGGACTCCTCCCTAGGACAAGGATAAAGGACCCATTGGCTCACCCCCAAGGCCACCTTCCAAATCTGGCTGCCCAGCTCAAATCTCCACACTTCCCAGTTCTTGGGAGGCCAGAGAGTCTCTCTCTGCTGCAGCTAGTGAGGCCCTGACGGATCCTGAGCTCAGGATCCCCCTAGAAGGTTGACTGCAGTGAGAGGCGGAGGCTAGCTGAGTTCCTGCTAGCCATCTTGTCCACTGCTGCGTTCATATCCATGTGGCGTGTGGCACTCAGTGTCTCCCTCCAAAGTTCTATAACTAGTTTTTGTTTCCAAATTGCTAACTAGATCTTTATAACATCTATTTCTTATTTTTGCACAATATTTCAGATTGATCTGTCAGTAAGTTCCCCCATTTGTCTAACACATGGCTTTCTTCTTTGACTACCACTCTCCTTTTGGGGGCATCACAGAACATTCCAGAACATAGATGGCTCTCAAGGAAGTAGTTTCCCTTCATCCAACCCACTTGTTGTCTTACTCCCAGGGAATCTGTAAATTTTTTCTGCCTCATCTAGTATTGTTCTTGTTTTGAAGTGTGTACATCTTGGACTGTTTCAACATTCGTTAAATCACTTTCTTTTTAAAGAGCTGGGCATGGATCTAAAGACTCCAGTCATACCAGGTTGGTACTATATCCCACAAGTCACTGTGGATTTTATTCAGGAAAGGAGATTATGGTAGTCTCAGCCCTTTGTAAAGGGTCGGTGGAGGCTTCAAGACTGCAGTGAGCTTCAAGCCACAGTGAGCTTCCTCATTCTCACGGTAAAGTTGGTTCTTACACCCGCAGGTTCCACACCTGTGAAGCCTGTCAGCAGCAGATGGCGCACATCTGGAATCGTTTTGCATCTGTACCGAGAGGGTGCGGACCTGCACTGCATGGTGTAGAGAATGAGGAGAGACAGGTCTGTCCCCTCTCTGTACAGATACACATCCGTGGTGCGGAGTGTTTGCTATCTGGTATTGAAAGTAACCTAGAGGCCGTTTAAGGATGTGGGGCTCCTCGTGCCCAGGCTCCACACAAATGCTGTGCCCTGTTGTTTGGGGGGACCTGAGCATCACAGACCCCTGTGTCTTCAGGGGTGCTGGAATCAGTTCCCTGGACACTAGGAAATACCAGCTTTTCTATAGCACACACACACACAGACACATCAGGCACAATCTCGATGGTGGTTAGTGCTCATGGGAAAGCTGTTTATTCCCTGTGTTATACCACTTGACTGAAGACCCTCAATTAATTACAAGTACCTATTCCCTTCTCTGTATGGGGGCCAACAGCTGTCAATTAGGAGTCAAGTAGCCCCACCCCAACATTTTTGCATATTCACAGGAAAATAAACACCAGGAGTGCTTATAGTAAGCTTACTCACATCAATGTGGGGTTTAACAGTATGTAACTGCCACTCACGGTGCTCAACCCCTGTCCAGCCCCCAGGAAAAGGTGGGACCCCTCAAGTGTCTTCTGGCAGGTGTGCATCTGTGGGATTGCTCTTCCCGGTCAGACCTGGTGGTGAAGGGGCAGGTGTGGGAGAAGGAAAGGACTAGAGGACGCATACCAGGGGCACAGGCAGAGCCTGGGCTGGTAGCCACAACACTCTGTGCCACTATCCTTAGGCACGTATCCTCTCCTGCTGAACCCCCAGTATGCCTAAGGCTCCCATGCGCTCGCTCTTTGATCAGGAGTGGATGGACTTGCTTACCCGAAGCCAAAGCTGAGGGTTCTACCGCCCCCATACCCACTCTGCCCTCTAGCTAGCATGAGGTAGTCAGAAGGCTCTGGCAAGATTCAGCTCCTTGAACCTGACAATCTTAGAATTGCAAAGTTTCTGCTCATTGTGCAGAATCCTGGAGTTCTGTTTACTCCAGAGGGTGGACCAGGACCAAAGTCACAGGTGCAGAGCCCCTGCTGAGAACTGGAACTCAAGTGGAATCCAGTGAGATGGATTAAGCAGTAGGGGGCTGTTGGGCTCCATGGAGGCAGCTCTGTGGGAGAATGCCAGCAACAAGTTTGGGTAGCTCTGGATGACCATGCTGCAGGCTGGGGGTACACAGCACTGATGATCAGGCCCACTCTAAGCCAGCTAGGCTCTCATTCTGGCACTGGTAAAGAGCAGATGGGAACCTGGAAATCACCACTTCACTTACGGAGGTCCTCTGAGCACCTGTGTGAAGCAAGCTGCTGCTGATTCAAAACTTTAGGGTGGATCTTTCTGCAGAAGGACCCAGAAAAAAAAAATCTAGAAGAAAGAGTTGTATGTGTGATGGGAAGGCCTCTCTGATGATGTCACAAAAGGCAGAAAAGTGAAGATAAAGTAACAGTACTATAGAAAATCTCTGTGTGAAAGGAAGGGATGGACGGACGGAAGGACTGACGGACAGAGGGATATCGGCAGGGGAAGAGGTTGAGGAGAGAGAGAACCCTTAACACAAAAGCTAAAGTAAAACAGTGAGGCTGGTGAAACTGAGGAGGCAGCACACACGTGAAAATCCTCGTTTACCTCAAAAAGAATTAGAGAGAATTTTAAAAATGAAGATTGTGGGATTGTGTCTGATGGACTGAGTGGCAGGTTAAAAAGTTCAGTCAGTAGGTGGGTTCAATGAAGAACATGGCATTTGCATGTGTGGCTGGGGGACTAAATTGCCATAACCTTTGGGTAGAACAATTTCCAAATTGCAATTGAATTTCAGATGTCTGCTCCCTCCTGTCCCCCATTCTCTTCCTGCCCAGTGTGAATTGTTACTGAGACAGGCAATTTGCAGGTGCTGAGGCTTTGAATGCTTCCAGTGGGAGGCAATTCAGGGGTGGAAATTTTGGAACCTGGTGTTTTGTTAGGGGAGAAGATAGTCCTGGGTTTGAGTACACAGGGTCAGCAGGCCGCTGATCTCAGTAAACACGGGACCCTGAGACCCCTAAAGGTAAAACTTACCAACACTGGGCAGCAAGGGGACCCCTCCATAGTTGGGTATTAGCAGCAGGCAGGAAGGATACTCCATTAAGAGCAGGTGGAAGAGGAGACACAGACCCAGGCAGAAGGGATCTGGAGGTATGGGTGGCAGGAGCAGAGGCTACACCAGGCAGAGGTAGTGCTGGCTCTCCTGGGTCAGAGCCAGGGTCTCAGACTTTCTCCCAGAAATCCATGGAACTGATCTCAGCAGTCCTGTGAGGCCTATCAAAGTCAGGAGACTCGTTCCAGCTGTGATCCATGGCTCCTCGCTTAAGTTCAAGGATGCCAGGCAGCTGTTATGACAACCACAGGCAGCCTCACAAAAGCCAGGGGCCAGTGAGAAGGAGGATACGCGTCCTCAGACCCCAGGTACTCAGAGGCCCTACTTAGAAGACTCTTGCTCTCCACAGAGCAGCGGTGGTATCTCCATTTCTGATCGGGTCCTGATGGTGTCCCCCACCAGTCATAGCTTATCATAAAAAAGCCTGACGTTCTGCCTGTTTGGGCAGAGATGCCTAGGTGTGAACCCTGGCCTAAGCACTTGGACCATAATGTCACTCCATGGCCTGCCCAGGAATAGAAGATATGGAGGATGCTGTTCACTAGGACCTAGGTTAAGGATGGCCCATAACACTGGCCCAACCCCACAAACACAGAGATTGGAAGACATACAGGACTTGCTAACCATAGTGACCTCTGGTCACAGTAAAGAGGGGGATGATTCTCCAGCTTATAACTTAGGATGCATATGAAAGTATCTTTAAAAGGAAAACAAACAAACAAAAATCAGTGAGGTTGGAATGTGGTTTTCATGGTGGAATGCTCACCTAACCTTCGAAATCCAAGAGCTGCAGAGGTAGGGGGAGGCAGGGTGGGTGGCTCTTTTGTGGCTGAGCTGTAATGGAAGTACCTTAGGATGGGGGGCAAAGGTCAAGGAGCTAGAGAGAAATTCTGCCAACAGGGCTAGGTTCCCAGCAGAGCAGTGCTGTGGCTCTGGGTTGGGAGAGGCAGGGAGAATTGGAGTCTGTGTTAAGGCACAGGGGAGGAAGGGAACTGAGACCTTGGTCCTGGGCAGGACTGGGGACAGCAGCAGGACTGAGAAGGGATGGTGCTGGGGACATGTAGGTCTGGGACACAGCTTCCTGATGGGAGCCTGGGAGCCACTGAAATCATTAAGCCAAGGGGTAACTGGTTTTACATTTCTGGAACAGTACCAGGGCTGGGAAGAGCAGGAGGGACTAGAGTACTAAGAGAGCTTGCCAGAGCCAGATTTAGAGAGAAGATAGTGGCAATCGAGACTGATTGAGGTGGGTGGAGGGACAAATGTGGGTGAGGAAGGGCTCTGAGACTAAGGAAATGAGATTGGCAGCTGCAAAGGGAGGGAGGTCAGGGACACAGCTGTGACAGTTGGGATAAGAACTGCCTTGCTTAGGACAAAGCTGTAGAGACACCAGGAAGACTCGAGGAGCCTTGATATCATAAGTCTGTCCTCTCCAAATTAATGCATTTCACATCGTTCTACTTCAAAATTCAATTTTGCTCGCCTTGGATCTGCACAAAAATAGTGTTAAAGTGCAAAGCAGTGTTAAAGTAGAGACATGGCCTACAGTACAATGAACTCTGCCAAAGGATGTCCTACCCACATGGAATGTAGAATGATAGCCCATGGGGTGTGGGGTAACGGCTGTGGGGTTTCTGGAGCTTAGAAAAGTGTATTGAGCCCATATGTACCTGAGGCAGAAGAAGAAAACCACTCATAGGATTGCTCAGTTAATTCTGTTTGCTGCCCCGAGAGCAAAGCAAGACAATGATAAAGAAAGAAAAATGACCATCCCCTGCTGCCCCACCCTACTGACAAACATGTCCTGGGTATGAGGACTTGGCTGTAGGTTTTCTCAGCACTGGAGCCCTGCAGTCCTGGGGAGACAGGCAAGAAAAGCTGAGTGTGGCCTTCCTGGAAGCCCTGAGGCTATGGTGGAGAGACAGCATCTGAGCTCTGTTACGCACGTGGTCCATCCCTTTTCTGCTGTGTGGTCACTCCTGACGTTAGCCCACCAGACCTCTCACCCTCTAGTTTTCTGACTCCAGCTTCTAGTGAGGTAGATCCCAGGTCGGAGGGTGGTCTTCATGTTTTTACTCTCCCTTAGGGCCAGATCAAAAGGAATCCCTGGGGCTCGTGAGGTGGCTCAGTGGAGAAAGGTGCTTGCTGCAAAGAATGGTGACCTGAGTTCTCTCACAGGTTGCCCTCTGACCCCCACAAATAAATAAATAAATGTAATGAAACAGGTTTTTTTTTTTTTTTTTTTTTTTTTTTTAAGGCAGCTCTGATTCTTCAGCTATAAGCTCAAGGACTCTTCCTGAGTCTTCAGTCCTTGCCAACTTGCTGTGTGCACATCAGCTTTCTGATCTGAGCATTCTAAGGTGGTCCTATCAGCCGCTCCCAGCTCCTCACAGAACCCGAGTGGCTTCATCTTGCAGGGTGCCTTAACAGCTCTAGAAGGACCTGTCCAGGACTAGTGCCTATCAAGTGTGCATGCAGTTTTAATTTGTAGAAGCCCCAGTAGTCAGCAAGGGGTGAACCCTCCAGGCCTCCCACAGCCTGCCATGAGCCAGTTCCAATGCCTGGCACATCCATACTTTCAGTGTTTTGACAATCCAGTGGGCTAAAGTGACCCCTGGTTGCTTTAATTTGTATTTTCCCCAATAAACCATGTTCTCTCTTCCTATTTGCTAAGCTTCTAGGGTTTTAGCTTTCTGTCTGTTCCAGCCCTTTTTCTCCTTCCCCAAGAGCACTGTGATCTTTTACCTTGTGACTTTGCAAAGCTGTGTCTGCAGGGACATATTGGATGGTGGCCACTAGCTTTTTCCATCTCAGGTGTTGGAAGTGTCTCACTCGAGCCTGCCCCGTTGTAGGACTTCCGCTGAGCAGAAATCCTTCACTTTGAGAGAAGCAAGTCACTGGTGCTCCCTGGGGTTTTTACTTGGGGGAGAAGCAGTGCTCCCTGCTCTGGACCACGTTCTCCCACATCGTCTGTGTATTGGCCACAGGCAGGACTTTCACCAGGATCTGTGCTAGAAAGCGTCCCTGAGGACGGTTTGCTTCACCGGCCATCCCAGAGACACACAGGAAGCAGCTCATGCTGCTCCCTTGTTCAGTTCACTCTTCTTGGGTACCAAGGACTAACCTCGATCCCTGTGATACTCAGTCCTCCAAGGGGAGGTGTCCTCACCCACCCCCCTTTTTTCTCAAAGTGGTTATATCACTGTATCATTTTAATATAAAACAGTAATATATCAAAGTTCAGAAGTTTACATCACATTTTTAAATGCTTTTCTTTTTCAGGTACAATAACTATTTGTTTCTTGATGAGGTCATGCACGTAAACGATGTACCTCCATGATATCCATTCCCAGATCCTCCCCCGACTCCTTCCAGTGTCCCCAACACATCCCCTTCCCCTTCATGCTCCTCTACCCCCCCTCTTTAAGTAGCCCACTGCTGCCTGCATGTTGGCTGATCTTGTGGGTTTGATCTTGTGATCTTATGCAGCTACAGCTATTGAAAGATCACCAGTACAGCAGCTGTAGCACGTCTGCGGACAGCACTTCACCGCTCTCCTCATGCGCCAGCTCCCCCGTTCACTCTGTCCCCGCTTCCATGATTTTCCTGTGATGGCATTAAAGGGGGAAGGCTGATAAAGATGTCCCGTGTATGTCTGAGTACTCAATAGTCACTTATTCTTAGCTCTCTGACCAGCCAAGCGTCTCTGTTTCCATTCTCTTGTTGTTGTTGTTGTTTTTTTTTTTAATTTGCACATACATGTGTATGTACCTCCTGGTTGGCATGTGTACCACATGTATGCAGTTGGTCACAGAGGACAGAAGCAGCATCAGATCCCATGCAGATGGAGTTGCAGATGGCTGTAAGCTGCCCAGGATGGGTTTGGGGAACTGACCCCGTGTCTTCTTCCATGGCTTAAGTGCTCCAGCCCTGAGTCTCTCTTTCTTAAACTGGAGGCTATTTGATGAGGGAGTCTTTCCCTCATCAAGTTCTAATTTATCACATTATGATGGGCACTGGTGACTCAGCAGAATAAAATGGGACTTCCTATGAGGCTTATGAATGGTCCCAAATCTTTCTCAGAATTTCAAGGTATATATGTATATGTTTGTGTCTGTGTTCTCTATACATACAGGTAAGGCCCTAGATATTTCAAGTAGCTCAGATCTGTTGATTGAATTAGTAAGCTGTTTTGGGCTAATCCTGTAATAACCAGGGGGCCAGCTGAGTTCTCCAGGGAAACAGAATTGAAGTGGGGGGAGAGAGAGAGAACACCATTTTAGTTCAGAGTGTATCGCAAATAAGACAATATCGACTGTGTGGTACACCGCTGAGCCTTGAGGTACAATAGGCCTTTCATGCGGGCCTGGGTAAGTACACCCACCATAGTTCACACAATGACAAAATCAACTGCCACGTTTCTCAGAACGTACCCCTATCACTAGGCAATCTGCTGTGTATACAGAAGGGAATTAGCTCACAGTTATGAAGGGGATCATATTCCACGACCTGCAGGGTGTGTCTGTGAGTAGCAGCTCAAGACCCAAAAGAGATGTCTCAGGGAAGTCTGATGGCAGGGAAAAGCCAGTTTAAAGGAGCCGGACAAGAAATATCCTTTCATCCTTGGGGGCCCTTGATGTGCTGAGGCCCACACATAGAGTGGATCACACAAAGACTTCACTCAACTCTTTAACTTAAAAGTAAGTTTCATCTGAAAACACCCTCAAAGAAAGACCCAGAATTAGGATTAGCCAAGTATCTGTACACCTGGTGCACGGTCAGGTTGGCATACAATCCCAGGGTCTAAGGCTCAAGTGGAAGTCCGTTTAGTGGAACATCACTCCCCGCCATGGTGGGAGGGAACGAAGACTGAAGAGAACAGCAGCTCAGTGATTTGGCAATGGGTTGTTCAACATAGGATGAAAGTAAACACTGGTCCTCATCCTGAGAGCCTGGTACACAACTCATGAATCCCTGGGAATCTAAGTGTCAGCAATATTCTCTTCTGTGCTAATGAGGTGTTGATGAAGGGGGCCCCCACATAGATTCAGGGTTCATCACCGGGAAGACTAAGGTATGGACAGAGTGGGTTAGTTCAGTTACTCCAGTCTTGACCTTGGAAAGGGAGCGCCAAGAAATGTAATCACTCATGCCTATTCAATGAAGCTTCCTTACTGCCTAAACAACAGAGCCTTGAGAATGTGACCTCTTTACTGTCCCCCAAAGGCCATGTGCTGAAGGCTTGGTTGCCTGCCTGCCTTGCTGTTATGAAGGGAACCCAGCTTTTAGGAGGAAGTTAGGTCACCGGAAGTGTGGTTTTGAAGGGAGCGGTGGGGCCCTGGGTCTTATGTACTGCTGGCTTCTACCCTGCATTGGAGGACCAGCTTTGCCATGCTGAACACGCCACTCCTTCGTCTCTGCCTCACCACTGGCTCAAAGAGACGGGGCCAAGAGACCGTGGACTGAAGCTTCTGAAACCTTAAGCCAACGAAAACATTCCTCTTCATGGTTGTCTCAGGCATTTTGTCACAGTGATGGGAAACTGGACGACACAGAGAACTTCTACATTGAACACCGTAAGCGCTGGTAAGGCAGCATGCCTGGAGGTTCTGCAACCCTCCGCCATGACTGCCACTTCCATGTCTTGGCTTTATCTTGAGTTCCTTGAGTCATATTACTAAGTTATTGAAACTGAGGAGGAACGTTAGGGGAACCCCTAACGTTTGTAGGAAGTTTGTAGGAAGCCAGCAGAAGTGTAGGTATTTCAGGCCCTCATCAGCTGCCATCTGAAGGAAGGGCAAGCTTTGGAGTTGGAGTCTTCAAAGCTGCAGAGTCCGATGCCGACTCCAGTGGTTAGTGAGAGGCCCGAGTGAATTGTTGGCACTCGGTTGGAGTTGGAGCATCAGAGTCTGTATCAGGAAGAACAAACCTTCAAGGACTTCTAACGTCCTCTTTTCTCTCTGAAGTGATAGGTGAAGTAAGAGAACAAGAGAAAATACAGCCCATGCTACAGAAAAGAAATTCATAAAATTAAAAGAAGCAACACTCAAATTTGGGGACTGGCTCAGTGGGCAAACTTGGGCCTGATGACCCACATCTGATGCCTGGAACCTGTGTGATAGAAGAAGAGGACCAGTTCTCACAAGATGTCCTCTGACCCCCAACAACAGGACACCCACTCCCTCCCAACACTAAATAAATATGTGTAAAATAATTAAAGATGATAAAAGTCAAAGCAAACAATCAAGCCACGGAAGGAAAGAGGTGCACAGAGTGTTCCTAACTAATGAAGAATAAGCTGCTGGCTTCTAAGATGGAGTCGCCACAGCTTGGTAAGAAAAAGACAGACCTAAATTAGAAGATAAGCACAGATGATAAGACAGCAACTAAGAAGAGACAGTGTCTAAAAGGCAAGTGTGTGAGTGTACAATGACATTCCTGAAGAGTCGAGGAGGAGGCTGGGGCAGTAGCTCGCTGGGCATAGCTCTCGCCACCCAGGTTGGGGATGTAGGATTCAGGACCCAGAACCAGTGTTAAACTGGGCATGGGAGGGAGCAGCTGTGATCCCAGTCACCTGTGGGATGGAGGAGCCAGAACCAGGAAGTCACTGGGAGCACTCAGCAGAGCTAGCCTGCGCTACACAGGGGCAAACGACAGGAGACTCTGCCCCCAGCAACCGGCAAGCCCGTGCTCTCACACAAGCACATCACACACCTACTTGTGTATACACACAGAAATAAGACAGCAACGGCGATAACCAAGTATCAGGAAATGTACTTTAAGATGACAAAGCCTGGGGAGGTGGCTTGGTGGTTAAGAGTGCTTGCTGGTCTTAGAGGCCCTGAGTTCAGTTCCCAGCACCGACACAAACAGTTCACCACTAACTATAACCTGGTTCCAGGGGCTTTGACACCCTCTTCTGGCACTCATATAGATGCAGACGCATGCACCTGTATGTAACATGGCTTGAGACCCTTCATTTTCACAGCATGCCGAGAGGAGCAACAGTGAGCACAGCAGAGGGAGCACGGAGCAACAAGAACAGAGACCCCGACACCTGCTCACCCGCAGGGAGCCGACTCTCCACTCATCAACCCAGGCACCTCATAGAGCTGGGAACAGCCGTGAGCTTACCAGAGAGGTTGGATCCAGAAACACGTGGATAGAAAAACAGTTACAAACTGAGATATGGAGTGTGATAGCACAAACTTTAACATGTGCAAAACAAGTCTCCGTACAATGGAGAGACACGCTCAAGAGTGGGGCAGCGGAGACTCGAGGAACAGATGAGAGGCACTGGAGTCCCCTCTACACGCTGGGGACGGCGTGGCCGAGTTACTGGGGTAGGTACTCATTATCTTGTTCTCAGTGCTTTTCAAGTGTTTTGAGGTTCTTCATAATAAGAAAGAAAATAGGTAATCAAGTCAGAAAATCCAAATCCTAGAAGAGCAAACAAAACAAAACCAAAACAACCCCCCCAAAACCTGCAGGTGGGGGAAATTAATACATTGAAAAGCAGAAATCACTTTGTGTTTTTAAATGTTTTTCATTAGTATTTATCAATAATTTTTTTTTTTTCTGAGACTCACAAAGTTGGCTGCTGGCCAATGCTGGAAAGAAAGTGAGAAGGAGAGGGAGATGGGGTGGGAGGGACTGCATGAATTCATACCACAGAGAAGTGGGATTTAACTTCTAAAGAGATTTTTTAAACCGTGAGACCGTGTCACACATAATTATTATCATTATTCTCTAAATGCTTAATGAAATGGGCAACTTTCTAGGAAAAATATAAATAATAAAAGCAGCCTAGGAAAGAAGAGGAGCTAGCTCATGGAGCTTTGAATAAACCAGAAGTGTCACCAACCACCCGTGTGCAGAGGGTCCCTGGCAGAAGAGGGTTCTGGGCGAATTCCACCAGACCAACTCACTCCATCAAGGTAATGCAGAAGGGAGGATCTCTGAGGGGCCATGGCATGAAGTAAGGCCTGCTGGGGGGAGGGGGAGGGGGCTCCAGGTGGGAGGGGAATCCTGTCTCAGTGATTCTCTGCAGAAAGCTCTGGGCCCAGATGGTTTTGTGGATTCTTTGCAACGCTCTAAGAGAAGCCATGTGACAGCCACACTGTGTGAGACAGAGTATCGCCATCTTCCAGGCATCGCTGGGCCTCAACGAGCAGCATCAGCGTCAGCGGGGAACTCGCTAGAAAGTCACAAACCAACCCTGGCTCAGACCTGCAGACTCAGAAGCTCTCTCTCGCTCTCTCTCTCTCTCTCTCTCTCTCTCTGTGTGTGTGTGTGTGTGTGGTTTGTGTGTTTCAGTTGTGTGTTTCAGTCTGTGTTGCTACAAGCCCTGTGGGCTGTGTAATGTGCTGAGACTACCCCAGGCTGGAGGATGTCTCTCCTCCAGCACTGTATTCACTACTTTTTAAATAATTGTTTTGTGAGTCGGTCATACACGTGCATGTGAAGATAAGAGGACAACTGGAGGAGGGGTGGGGGTCAGTTCTCTCTGTTAACCATGTTGGTCCTGGGGATCTCACAAGTTGTCCCCTGACCCCCAACAGCAGGACGCCTGCTCCCCCCAACACTGAATAAATACGTGTCCCTGTGACAACATACCTGACAGAAAAAAAAGGACTTGGTTTTGTCCGTGGTTCTGAAGGGTCAGTCTACACAGCAAAAACAGGTGGAGAAACTGAGCAACAAAACTCATGTGGTGAGGGGCAGAGAAGAGAGGGGACAAGACACAGCCCGAATGCCTTGCCTCAGAGACCAAGTTCCTCCAGCCAGGCCCACCGGTAGTGTGGCTGCTGTGTTCCATCACACAGAGCCGTGGGGATCCGCTGACCCTGGAAACGCCCTCACAGACATTCACAGGTGACCCAGCCAGGTTGGCAAGATCACCTACAATGAGATAGTAAGTTTTGACCTGTCCTCTGCCACCGATCATGGATTCGAAGTCCGTCTCCTTGCAGCTGGCTTTGCTGCCTTCTGCTGAGCATCTTATTATTCACCAAATAGAACTTTCGGGGCTTTTATCTGCTGTTTCTTCAGTTCCTATTTTAAATAACAAGATTCTTATCAGATAATTTATCTTCTATTAGCACACTAATAGATCTTTGCTATCAAAAAGCAGAAAATGCGCATGCATATAATTGCAAAACATAATCTCCCATTGTTCTAGCGCTCAGGGGTCACCATGTCACCACTGGGCCCTGCACAGCCCAGACTTTTTTTCTCATGCGTAGATGGTCTTTCCACCACACACTCAGTCAAGTTGTCTAAACTGCACAGTGACTTGCTTTTCTCATTTCATAATATATTGTGAGCAATTTTCCTTGTTAATCAATAAACTTTTATTACATTTTTCTCAAAAACCCCTCACTGTATAATTTTCTGAACTGGTCTCCCATTGTTGGAATAGTGTGCATTGATTAAATTTGTTCCAACTGGAAAGTATGGGGAATGGTGCCTGGTCATTACTAGATAAATAATTGGCTTCAAAACATATTAGTTAAAAGCTACATGAATGCAGGAGAAACAGGCAAACCCAGAGTCGTCGAAAAAGATGCATTAAAAAACACCCACTTCTTGGAACAGTCCTAATCAAGAGTTCCATGAGCAATTGGGGAAGACGTGAAGGTTCTCTCAGCTTAACAATTAGAAAGTAAGTCCAAGAGTGCCTCACTGGAAGAGCCCATCCCCTTCCTTTTCCTAGCAGCTAGATGCCGGTGAACTGAAGCCTGGCAGAGCCCTCTTCTCCCTTTGTCCTGGGCTCCTGCTATAGTCCAGGGCCCCTTCCAAGCCTCCTTGCTATTCCTGACACTTGCCCTGCAGCCCTCCAGGCCATATCACAGCCTCACCGAGGAAACTCAAACCCAAACTCACCTGTTATAATCAAAACTCCTCCAGCCCCAGGAGGTTGGTACCCGGAACCACTTACCTACCTGATCCAGCGACCCTGTCTCTCAGTCCCTCAGTTTCCTGGAAGGGGCTTTTCCTTCCCCTAGGGCTTGGGCAGCTAGGTTCCCCTCTGCTCTAGACTCCCTTAATCCCACTGGGCAAGAATAAGACCAATATCACAATTTCGAAACAAATTTGAAGCAAGCTTGATTTTATTGGGGTGCACCGAAGTTGCTGGCCAGCAACTGCCTCCTAAATTGTGTTAAAGAGAGCAGTAGCCTCAAGCTGATTTCTTGGGCCTCTTTTAAGGACTGAAATCACAAGTAGTTGCAAAGCAGGCTTTCAGAAGAGAGCCAATGGGGCAATAAACAAACAAACAAACAAACAAACAAACAAAACAAAACCACCATGTAGTTACTTTGTGATTAGTGATGGGTGATTAGAGAGGGCTGAAGTATTCTCAGAAACAGGCCAAGAACGTGATGAGTTGGGGCAAGTCAGGCTTCAGGAAAAAGAATTAAAAACAGCAACTCAGCTCTTGGAGTAAATGAAAACATTTTTAACAAAATATAATGGCTCCTGCCATTTATATTAAAGTGGAGTCAGGCAGGTTCCTCATTATCCTGCAGAATTACCTAGTTCCTGCCCCCTAACCTCAGACCTCAGATCTTCCTCCAGACTCCAAAGACTAGATCAATTTCTACCCTGTCCCTTCTTTACTGGCCTTCCTTGGGTCTCTCTGTATTTGTTTCTGGGAAGGGGGGAGGTTAGATTCACCAACCCTTCCCCACCCTCTTAAAGTCCTTAAAATCACTGCTCAGTGGCCAGGCCTGCCTCACCCACGTGACCATTTTCCACCCTCTAGCATAAGAGCACCAGTATAGGGCAGGAAGGTACTGGGCGGCCCACAGGTCTGACTGCTGCCTCTTTTGCAGTGGGGAGAAGGTGGGTGTTTAGTGGCCACTCCAGAACTCTGCCAGTGGACACCCAGACTGTGGGCACCCAAGACCTCGGCTTGTCTTTGGCCAGTACACTTCAGGATCAGGTATGTATGTCCCTAGGCTTGTTCAAGCAGACCAGTTTGTTCTGGTGAGGGTGGGCCAGCCTCCCTTCATTTAGCCTCCTCCCCAGCATCAGCTGTTGCAGTGAGCTTCGTCTGCTTCAGCCCCCCCCAGGGTCCCTCCCCCTCCAGTGTCCCTTCCTTTCCAGCCTCTCTACAGCCACAGCCACCAGCCTCCCATCACACTCCTCCCAGCTCTTCACTCTGGCCTCCCTGCCAGATGGGAACCAGGAGAGGTTGGTTTGAGAACTGAGACCCTTTCCTCCCTATCTTACCCTCCCATATCAGTTCCCTGCTTTGATCTGCCTCAGCGACCCCCCCCCCCCCCCCATTCTCTGACCCTCCTCCACTCCCAGCTTCCAGGACCCCAGCTCCCCCAGATTCCACCCCCCTTGCCATTCTCAGCTCAGGGACTATCAGCCCCCTGCCGCCCAGAGGCCTGGCTCCCAGCCTTCTGCCCCTCCACCCACTCATCCCCATTTTCCCCTAGGCTCCTGGCCCTCAGTAGTAGCTTTAAGTGGCTCCCCTTCCACCCTGAGTTTTCTGTCTTTGAAAGTGATGTTGCCCCAGGAAGAGCCACCCTCAGGGTGAGAGGGGGGCCAGGCCTTTCATTTTGATCACTGTTACAGACATGCCCAGGATGAAAGAGTCACACCACCTTCCCCATCTCTTTTGTGCTTAACGTTGTCAATCTTGGCCCAGCTGACGGTAGTAAGACCCTTTGGTTGGGCCTTACTGATAGAAGTTAGGTACTTAAAATAGAACAGAATAGAATCAGTGATAAAAATGAGCCCTCTCCCATCCCTCCTATCCTTCTTTTAAAATTTTTAAGACTAACTTTTGTTGGCATCAACCTCCATCTCCCCAGATAACTGCTTAACACAGATACCCTTCTCCACTGAGGGAGCCCATCATGACCAAACAGTTGCTTAAATGCAGCTGGCATGTACCATGGCACTGTGTGCTTTTCTGTATACACAGCGGATCGTCTTGCCACGGCCTGTAGCAGCCTCACCTGGGGCGCTCCCTGTCCTTGTGAGAACTCCCACCTTTTTTCTTTTAAAACACTTTACCGATTTCCTCTGGGTATTCAAACTGCCAGCATAGCTGCTCTTGCTTTGGGGATCACAATTCACAAAAATACCAGCCACTGTGATCTCAAGACCATTGATCTGATCGCTGAGATGGCTGTCTAGCTGGAGGGCAGCATATACAGTGTAGATACGCTGGACTAAAGAATGAGTAACAGCCTGAGTGGGGCTTCACAATGCTAGAGATGCCCAAGTGGCTCAGGATCCCTAGCTAGAGGCCTTTGGGTAAGAGACAGGATGACACAGGATTTTCTAACAGATCAACCACCTACTAATCTTTGAGGAGATCCAAGGGCTGACCCTGTTTTGAAGGGCAGAGGTCTTTGAGACAGCTACTTCTTAAAGGTCCCACTTGGCCCTGCCTGGCACCAGCTGGCCCCACCTTTTAATGATTCACAGTGGGGATGAGATTTCATTGAGGGCATCTAAACTCTAAATCCTAGCATGAGTATTCTGGTTTTTCACAGTAATAACTACTGCCCTTTGGACAAGCCCCATTCATCTTGAATGCTTCAGGTTCCAGGACATTTTCTAGAAGTACATGAACTCTCCTCTACTTTCTGTCCTGTTATTTGGATATTAGACCTATGGTTTGCCCTTTAATTTTTTTTAATTTTCTCTCTTGTCACTGATCTAATTTTGTGACTCCTTCAGGGAGACTTTTCCAGCTTTGTCATTTGACTTCAGGGTTTGGAGCCATAATGTCCTCTCAATCCTATTCTTATCCCAAGGGTGTTCAGCCCTATCCTTATCTTTGAGATGTCAGATATGCTTTAGTAAATGCTTCATATTTGGCCAAGGTTTTTTGTTGTTTTTTTTTTTCCTCCCTCTACTTTGCTAGCTACAGGCTTTCCTCAGGAGTCTTTTGGAACGTGGTGTTGGCTCACAGGTAAAAGCTGGATGCTAAATTACCAGCTCACTGGAGTCTTTCTGCTCCTCCCAGATGAGCAGGTGGACACTCTGAGTAGGTGAAGACGCTCTGAAGTCCAGGCAGTCCCGGCTTTTGAATACCTAGGCCTAAAGCTCAAGCCTGAGAGCCAGCAGCCTGTTGCTCAAAGACTTAGAGGTCAGACACTCAGGGCTCCGGGCTGGAAGTAACGACTCCCTGCACTCCAAGCCCCTCCCCAGCCCTGGGCTTTAATGGGCAGTCCAGCACTGGGTTGCTATGGGTATCCCTCAGCTTCCATCAATAATGAGCAGCAAGCACCTGCTACTGTCACAGCTCCTGGCTGGGCCTAGAGCTTGAGACCCTGAGCTTCTCAAGTACCTCCTATTCCAGGCCAGGCTGCTTGGAAGCCTATGGCTTAATGTCTTCCTGGGATTTTCTAAAGAACTGGACTGGCAGTTTCTGTCCATGGCTTGTTACAGTCGTTTCAGCCTTAGATCTCTCCTCCTGCTGTCACCTCAGAGTGTCTCTGCTGTCTCTGTCCTCCATCATTTCTGCCATGCTACTTACTGTCTGGGGCTCTTTAGCCTTCCCCTGCTACCATCCTTGTAAGGCAGTGGCTACCTCTGCCTTCTCTAAGGCTTCTGTCATCCCTTCTTCACAATAAACTCAGCCCTCTACTGATAACAAAGATTTAAAAAATAGATAAGAGTAGACCACTCAAGAGAAGCCTGCCTACAGGCATAAGCCAAGCAATGCCAGAGGGTTATTCAAAAGCAAAGCCCTGCCCTTAGAGCCAGAAATAAGTGTTTCTGCAAGGGTCTCTACACCAAATACAGCAGTTGTCCAATGCATTTGTACCAATCACAGTACAGGCATACAAATGAAGGATCACGTTTGGACCACTCACAGGATTTCTGCTAGGATATTGCAGATGTGAGAGCATTCATTATTTTCATTCCCACATTTATGTGTGTGCTCCAAGAAAATGAGGAGGTGAGGCAGGCGGGGGGCGGGGGGCGGGGGGAGGATGCTTGGGACACAGAAGCCGAACAGAGGAGAAAGAGAAAGGGAAATGGGGAAGCAGAAACACAGGAAGGTGGGGTGGTGGCTGGGGAGTTGTGGACTGGATGTTAGGGATGAACTAACTGGGTGAACAGGGTGCTTGAGCATTTGAGAGAAATTCGGCAGTCTTCTTAGGTTAGAGAAAAACGAGTGACCTACCTGCTCATGTCTCAGTGACCTGCTTGGCCCTCAGTGTCCTGACAAGGAAGGTGACCTGAGAACACCTTCCAGGTAGGAAGGGAAGTGGTGTCTCTGCTCACAAAGGAGGTAGAGGACTTCCTTCTCACATCCTGGGAAGAACCCCTCTGCGACAGCCTCGCCCGTTCCTACCTCTGACATGGGGGCTTCAGGTCCTTCTGGAATGTTTTACTTTCCATCTTCATGCCACCTGTGTCTGTGGGACTGGGTATCAGTCTTCCAGGCTGTTTGTTGAAGTGAGGGTCACTCTGGGCTTCCTGAGGCCCAGAGGGAAGGACACTTCATTGATCTGAGATACAGTCCCACTGACAGAATGTGTCTAGGCCAGGGTGTGGCTCAGTAAGAGAGTGCTCACCTCGCATGTGTGAGGCCCCAGGTTCCATCTTCACTCCCCCCCCCCCAAGAAAGACTGTGTCCTCTGCATTCTCTCTCTGGTGGAAGCTGTCATGCTGTCTTGCGTGCTGTGGTTGCTACCTTGTCCGCTAGCCCCTTCCCAGGTGGGCCTCACACCCCTCCTGGCTGCTCTTCTCTGACCGCCACCCCCTCCACAGGGGTAGCTGCTAGCCAAGGGGACCAGAAGCTCAGCCTATCCGTCAAGATATAGCTAGGAGGAGAAACAGCTCAGTCATAGAGAGAGCCACCACCCGGGAACAATGAGGAGCAACAACTCCATGAAAGCATCCAGACAAACCCACACGTCTGTGGCTACCTCAGCCCATGCAGTGAATCCTTCCTTGCTTGTAGTCTCTGGGGTGACATGAGAAGAGGACTCCTAACTGACCCAATCTTGAATTCCACCATCAGTGCTTCCCACATCTTCTACCCTTCTGTCTGCTTCCTGCCACAAGGCTACCCAGCCCCCGGTATTTACCCATGGGTACCCTGGGGCAGTTATATGAGGCGGCGTCTTCTTGTGCCCTCGGTGTGGTCAAGGGAGGCCACCAGCTTTTATCACCATCTTGATAGCCAGTACCCAGATGCTATATCCAATGCATTTCCTTGCCCGTGGGATTCGAAACTCCTAACTTCCAGCCTTCCCCACACTTGCTAGTGCCATTTCCAGCCATTGTCGCCCAGTTAGGGACCAGACTCTATCCGGCTCAGCAAGGCCTGTAACAAGAGAGGCCTTGGGCGGTATGTGAACCACCAAGATGCCTGCCAGCTTGGCCCTCAAATGTTTGCCCCTTTCCTTCACCCCAAGCCCTGAGTCCCAACCCAGCAACCTCAGCTGCCTCTGGCGTTTACCCCACAGAGTCAACCACTGCCTCTTTGAGAGCTGGTGGGATGCCCAGAGCCCAAGACACCCCACAGTGTGTCCCTTAAGCCAGCAGCCAGCCTTTCCTGACGGAAGGATCTCAGCTGTGTCCCACCCCCGTCCTCACACACCCTCCTAGCCTTGGAGGAACTGCATCCTTTCCCTCTGCTATGCTCCCCCAATCCTTCAAGAACTCGCCATTGACACCCTTTCTCCCCAGCTTTCATCTGGGCCAGCATGCTCATGTCATACACCTTCTGGATACATTTTGTGTGTAATTTTTTTTTAATATCACACAACTAATAGGCTGAGAAATCTGTAAGTAATCCATCTCCTCTTCCACTGAAATGGCTCGCACTGTTCAGTTCCTGGGCATCCTGTGGTACTACCCAGCCCCCTCTACTTACCCATGGATACCCTGGCGCAGTTATCTGAGGTGGCATCCTGTTTCCTCAGTGTGGCCAAGGGAGGCCGCCAGCTTTCACCACCAACTCGAGAACCAGTCAGTACCCAGATGCCATGGAATCCAGTGCATTTCCTTGTTGCATGGGATTTCCAAGCTTCTGCCCTCCTCCTTCCCTCAGAGAAGGTCCTCTGCTCCATGGCTGCCATGTGTGGCAGCCCTGTCCTCCAGGCAGTGTCCCTGGAGCATGCTGGGACCACAGAACCCAGTAGGTATTCCCTGAAACCTCATCACAGCCCCACTTGGATGGACTTTCCGGAGGAGACCGGAACCCCTCTACTTCTGCGCCAGTTCACCGTGCACACTCCGTCTTGTCCTCTCTCACTTGCTGTCTGCCGCTCACAGAGCTGGTGACACAGCCCCACAAGACAAAGTGACTGGTGTGTTTTTTAACATTAAATAAATGACATCCTACCAATCATGTTTCTTTTTTTCTTTTCTTTTCTTTTTTTTTTTTTTTTTACACCAGTTTAAAAAAAAAATGTATTTTAAGACCCCAGCCTAAGCTGCAAGTGTGACTAGTACATTTATATTTTCAGGTTTATTGGCGTGAAAGTCCTCATGTACTTCCTGTTGGTTTTCATTGTCTACTGCATTCTACTTTCTTTCCTAATGTCGAATGTGTTAAAGGAGGCCAAGGAAGTCTCACCATAGGCTGTGGGTTGGGTCTTAAGTATTTACCCGGAGGTTCCATCGTTGAAGGCCTGGGAGGTGATGGAGCCTTGATGAGGCAAGGTCTTTACATCACACTTTAGGAGTGTGCCATTGTAGAAGGTGGTGGGGTCACATCCCTTCTTCTTTTCACTGCCTTGAGGTGAACAGTTTTGCTCCACCACACTCTATCCAGCCACACAGGCCTGAAGCAAAGGGGCCAAGCAATCACTGCTCTGAACCCTCTGAAACTGTGAGCCAAGAAACCTTTTTATAAATTGATGACCTCAGGCATTTGTTATAGTAACAGGATGCTGACAGACACACCATGGGATCGTGGGATTTCAGCAGATTCTGTTTCAACATCATGGATCCTCTGGCGTCCCATATCATCTGTAGCCTCAGCTTCATGCTGTGTCTTCAAGGATAATTTCTGTCAATTCATTTGCCTCAAGTCCCTCTTCCTATTAAATATACCAATTAAACATATGCCATCATGATGTGTGGCTATTTTATTTCCTTTGTAAATCTTTTTTTATATTTTTGTTATGCGTGTGAGTGTTTTGCCTGCACTTATGTACATGTTCTGTTACAAGTGTGTCCGGTGTCTGTAGAGGTTAGAAGAGGGTGCCAGATCCCCCGGAGCTGGAATTATGAGTGGTTGTGTCCTGCCTGCTGTGGGTGCTGAGAACTGAACTCCGGTCCTCTGCAAGAGAGTACTCACTCTGAACTGCCGAGCTGTCCCTTCAGCCCCATACTTTCATATAATTTTAAACAGTCACTATTAAGTGGGGGACCAAGTCAATTTTCTAATTGTCTTAAGACTCAACAAACCAAAACTGTGTTTGTAGTTTAAAAATGCACCTTATGAAAATTCATTTGTGGGAAAAGCTCCTGACGGGTTGACCTGAGGTCTGGGGTTCCACCCCCAGGGGCACGAAGTCTTTACAGTATTTCTCTCTCTGGGTTGCAGCTACCTCCCCATGGTTATGATTCCAGCCCTTGCTGCCCCATGGGCTAGTGAGCACGCTGTGTTTATGCAACAGAACATTCGTGCGGAAGCTCACCACTTCCGGTATGGGATTCTAACCGCACGTCCACGATCCCCAAACTACAGTTCACTGAGCAGCGAAGCTCGTTCTAGGATTGTAAAAAAGAGATCATTAAAAATACATGTGGAAGAGTAGAAAATTCCCAGGCTTCTTGGTATAGTTTTTGAATCCGAAATAATCGATTGTTAGAAGGTTGAGCGAACTTGAAAACACCCGCTGGAGCCTCTGACCGGCAGCCTGTGGTGGGGCATCTGCACCAGCTCCGGGAGGGATGGGAGTTCAGCAAAGCATGGGGAAGGAGACCTGCACCTGATGTGGGGCGCCCCAAGGCCTAGCTCGCCTGCTGAGAAGGTCTTGACCTGAGAATCGTTCCCTTCTCGGGCGCGGAGGTCACCAGCGCTCTGCAAGGCACTGGTTACGCGGTATCTCCTTGTGCGTGGCGGTCTTTAAAACGGCTATGCGTGCACAGCCCAGGCCTTTGTAAGGACTTCCTGCAGCAGCGGGATGTAGGCAAAGTCCCTTCTCTTTCCCGGCTGATTGCAAAGGTCTGAACAAACCTGCGATGACAGGTGCACAGGACTGTCCCCACAGGTCATGAAGGGTATGGGGTGGCTTTCGGTGCCCTACAGGCCAACTCAAAGCAAGGAGGACCACCCCTTGGTTTTGCGGAAACTCATTACAGGCTGGATTCCAAAGGCCCCAGCAAAGCCCAGAGCCACCTGCCACCAGGCTTGAACCTGCTGAAGGTCTGCCTGGCTAGGAGCACAAGGACCATAAAGAAATTGTCTGCCCCCTCCCCCCTCTCTGTCATTGCCTTTTCTTTCCAGATTTACTGAGTCCTAACTGCCCTTTTTTTTTTTTTTTTTCTTTTTAAAGAGAATCTCTGTGTAGTCCAGGTTGGCCTTGAACTCATAATCCTCCTGCCTCAGCCTCCTGAGTGCGGGGATGACAAGTGTGAGCTCATATACCCGGCCATTTCCACGTTGTCATTTGAAGAATTTCAGTCATAAGAAATAATAGGAAGAATGGATACCCTTATATTTTCTATCTATATACAAAGGTGGCTAACTCCCCACCCCCATATCCAACTAATTGTTCTATCCTGAAACAAGCACAGTTACAAATGATAATACAACAAAAGTCCACATCTGTCTATCTACCAATGTAGCATCTGTCTGTTGGGCTATTAGACTATGCAGATGTCTCCAGGTCCTTGAACCCCCAAGAAAGGGGAGTTCTCCTATATTGCCTTCAGTCATAAACACACAGGTCAAAATTAATACTCTCATGATACAGTGTTCAAAGGCATTCAAATATTCCCAGTGGCACCAACCATAAATTTTTTTAGCTTTGTAAAACCCAGGTAGAGCCTGTGGCTAGTCACATATCTTATTTTGTGGCATGGCCAGGGTTTTCTCCCTTTCTTCCTCAGGCTGGTGTGGAGTGTGTGTGTGTGTGTGTGTGTGTGTGTGTGTGTGTGTATTTATGACATAGTTCCCTGTATTATACACATGCATGTTAGGAATGTGGCTTTCCTTTCTCTCTCTCTCTCTCAGTACATGCTTTTATGTGTGCTCACTTATTCATACACATATATGGAGACCAGCTGTCCAGGGAGCCCTTGAGATCCTCCTGTCTACCCAGTGCTAGGATTTCAGGCACAAGTACCATGCCTGGCTTTGTACCTGGGTGCTAGGGCTCTAACTCAGGTTAGTCACAGCAAGCACTTTGCCAACCTAACCATCTCCTCAGCCTCCTTTTTACTTTTCAAATGGCATCTGGTGGTTGTCGTGGCTATAAACACGTTTTTGTTTTGGTCCCAGGTTTGGAATGTGGGACTGATTCAGATGGTCCACAGCAGCAGAGTATTTGCCTCGTGCAGGCTCTGAGAGGAGCTCTTTGCCAGCTGTGGATGGTTTAAATCTGAGAACTCTGGAGAGAGAATAAATGGCAGAGCCCAGAGCATGTGGGACCCTGAGAAAGAACAAGGCTGCTGCTGCTTCTCCCTTGCTGTTCCTAGTTGCTGTTGTAAGACAAGAAGTTGGAGGGCTCCTGAAATAAGGATTGGGCTGGCTCCAAGGAACCCAACGACCCTAACCAGCAAGAAACAGCTAAGGAAACTGTGCCCCCTCTCCCCACTCCCACTAACCCTTTCTCTCTGCTACCTGGTGTTGGGGTGTTGGAAGGGATTAGGGTAGAGTAGGGAGAAAAAGATATAAAAATGTAAATAAGAGTTGTTGTGTTTTTAAGTACGACAAGTGGTCAACAGTTCTGAATTCTATGAAGATCTAAATTATTAAAGCTTTCCCTTTGTTGCTTTGGAGGATGTGTTTAATTGCTTTGTCTCCCTCAAGGTTGTGGGCATGTTCTCTCTTTTTTTTCTTGAAGCTTTATTCTGTTACAGCACGTTATGTTTACATCTGTAGGCCATCGGACATTAATTTTGAAAGATGACAGCTCTTCACTTTGGGACTAGCATCTGGTACTTTAGAAAATGTTTTGGCAAATTTTAAAATTCTTTAGTTGTAGGGTGTAATAGTCTATGTCATGTAGGTCAAGTTAATTGTTTTGTTGAAATTTTCCATACTATTGACTTTATTGTTGTCTTAAGTTGTTGAGAATTAAAATTCAAAGGTGAAGGTAAATTATTATGTTTTCCCCTTCCTTATGCTGAGTTTTGCTTTATATTCTTAAACTTCTATTATTTGGTATATACACATTTAGGATAGTCATATCTTTACAACAGTGGGTCCTTTCTGTCCTTATAAAACATCTCACTTAACATCTTCCAATACTTGCAGCATAAAGTCTGTCTCTATGATGCTGTGTCCTGCTCTGATTTCAGTCAGCTTTTGTCCTTCTGTTCAGCTATGCCTCACACACAGCAGATGGTGGTTATGGTTTTTAAATCCACCCAGATTGGTCTTTGTCTTTTGGTTAGATTGTTTTTTCCATTTATGTTTAATGTG
This sequence comes from Psammomys obesus, assembly GCF_907164565.1. NCBI lineage: Eukaryota > Metazoa > Chordata > Mammalia > Rodentia > Muridae > Psammomys > Psammomys obesus. The sequence continues at coordinate 1,757,937 of NW_026593895.1, forward strand.
ATCACTGTTATCACTGATCCCTATCCACCATCTCTCTACCTTATTCTCTCTAGCTTCTCTACTCTTTGTTATTTAGTGCTTTTTCTCTGGCACCTTTCACACATAATATTCAGATGAGGTCAGTCAGTTCAGGGTGGTGTAGCTAGAAGCCCTTTAATAAGTTAACTAACATACTTTTTTATTGCATGGTTCTCCTCCATTACTGCTTAATTATGCAGTCTCTTATTCATTTGGTAATTACTTTAGAAATTACAATATGTGCCCTCCACCCTTTAGTCTACTTTGTAGTGGTATATTTTATCACTTTCTAAACAGATTGTGCCTTCCAACAGTTATAACTCCCATCTCCTCTCTGTCTTTTGTTAGAAAGTTACTCCAGTTCATGCTGGAGATGTATTAGTGCACGTGGTCTTTATTGCCACACAGGTACCCAGTTTCCATTTCCAGCCCGCTCCTTCCTGGACTTCACACCTCCACCTGGATTCATTTCCCTTCAAGCTGGAGACTTTCCACAATGCATCCGTGGTGTGTGAGAAATACCTTCCGTTGGTATCTGCCTGGGAGCATTTCTTCCCTGTTTCCTTTTATTACAGTGTCTGTACATATTTAAGGGAGATATTAAAAAGTCAAGAAAAGAAAAGAAAAAAAGCAAATGCTGGCTGGGGATACCGAGAAGGGGAACACTTCACACTGTTGGTAGGAGTGTTATTAGTGCAGCCATGCCGGAAAACACTATGGAGAGGCCATTAAAAACTAAAAATAGCATGAACGTATGATCTAGCAGGCTCTCTGCTGTGTGCATATCCACAGGAACAAAATCCTATCATCAGAGAGACACCTGCACCCCACACATCTATTGAAGTACCAGTCTCAACAGCCAACACAGACTCAACGGTGAGTCTGCCGACAGATGAGTGGATAAGAAAAGTGTGGAGTGTGTACAGAGAAGAATATATGTATGAAAGTGCATCAGCTTCTTTTCTGAAAGTGAAATCCTGATCTTGGAGAGATGGAAACACTGGATATCCCAGCACTCGGGAGGATCATGAGCATGAGACCAGCCTAGGGTACACAGTGAGACCTGTCACAAAAGAGGACACAGAAAGGACACACACGGACACACAAAGACATACACACACATAGACACACACACACACACACACACACACACACACACACACACACACACACGGATGGGCTATCATTTGCATTAACCTGGGTGGAACTGGAGGTTGCTGAGTGACAGAAGTACATTGCACCACCAGTGACTCATTTACCTGCGTGCCTCCTTTGCTTGACTCTCTTTGTTCCTTTGGCAGGTTTTCCTTTATGTCTCGTTCTATGTTTCATGGGGGATTCTCTCTCAGAACAAAGAGGAATGGAGCTGCTGCTCAGCCATGTGATGGTGGCACCCAGTAGCCCAGAACACCACTGTGATCATTTCAAATTATGAGTTGTTACTTGTTCCCATGACTTGAGGACAAGGCACACATAAGCTGATTCTTTGTAATTTATTGCTCTTATTAGTCCAGTAAACTTTGTAAATTCATTCTGAGGTGAGTATATTTGTTGAAGGGTTTATATGCATCCATTTGACCAAATGGATCATACAAACGGATAAAGCATGGATCAAATCCTTCAGATGCTTTCCTGTAATTCTTAATTGCTTGACCTCTGTGTTAGTTAAAGACTGCGCAGAGTATTAAGGTCTGTGTTACTCCTTGTGTTTTTGAGAGCTTTACAAATTGAAAATGTATTAAAAAGCTATTTAATGGAGCTGGAGAGATGGCTTAGCAGTTAAGAGCACTTGTTGCTCTTGTAGAGGGACTAGATTCAATTCCTAGCACCCAAATGGTAGTTCACAAGCACCTGTAACTCCCATTCCAGGGGATCTGACACTCTCTTATGGCCTCTGCAGGCTCTGCAAGCACATGGTGCACAAACACAATGCAGACAATACAACCATTCACATAGACTAAAATAATTTTCAAAATACTAACAAACCCATCTGTCCTTTTCTGCACCTCCTGAGCATCATTTTGCATGAATAACTTGCTTCCTCCCACAGTTTACAGTGTAGTGAGCTGCACTGATTCATACTGGCCATGCTGAGATGAGCTAAACTTAATAAAGGTTTTTATTTTGTAATGTATCTTGCATCATATTTGTTGGTACACCATTGATAACATTTTACTTAATGTGAAAAGAGTCTAGTTGTGTTTTCTTGCATTAATCTTATCAGTTTTGAATTTAAGGTAATAACTTTTTTTAGAAAAACAAGTAAATTTCACTTTTCTTCTTTTGGAAAAAAAGATTCTCTGGAGGGTATTTATAAGAAAGTTTGGGAAAATAGCCTATAAAGCTGCCCATGGCTGGAACGTTTGAGGGATAGCAAGAAACCATGCATATTAGTCTTTGCCAATTTGATACAACCCAGAGCATTTAGGAAAAGAAAACCTCAACTGAGGAATTGGCTCCACTAGATTGGCCTGTAGGCAAGTCTATGGGATATTTCTCGATTAATTATTGATGTGGGAAGGCCCAACATAGTGTGGGCAGGTGGTTTGTGTAAGAAAGTGGGATGAGCAAGATATGAGGAGCAAGCCAGTAAGCAGCACCCCTCCATGGCCTCTGCATCAGCTCATGTCTCCAGGTTCCTCCTTAAATTTCAGCCCCAGTTTTCCTTGATGAAGGCCTGTAAATCACAATATTAAATAAATCCTTCCCTCCCAAAGTTGCTTTTGGTCGTTGTTTTACAGAAACAGAAAAGCAAAGTAAAACAGAAGCCATTCATTTGATTTTATATTTACTTGCAAGTTATTAGTTTTATAAGTGTATACACATGGCTTTATTAATTTTTTAGGTTTATTTTTATTTTATGTGTATGAGTGTTTGCCTGCACATATGTAGGTTACACAATGTGTGTGCAATGCCCACTGTGGCCAGAAGAGGGCACTGATCTCATGGAACTAGAGTTTTAGACAGTTGTGAGCCATCATGTGGGTGTTAGGAATCAAAGCCAAGCCCTCTGGAAGAGTAGTCAGTGATCTTAACTGCTGAGCCATCTCTCCAGCCTAGTGGGTTTCTTTGGTAGTTCTTGTGCATATTCTATTAATATCAAGGTGTGTCCCTATAGGCTCATATATTTAAATGGTTGGTCCTCAGTTGGTTAGACTGGTAAGAAGGATTAGGAGGTATGACCTTGCTGGAGAAAGGGCGTAACTAGGGGTTAGCCTTGCAGTCCCTGTCTCTCTCTGGTTGAAAATTGCAAATTAGTTGTGAGTCTTCAGCTACTGCTTCAGTGTCCTGCCTGCCTGCCCGCCACCACATCCCTCACATGGGGATTGTCTTAGTCGGGGTTTCTATTGCTGTGAAGAAACACCCTGACCACAGCAAAGAAAACATTTATTTGGGACCGCCTTATAGTCCAGACCACTGTTGTCAGAGGGAAGCGAGACGGCATGCAGGCATACATGGTGCTAGAGAAGCAGCTGAGAGTTCTGTATCCAGACCTGAAGGCAGCAGAAAAGACAGCCCCTGGGCCTGGCTGGAGCATTTGAAACTCCAAAGCTCACCCTAGTGACACACTTCCTCCAACAAGGCCACACCTCCTCATGCCATTCCCTAAGCATTCAAATATATGAGTCTATGGGGGCCATTCTTATGCAAACCACCACAGTGAAGGGCATGGGCTGGCCCTCCGAAAGGGTAAGCGAGCCCCTAATTAAAGGCTTTCTTTATTAGTTGCTTTGGCCATGGGGTTTCTTCACAGTAGTAGAACAGTGAGCAAGACAGAAGTTCTCTTCTTTCTAGTTGTTTGTTTGTTTGTCTGTTTTTGGTAGTGTTGGACTAAAACCCAGGATCATGTGCAACTCAGGCAAACTCTGTGCCACTCTAACCTACCTTTCTTTCTTTCTTTCTTTCTTTCTTTCTTTCTTTCTTTCTTTCTTTCTTTCTCTCTCTCTTTCTTTCTCCTTCCTTCCTTCCTTCCTTCCTCCCTCCCTCCCCCCTCCCTCCCTTCTCTTTCTTTCTTTCTTTCTTTCTTTCTTTCTTTCTTTCTTTCTTTTCTTTCTTAGATTTGCTTATTATGTATACAGTATTCTGCCTGCATGTACACCTGCAGGCCACAAGAAGGCAACAGATCTCATTGTGGGTGGTTGCTGGGAACTGAACTCAGGACCTTTGAAAGAGCAGCCAGTGCTCTCAATCTCTGAGCCGTTTCTCCAGCCTTACTCTACCCTTTCTTAGTCAGACTTCCCAGTATTTTGTCTAACTTCCTGTTTCAACCAAATAGCATTTGCTGGTTATGTCAAATTATATTTTAATTTTGTGTGTGTGTGTGTCTGCCTGCCTGCCTGCCTACCTGCCTGCCTGTTCGTCTGTCTGTCTGTGTGGGGCTGTTGCTCTGGAGCTGGAGTTACAGGTGTTTGTGAGCCACCTGAAGTGCTGGGGACTGAACTCTAGTCTGCAAGGCCACGTCTCCTCTACAGCACTAAGCCACGACTCCAGCTTCTGCCAGCGGTTGTTTTTCTGTTTGGTTTTGGTTTTGTTCTTCACTTTACTTTTGTTAGTCTGTGTTCAAACATTTCCTTTGTTTGTTTACTTTTATTTCCACAGATGTGTCCCGCTTTTTTCTAACCTAAGCTGAATGATCTCTCTTCCTCCTCCCCTTCTCTCTCTGCTTTAGAATTACTCTAACTATATGCATTTTCTGGAGAGCGCATTCTGTTTTAGATTTGGGCATGCAGTGTGTTGTCCAGGGAGCCCTGCAGGGCACAGAAACTCCACGTGAACCCAGCTTCCCCCAGCTCAGCCTTTGCTTTGTTGCAGTGGCTGCTGGGACCAGGCTCCTCTGAGCACTGAGCACCAAGCTGCCCTTTGCTGCTGCTTCCCCCTGTCCACCTTGTTAACCTGTGCACACAGCACCCAGCTTTGCGCACCCCAGTGCCTCTTCCAGATTACCCCACTGTGATGGCTATTCGTGGTTGTCAAGGTGACTATATCTGGAATGAACTACAATCCAGAAAAGGAGGGCACACCTGCTCGTTGAAGTGAATCCACTTCCAACCCAGACCTCTGAGGGAGGAAGACACATTTTTGATTTGGATCTTGAGGTGGGCCACACCCTCTGGAAGCCTATAGAGGGACATGAAGTAAGGAAGATTTTGCTCTTTGCCTGCTTGCCCTCGCCTTGCTAGCACATCCATTCCTTCACTGGCATTGGAGCCTACTTCTTGAGGATTCCAGCTTTCACGAAAGACCAGCTGAGGCACCCAGCCTTATGGGACTGAGAAAACACTAAGCTTTTGGACTTTCACAGCTAGCTATTGTTGGATTAATTGGACGGCAGACTGTTTTTTAAAACAAATTCTAGCTGGGCTCGGTGGTGCACGCCTGTAATTCCAGCACTCAGGGAGGCAGAGGCAGGCGGATCTCTGTGAGTTCAAGGCCAGCCTGGGCTACAAAGCGAGTCTGGGACAGCCAAGGCTACACAGAGAAACTCTGTCTCAAAAAAAAAATGTTTTGTGACTCTGGAGAACTCTGACTAATACACACATGCTCAGATATGGACTCAAGCAACTGAGACTCACTGAGCAGGCCTGGGGAAGAGCTGGGGAAACCATACCAAGCTGCTGTCTATGTGGCCATCGCTCTTTTGAGCCAAGTAAAGAACATGCTCATCACAGGTGAAGCAGGGACCTTGTTTTCTGACTGTTACAACGAGTCTTTCTGTGTCCTGCTTTCTAGTGGTCTCACCCTGACCTAGGTGGGCTTGGCTTTTTATGAGATGGTGTTGAAAGGCCAGCACCGCCCCCACAGTAAGCTCTACCTGGCTTCCCAGTGGCAGGAGCTGCCCTTTTCTCACCTCACAAGGCATCATGGAAAATAGCCTCATTGCCGGTTCTCAATCTCTGGATTAAAACCTGGTGGTGTTCCTTTAGCCAACTTGGATACTGTCTTAGTTAGGGTTTTTATTGCTGTGAAGAGATACCACGACTGCAGCCAGTCTTATAAAGGAAGGCATTTAATTGGGGCTTGCTTACGGGTTCAGAGGTTTCGTCTGTTGTCATCATGGCAGGAAGCATGGTGGCAGGCAGGCAGACATGGTGCTGGAGAGGTATCTGAGAATTCTACATCTGGATCAGCAGGCTACAGGAAGAGAGAGTGGCATTGGGCCTAGCCTGAGCTTCTGAAACCTCAAAGCCCACCCTCAGTGACACACTTCCTCCCACAGGCCACACCCACTCCAGCAGGTCCACACTGTTAATAATGCTACTCCCTATGAGCCAATGGGGTCGTTTTCATTCAAACCCCCACAGATACCTATAAGCCTTGCTTTCTGGCTTCCTGATGGAGATTACATCATTTGCCCTGGGCATGGTAGCTTTTTCTTTCCAGATGAAGAAACAAAAGCACAAGGAACTAAAGGCCTGTGCTTGCTGCTCTGGCTTTAGACTGAGCTAGCCTCACATAAGGTGTCTATGCTCATATCCAATGAACATACTGAGTCTCAGCTCTGTCCCCATCCTCACTGCCCCTGCTCTCCTTTCTTTGCTAAGTCTCCTGGCTCCCCAAAGTGCCTTTCCCTAACTTGCCCTTCCAATGCCCTTACTGTTAATGCTAACAAGTGATGACATTAATTGAGAATCTACTGTGTGCCTGAGGCTACAAGTGGCCCCTGAGCTTGCATGACAGCATGCCTAGGCAGGTGCCACTCTCATGGCCACGTTACAGATGGAAAGCCTGCCAGAGTGCCTAGATGCTTTGGAATCAGGCAAACCGTGTGAAGTCCCCTCATTCTGAGGGGCAAGTCCAACTGCCACCCCAGGGAAGACCCTCCCCATCTAACTCCAGCACAGCACCTGACCTCCCCTACATTTCCATCACCCTAGAGGTTCGTGCTTTGGTGCCCCCACATTTGTGGCTTAACTGAATTTAGGCCCCAAATGAGGGGCACAAGCAGATGGCAGGCCCAAACAGAAGGAGGTAAGGACCATTATGGAGGTTCTCTGGCCCATGTGAGATCAGAGCCTGGAGGAAGCCCACTCTTGCTGCTTCATAGGAGCTAGAAGTCTACCTGCTGCTGGAGAGGCAGGCACACGGAGGAGGAAGCTTCCAGCAAAGCTGGGGACCAAGACTGAACTTTCTGTGTGTCTTTTGGACAACATTAGTTAGACTGTCAACTGCAGAATCCAAGCGAGATCAAGCCCTGGTTCTCCTCCCAGGGTGCAGACCTAGGATGGTGAGTCAGGGGCAGCAGACAACCACTCTGACCCCACAGTGTTCCCCAAGAGGAAGTCCATATGTGACTAGAGATTCAGGCACTTCAGTGGTGACACCATGTGCCTGTAGGCTGCTTCTTGCAACACCACAGAGGTGCAATCTGGCTGGCTTATATTTCAGGGAGCAATCTCTGGTCCCCAGCTTTCACCTCATAAGAAAAGCCACAGAGGTATAAGAGATGCAGGGAAGGCCACCAGAGGTGGGACTGGCAGCTTTTTCAGCTGGGGCTCAATGTGAGGCAGCATTGTGGACGGGCTAACACACTGAAGCTCTTTGCCTTTGATGCTAAGAGTCTTCTCTTTGCCATTGGCGGGAAAGAGGCAGCTGATTGGTGCTGGCTGGGAGAATGCTGGAGCGCCAGCACCCATCTGAACCACTTTGCACAGACTAGACCCCTGACCAAAGTGGGAAGTGCCTGTCTTGCTGGAGGCTTAGCACCATGCTTCCACCAGCAGCAAGGAACCTGTTCTGTAGTTTGCTCTCAGATACCCCAGGATGAGGCAAGTGGGGAGTCCATTGGCTATTCTTGCTATAAACCTTTTGCCAGCTGATAGCAGCTGGCAGGGACTATGTTGGCTAGGAGAGAGATACAAGGTAGTTCAGGAAACTATGAATTATCTGGCTGAGGTGACATACACAGCCACAGAGGCTGTGGACTCCATGAAGGTATTTGAGCCTTCATAAAGAACAGGAGCCAATTGGAGCCAGCCACAGCTCATCAGTTAGCCCCATGTGGCCAGAGCCTCTGAAAGAACAATAAAGCAGCTGTCACTCACGTGCCAGGATGACTTCTTGGAGACCCTCGGCCTGGACAGGGGAACACTGGCTGATGGCTGCTGTGTCCTGACAATGGTGCTTTCTTCTAAGAGCTGCAACAAAAGGCATGTGGCTGTGAGCAAACCAGGAAGCCTTGGGACACAGGAGACTGCTTTCTATGCCCCGCCCCAGGATTCTCAGGGATATTCCCAGGCCACTGGGGCCAGTGAGCAGAGACTTTGAGAGCTCTGAAGTCCCCGTTGTAAATGAGGCCACTCCAGTGAGACAGGGTTCCTGGGAGTTGAGACTGCCCACTCAGAGCTGGGCCCACACAATGCTGTCCACAAAGCCAGTGCAGGGAACGAGGAGCTAGGAAGAACAGAATAGTCTTATTTAGTGTCCCCATGGGGCGAGAGGATGCTGATGTTGTGAAGCAGGGACAGCAGTTCGAAGAAGCCCCTGGGGGCGAGAGAATGGCCCTGTACTGCAAGCTTGCCTAGCATGCATGAAGCCCTGCATTCCATCTCCTGCCCTGAACAATGATAATAAGACTAGTGAGAAAATGCTGGGGGTGGAAACTTGGGGCTTTGAAGACCTGAGCAACAGGAGACAGAGAATTAATGAGCCAGGAGATGAGGCTGAGCTGTTGCTTAGAAGGCAAGAGGAAAGGGCAGCTAAGAGGTGTGAAGACCAGAGCTCCCACATCTGGATGCTGGAGTCTCAGGGGAAGACGGAAGAATCCTCAGAGAAACGGTATCTGAGCACATAGTGACCTACATTTTCCAGAATTAAAGTCACTTTAAAGATTGAAAAACACTGAAAAGAAGAGAAAAGCGAACACCCACCATCTGGACCCACAATGAGATGTAACATGTACCACCTTCCAACAGAAGAAAACTTCCAAAGATTCCTGGGAGGGAGGCTTGGAGCAGCAGGGAAGGTCCACCCAGAGTAGGCAAGGCTTCCGGTCTTGCAGCTCCCCACCTTCCTCTCCTGGAAACACAGAGGACAGGAGAGAAGCTTGCGGGTACCATATGGCAATGCTAAGCCGCATGAACTGACCACAGCATGACCCAGCAGGTGCCATATTCCAGACACGCTGGCCAGTGTCACATGTCAGGGAAACTGTCCCATCAGACCAACCAGCTCTCTCTCCTCCAGCCCTGAGCATCACCAAAGCCACCCTGGGTCTTATCTTACAGGTCTGATCCCTGTGGATCTGGAGCTTCTTTCGCTGTTTTGAACATTCCCTATCTCAGTCTTCATGATCGTCTAATGAAATCGAGGCATCGCGAGACTTCTGGTTCCAACATGGCAGAGGTGCTGTGCTTGTAGTACCTCCTGCTAAATAGTAAGGCCAGGATCTTACCTGTAGGAGAGACAGCGAAGGGAAATGTCAGCAAAAAACCCCCAGGGACAGGGCAGTGACTTCTCCAAGTATGTCCTGGGCAGCATGCCAAGAAAGCCTGTAATAACCAGAAATGCAAAAATTAAATAACAGAAAAAAATTAAGAAAACATTTTTTTTTAAAAAATTAAGCCTCTTGTTTCTGGCCATGAGACTAGGAAATGGGCAGCCCAAAAAAAGCAGAAAACCTGCAGACAATTATTAATAATTGCTGGCCAGACACCATAGAAAACCATGGTCTTAGTACACAGGCAGAGGGGAACCCAGGTCCCACCCTTGCCTGGCTCTAAGGAGGTGCTGGGAATGATTGAGAAGCCCAAGTATGTTGCTGAAGACTACACGGAAAGCCTACATTTTCACCCTACTGTGCCCGCCCCACCCCTGTGAGAAATGCCTAGGAAGAGAGCCAGAGCTTCATCATTCAGAAGAGGCAGGCCATCTGGGGAGCAGGGCAGGGCACCCATCCCTCTCTGCAGTAATCACAGAGGCCTGTGGGAAGGCTGAACCCCACTCTCCTCCCCAGGATGCCCTCCTTAGCAGGACAGGAATGTGCACCTCCCTCCCCTCTCAGAAATCACAGGCCATCCCATCCCCTTCTTACCACATCTGGAACCAGAGGAGTCCAGGGAAAAACAGGTTTAAATCCAACCAGAGTCTCATAATGCAGCACCCAAATGTGCACCAAGTTGCAAAGACCACGTGGAACTGAGAACCTAGAAAACCTCAACCTAAATAAAGTACAGCCAGGAGAAGCTGATACTGTGTCCTTAAGTGGTCCCCTTCAGAACTGGGGTGCAGCTCAGCTCCGTGGTATAGTACTTGCCAGGCCTGCAAAAGGCCCTGGGTTCCATGGCCAGCACTCCTTAATTAATTAAACAACTAATTAACAAATCCACGAAGGGCTCTTCAATGAACAGGTAAGAACATTCTGGAAACAAACAAAATAAAACATCTTAGCTAAGAAAAAGAAATACAACAAATAGTCAATGGACATTTGGATTTTTTTTTTTTTTAATTGTCGCATCTCGAGACTGCTGGTTCCAACATGGTGGAGATGCTGTGCTTGTAATACCTCCTGCTAAATAATAAGGCCAGGATCTCACCTGTAGGAGAGACAGCGAAGGAAAAGGGCAGCAGAAGCAGGGTTGGAAGAACACAGCCATGCACGCACGGCTTCCAGCCATCAATTGTCTCCTACCATGTGGGTTCCACAGGATGGAACTCCGGTCCTCAGGCTTGACAGCAAGTGCTTTAAAGTGTTGAGTCATCTCACTAGTCCAAATAGACACTTTAGCACTGAAAACCACAGTCCTGGAAACTTTACAGCTCAAAGAGACTCAACAGCTAAATGAAGAAAACTTAGATTTAATGAACTTGAAGACAACAGAAAGAACCCAGTCTGAATACTGAGTGAAGGAAAAATAAACCGAACATTTTGGTTCTGTGGGTCTCCAAGCAGAATGTCTGTTGGGTCAGAGGAGACCCAGGAGAATGGGTTGATAAAAGAAGCCAAAGGGATTTCTTAAACTTGACCAAAAACTGCAGGGACTCTGGCCAGCTTGCATGTGGCCAGCATGGCTCTGGCAGGACTTATCCTTCTCCTCCATTCCCTAGATTCCATTCCAAAAGCTAGCCACCAAGGTCTATTCCCTTATTTGGCCACTTCCTCCTCCTGAGTCTGACTACCAAGATCCAGCTATCAAAATATAATAGTCTAGCAATCCAAAGCCCCCTTTGGCTCATCTAATTAACATGTCCAAGTAAAATTAAACACCTCATCCTAACATGGGGGCTCCCATTTTTCCTTTATAAACTGCTGTTTTCCTATGGGTCACATCTGTCTCCTCTCTATCCAGAGGCAATCCTTTGTCCTCCAGGACAAACACCCCTTCTTTCTCTCCCTTGTTCCCTTCTCCCTCATTCTCTATCTCCTGTCTTTGTTTATTATTCCCTGCTATTTGTGCCTCTGGGGCAAATAAATCTTCTTTGTGCTGAGAACTTGGTCATGGGGGTCCTAAGCTGATATGAATCCTTTCAAAGACCACCTGAAATTTTACAATATTGGTGGGGGTGGTCCAGATCACTTATTGGAAGCTGTGGAAGGCTGGAAGGATATGGAATCATGTCTTTTACATACTGAATGAAAAGCATACTAATCAATGAGAGGAAAGGCAGGTATTCTCGGACAAGGAACACTCAGACGATCCCAGCAACAGGTGGACCCTCCTAGAGCAGAAAGGGGGAAGGAAAGGATAAGCTGAAGGAGCTGAAGCAGGAGATTGCAGCGAATTTGAGGCCAGCCTGAACCACAGAGTGAAGTCTCACCTCAGAAAACAAGAAGACGGCCATGGTAACACCTGTACTCCCGAGAGTGCTGACAGCTAGGGCTAGGGTAAGGGACCACACTGCCTAATGTGGTTCTTGTGTCTGTCAAGGGAACGATCAGGACACTGTGTTTGAAACAGAGGAGGGTGAGGTTTTAAAATGCACTTGAATTGGGGAAATGGTGACAGCAGTCAGCTGATATCTGGATGGAACTTAAGATTCGGGAGGGACTAGGAAAATGGGACGTGCAGCATTTGACCTCCAGAACTGTAACTCCAGAGCTTGCGAAGTAGGGACAGGGGCATGCCAGGGGGTCACTGGGCAGCCAGTCTACTTAGCAAGCACCTGCCGGTGAGAGCCTGTGCTCACTGAGTGAGGATGTCCCCCTTAGGTATCTGGACTCATGGTCCTCAGGTGGTGGTGGTGTTTGGCCAGCTTTAAGAGCCTTGCTGAAGGACATATGTCACCGGAGGTGGACCTTGAGAATAAACAGCCCCTGCCTCTGCCTGTTTCTGGTTTGCTCTCTGCTTCGTGCTTGTGGTTGAGAACAATCGTTTAGCTTCATGTCCTGCTGCCATGCCTGCTGCACGCCATCTTGCCTCCCCACCGTGATGGACTCTTACCTCCCTGGAACCACAAGCTGAAGTCAACCCCTTCTTCCATGAGCTTTTTTTTTTTTTTTTTTGGCCATGGTATCTTAGCAAAGCAGAAAGAAAGAAAGAAAGTAATGCAGACCTTATTATAATAATACTGATACAATGAGAAACAATAATACAGGCCCTATCTCAAAAAATAATACTGGAGAACAAAAAGGAAGACACCCGAGGTTGTCTCCATGAGCATGAAAATGCTCACACCTTCATCCGAGCACGTGATCACCTGTGCGTCCATGAGCGCACATGCACACACAACTCTGTGCCGAGCTACACTGAGAACCCTGCAGCTCAATCAAAGCGGGCTTCTTCAAAACACTCGGGCAACTTGTGGGAATGTAGACAATGAAAGCATGACACAAACAGCTAAGGCAACACAGAGAAACCCTGTCCGCCACCCCCTCCCCAAAAAAAGATAGCAGAGAGAGGTCTTATTTTCCCCCCGTGCTGACATCTTGTCTTGTTTAAGTACAATGTGGAGGCAGGAGCTTGTTGTTGCGGAATGGTCTTGTGCACTGTGTTGCCTTAGCTGTCACAGAACTTACTCTGTAGACCAGGCTGGCCTCACAGAGATCCGCCTGCCTCTGCCTCCCTGGTGCTGGGATTAAAGGCTTCTACCACCGTGGCTTTCTCTCTGCTATTTTTACAATTTCCTAGAAATCTTCGATAATTACTCACTTGAAAGAGTCACAGATTGTAACAAACAAACCTATTTTAAGCCGCCAACACTCTCTTGTCTTACAGGGAAGAAATAAAGTGCATATTCCAGGCTTGAGAAATGGCTCAGTTGGTGAAGTATGTGCCTCACGTGCACAAAACCCCGGCTTCAGTCACCAGCACACCACAAAAGCAATGCAGTGTTACTGCTCATCACCCCAACACTGGACCGTGGAGGCAGCAGGATGAGATGTTCAAGGCCAGCCTCGGCTACACAGCAAGTTAAAGGGCACCCCAGGATACAAGAGACCTGGGCTGATGAAATGGCTCAGCAGATAAGGGATTCGAAAGAGTCAAGGCTGATGACTTGAGCTCAATTCCTTGAATCTGCAGAGGAGGAGAGAACCAACTTCTGTGAGCTGTTCTCTGGCTTCTCTATGTGAGCTGCCAATTTCAACGCCCCCTCCCATGCACACACTCACACACACACACATTCACATGTACACGCTCACACATATACATTCACACACAATGAATAAATATTAAACGTGTGCCCTTGCATAAATATATGGGCATGACACCTTAGAAAACATGAAACCACGCCATCTCATGCTACCTCTTACTAATAAGTCTAGATTTGAGAAATAAAGTCATTTCCATACCAAACAAAACAAAATAAAAAAAAACCCAAAAAACAAAAAACAGGAAAGCTGGGGAATAGAGGTCACATTGGCCAGTGTTCACTGTGTTTATATGTAAAATGAGTTCTCATCTAGGCTTCAATGGCTACAAAGCGTTTTCACCTCCACGCGTGTCTGAAGGACAAGCACGTTGGCACATCAAGGACAGTTCTCCCCAGGGAGGGACAGCTGGCTGCTGGAGCTCACCCAGCCTCTGTAGCCCCATTAGGAGTCAGCAGCGCTCTTCAAATATCACAGCGATCAGCAAAGCCTCTGAGTGTTTTCAGATGTATCAGGTAGAAGCATCAATTCCACAGCCCCTGTGCCACGATGGAAGCTAGAAGTTAGGCTCCCCTGGGGACATGACATCCTTCCGTCTCTCCAGTGTGACAGCCCTTGCTGCCGTAGGCACTGCCAGCTTCTTGGACTATTTCCAGATGTTCAGGGGTGGATCTTTCAACTCTTTGCCCCTCTTCCAGACCTCTTGCTCTCTAATTTCCCTCAATCTCTTCAGCCCAGGGCCCACCAAAAGTCTTGTCATTAATAATAATGGTGTCCATGCCTATGTGACATTAGGACCCTCATTTGAATGATTTATTGACCTGTTTAAAACTTCATTTGAAGTCAGGTGTGGTGGCGCATGTCTGTAATCTCAAGCCTTGGGAAGGCTGAGGCATGAGGACCATGACCTACAGAGTTAAGAATGGTCTCAAAGAACAAACAAACACATAAACAACAAACCACCAGCTGCCCATTTGTTTAATTCATCATCTTCCCACCATTTCTGCCACTTCTCAGGTTGTCCTGGCTCTATCTTGTGATCCATAATTCCCTCTGTTTGTTTATTTATTTGTTTGTTTATAGACAGGGTTTCTTTGTGTAGTCCTGGCTGAACTAGAGCTTTCTCTGTAAATCAGGCTGGCCTTGAACTCAGAGACCCACCTGCCTCAGCCTCCCCAGTGCTGGGATTGAAGGCATGAGCCACTCAACCTGTTAATCCATTGCTATTGCCCTACATATCTCTTTCTCTTCTTAGCTTTATTGGCATAGTCTAGCTCTAGCCAAACCCAGTTTTCCATGCATTCTCTTCATACTCCCAAGGAGGAGGTGAGTTCAGCAGGATCTCCTACTATGCCATGCACTCTCATCTTAAACTGCCATGGAGCACTGTATTAGTTAGGGTTTCTATTGCTGTGATGAAACATGACCAAAAACAACTTGAGAAGGAAAGGGTTTGTTCCAGCTTACAACTCTCAGGTCACACTCTATCCCTGGAGGAAGTCAGGGCAAAAACTCAAGGCAGGAACCTGGAAGCAAGAACTGATGCAGAGGCCGTGGAGGAGGAGGAGTGCTATTTACTGGATTGCTCCTGGTGGCTTGCTCGGTCTGCTTTCTTATAGTGCCAGGACCACCAGCCAGGGGTGACACCACTTGTAGTGGGCTGGGATATCACACACCAATCTTCAATTAAGAAAATGCACCACAGGCTTGCCCACAGGCTGATCTGAGGGGAACATTTTCTCAATTGTGGTTCCTTCTTCTAAAATGACTCTAGCTGGTATCAAATTGACAAAAATCTAGCCAGTACAAACATTTGTGGTGGAATGGATGAGAATGCTCCCCAGAGGCTCAGATGTTTGAATACTTGGTCCCCATTGGTGATGCTGTTGGAGAGGTTTAAGAGGTATGTCGCCTTGATGGAGAAAGGATGTCAATGGCCATGTGGGCTTTGAGGGTTGAAAGCCTCATGCCATTCCCTCTCTCTCTGCTGCCTGATTGTATTCTAAATGTGAGCTCTCAGCTTCCTGCTCCAGTGACCACCCCTCAAATTTTGCCACCATGGACTGTTAGACCTCAGAAATTATATGGCTATAATAAACCCTTCCTTATATAAGTTACCTTGGTGATGGTGTTTTCTCACAGCAACAGTAAAGAAACTAGCTTAAGCACACTTGTGACACCCCTTGAATGTACTCGTTTAGCTCCTAGAACTCAGCCTCAACTAAAAAACACACGAAGGTCTCAGGAAGCACAAGCAACTTGCCTGGGAGATAATAAAATGATGTGGAGCACAGATCATATCCTAGTAAGACACAAATGGTTCTCACAAAAGCACCAAAGGTCAAGACTAAAGACTGCTGGCAACAGGTAAGAACCAGATGCCATCGGGAGGAGAACTTCTGGGAAATGGAAGGACAAATCAGGGCACCGTTATTGGTAACAGCTACACTCACTCCCAAAAATGAGGCTGGCCTAGGGGACTCCTTGGGACTTCCGTGTGGTTATTCATAGCACAGCAATGTAGCAACAACACATGGAAGAGAAAGGAACGTATGATAGTGAGAAAAAGACGGCAATCGCCTGGAAGCTCATGTCAACAAACAGGGCATAGAAACTCAGTTCAGGTAACTTAACCATGTCTTCCTGCTCTAGAAGCCGTCTCTAGGGCTGAGTCCCCAGGCCTGTTGTGTGCTCTTTTACAGCCTCTGGAGACAGGTGGGTGGGGCATGGCTGCCAAGTTCCAGTTATTCAATGGAGGGAAGTTAGACCTGAGATCCTTGGCTCCTCTGCTTCTCTCAGAAGGAAGTGGCACTTTTAGTCAAGGCTAAACAAATGCAAATCAGTAAAAATGTGCCCACTTAAATCTGGATGGGCCAGGGAGGCCTTCGACAAGGCAATTGCTGTAATATTATACTAGTCTCAGTTCCGTAGAGTCACTCTGTGTGTGTTTGGGTATTTCTGTATGTGAACATATATTTATTCATTCATTAAAATGACTTACTGGCTGTGCTCCTGCTAATCCAATAATGGCTGCCCGTGAATGGAAGATCCAAGGCTGTTCAATATCCGAGGCTGGGTATCTTAGATCCTCTTCAGTATATCCCTGAGTCTCCCACAAAATAGGCTCTAAAGCCAGTGAGGGAATAGACTAGCTGCTGAGGCAAGTGCAAGCAGGCAAAGGGCCAGGGGCTCTGTTTTCTCTATCTTTACACTAGCCTCCAGCAGAAGGCATAGCCAAGATCTGAGGTGAGGTCTTGTACACCTCTAGTCTGATCTGAGTTTGGGGATAATGAAAAATCTAAAGAAATCGAGTTTTCAGGTGACTTAAAACCAACACGTAAGCAGGGCATGATGGCTCAGGCCCTTAACCACAGCACTGGAGAGACAGGGCAGATCGATCTCTGAGTTCCAGGCCAGCCTGGTCTACACAGTGAGTTCCAGGACAGCCAAGGCTATGTAGAGAGACTCTGTCTCAAAACAACCAATCAACAAACCAACTAACCCAACAGCCATGCAAATTTCATATGATGGTGTGGCATGTGCCAGTAATCTCCCTCCCCCTAGCCAGGTCCTCCCCTGAACTAATTCATGGTCAAAATAATTCAGGACTAGTCACAGAATGGAGTGTAGGAAAGAGAACGGGGAGTTTATTGAAGAATGAAGTGTGGTGCTTCCAGAAGTGACAGGGGACTGTGCTAAGGGACCTGGCCTACAAGCAGGGTGGGCTTCACTTGATTGGAAAGTCTCTGGAACAGATGTCCTGAGGCAGAAGAAAGGCTAGTTTTCTTGAGGAGGTGATAGACAGTCCTGCTGTAACCTAGCACAACTGACTTCATTATGGAAGTACCATTCAGGTCTTGGGACCCAGCACAGAGGCAACCCAGGAACCGAGTCCTAATCCATCAAAGTCCATAGTTCTAGGAGTCTCTCAAGGTAGTCCCCTTGCTCTTTGGCTTCTGTTCTTCTGATTCTGACTTGCTGTTCTTGCTGAGCAAGGTATGTCAACCAGGATGTAGTTTCTGTGCTTAAAAGCTCACCTGGGAAAGGCTCGGGACTGCAGGCTGGTCCTGAACATCAGGCTAATGAAGATTTCCTTTACTAGGCTTGATCCCAAGTCCAAGTGGTCTTCTCTGGTGGAGACTTCACAACACTCTTTTTTTAAATTAATTACAATTTATTCACTTTGCATCCCAGTTTTAGCCCCCTCCCTTGTCTCCTCCCAACCCCACCCTTCCTCCCTCACCTCCTCCCATGCCCCTCCCCCAGTCCTCTGATAGGGGCAGTCCTCCTCCCCTTCCACCTGACCTTAGCCTATCAGGTCTCATCAGGACTGGCTTCATTGTCTTCCTCTATGGCCTGGTAAAGCTGCTACCCACTCAGGAGGAAGTGACCGAAAAGCCAGCCACAGAGTTCATGTCAGAGACAGCCCCTGTTCCCCTTACTAGGGAACCCACTTGGACACTGAGCTGTCATGGGCCACAAGGAAATCATGAAATTTGCAGGCAAATGGTGGGAACTAGAAAAGATCATCCTGAGTGAGGTATCACAGAAGCAGAAAGATACACATGGTATATACTCACTTATAAGTAGAATTAGTCATATAATATAGGATAAACATACTAAAATCTGTACATCTAAAGAAGCTAAGCCAGAAGAAGGACCCTGGGTAAGATGATCAAGCCTCATTCAGAAAGGCAAATGGACAGACATTGGAAGAGGGAGAAAAAAGGGAACAGGACAGAAGCCTACCACAGAGGGCCTCTGAAAGACTCTACCCTGCAGGGTATTAAAGCAGATGCTAAGACTCATAGCCAAATTTTGGGCAGAGTGCAGGGAATCTTATGAAAGAAGGGAGAGATGAAAGACCTGGAGGGGACAGGCACTCCACAAGGAGAGCAACAGACCAAAATATCTGGGCCTAGGGGTCTTTTCTGAGGCTGAAACTCCAACCAAGAACCACGCATGGAGATAGAACCCCTGCACAGATATAGCTCATGGTACTCTTAGGAGTGTCTCTTCCAAGTGTGGCAGTGGAGTGAAATGAAACGGTCTGTCTTCCTTGGATGAGAAGGCTGTACCAAGACTGAGGATGGGTGCTGGGGGCATTGTGACCGAGAATCCTTGAGGAAGTAGGGCCTGGACACTGACTGAAGGACACAGTGTGGTATGTTTCTAGGGTTCTGATGAACCTGTCATCTCAAGGCCTGGAACAGTTGGAACAATCAGCTTGGGGGTCGGGGGAAGGGGACAGAGGCTGCAGTTCCTGGCTGAGAGGTGGTGGTGGACCTCCACAATTCAAAGCTAGGGCCCATCGTGGTGGAAGGCTTAGAAATGGGGTCCTCACTGCAGCCCTGGCTCAGTTGGCTGGAGCTTGGCGTTCTGCCTGAAGACAATGGCTAGAAATGTCTCTGGCCAGAGTGGGAGAGACTGGGGAGTGAGGTAGGGCTGGGAGGATCCCATGAAACAAGGAAATGCGTCAGAGACCTTGGCAGCTTGGGACTGGATCTTATCTTGATGACAAAAGCTGGTGACATCCCTTGACCAGGAGGGCCCAGGAAGAAGCTGCCCTGTCCTGTGTGCCCTCCTGATGGATTAGCTGATGAGACCAGTGCAAACAGGCAGAGGGCCAAAGTTTCCACCTTCTCTATCCTTACACTAGCTTCCAGCAGAAGGCATTGTCAAGATTTGAGGTTAGGTCTTCCCCACCTTCAATCTTAGTTTTGAGACAGTGTCATTTTTAAAAACTAAGTTTCAGATGACTTCAGATTAATATGGAAGGCAAAGTGTGTTGGCTCAGGCCCTTAATTCCAGCACTGGGCAAACAGAGGCCCTCCTGCCTGGAGACCTAGAGCAGCTGGAGCAGCGGTCTTTGGGATCAACATCCTGGATTAGGTTGAGAGACTTTGTCTCCAAATATATTATATATATATATCTACACACACACACACACACACACACACACACACACACACATATATATATATATATATATATGTTAATACCAACAGACAGATGCACATGTACATCATACATAAATGATTCTTTTAGACTCAATCAACTTTGAGCCTAGAGAGAAAGCCCCTGACCCAGAGGCTTTAGTCTCATGTGACTTCATTGGGAGACTGACCCATTCATCCAGCTGCCAACTTCCTGTCCTTTTGAATGGCTAGAAGGATGCTGGTTTCAGTCCTGAATCAATCAGCTGGTGCTTGACGAGGTCTGGAGTTTCTATGAGAGCAAGTTAGCTCTTAGGAAAGAATCCAGAAGTCTCAGTGTGCTTGCCTTCATCCACCCTGCCTCTTCTGAGACAGAAGCAAGCTCTTCTCTGAGCAGGTCTCAGGATTAACCCCACTAATCCTCACTCTACCTTGCAAGCCTAGGTGGGGCCCAGTGAAGTCAATTAACAAGAAGAGAAAGGTCAGTGTAAATTCCAGAGGGTCATATTGCAGTCCCCAAATAAAGATAAAAAGCACGCACACTGCACCCCAGTTGTCCCAAAGGGGTCAACAGCATTCACATTTGTTTCTTCATCTTAATCAGACAGTAAATATCTGGAGAGACCATCCAGTAGTGAACTTCAATCAACCTGAGTTGGAATCTATCAGAATTTGAGCCAACCACGGCTTTGATTGTGTAACTGTCCCCAAGGTCATTCACAGCAAAAGGTTTAGAACTTGAACTAAAGTGCCATTGCCTTGATCCTGATACTCTTTGCCACAGCTCCACACAGCTCTCAAGAAAAGGAAAAAAAAAAAAAAGAAAAAAGAAAAAAAAAACACCTCTAAGAACAAGCTTACACCTGTCTCATTCAGATGTTCTACCAGACCCCAGATCCAGTCAGCAGCCTCTGTCTGAGCCCCAGCTCAGAAACTCCAGAAACTCCTTCTGGGTGCTGCCATCATCTCTCCTCCCCTGCCCTTTCAGGCCAGAAATGGCACTGGGTGTCACTGTCCTTTCTCCTCTGGGGACTTTACCACTCCCCTCTCTTTCTTCTTCCTTCTCATGCCTCCAAAGATAATCCCTTCATCCAACACTCCATATGGACACCTCATTCTGCAGCCGTCACAGACACGTGACCCTGAATTCTTCAGGGCTTTGGTCATCAGTTATACTTTGCCTGAGGATATTGTTACCAAACACATTCTTTGTGATGCTGTCGGTGTTTACCTTTCAATAAACAATTTGACTCTGTTCACATTTGCTTATCTCAAATTAGCAACCAACATCTTCCTTTCCCTCCAAGGAAACAAGCCTCTCAGCATCCTCTGTTGTCTTCTGAGAAGCTCCTAGCATCCTGGGTGGATGTTTGGAATCTTGGCTTGATCTCAATGTCTATTTTATTTTAATCTGTGCTTAATTAGACTTGGCAATAGCTCTCACACATGACTGCCCCATCACTTCTGACCTACATAATTTCTTTCTAGATTAATTTTCTTATAATTTTTCTTCTTCAACTTCTATAACATGAAATTCACAGCATTCTATCATTTACCTTCTACTTTTATCCTTTGGGGAAGTCTGAAAGGTTTTGGCTGTTTTGATTGACAGGCTGTTTGGGTTTAGAATTTCAGGTGCAGAGTGTTTGTCCTTAGTTTCCTGTTTACTTGGTCCATATCATTTAATTTACCTCTTTCTTCTATTTTGCTGCTGAAAACTGTGACTTTTATTGGAATCTGTCTCCTTATAAATACTTCTTTTTCTCCTTGGGAACTAACAGGATTTCCCTCTTCCTTTGATATTTCGACATGTCACCAGGTTGTAATTACGGCTTTTTTTTTTTCTCCTGCAGGGGTTGTTCTGCTACACGCTTAGTGTGACCTTTCCACTTGAAGTTTAATTTCTTTCTTCAGTTTCAAACATCTTACACATTCATTATGTTGATTAATGAGCTGCCGATTTCACCAAAGAAGTCTATTTCTGATACATATCATAGCATTCAGCCAGAAACAGCCAAGATGATCTTACAGAAGAATAAAGTTGGGGAATTTACAGTACCAGAAGCTAAATGGTACTAAAGATACATCAAATATGCCAGCATGGTATTTATGTAGGAACAAACAACTAATGAAATAAAACACAGAGTCCATACACAGACCCATCACTGAGCAGCAGAGGCGTGGACAGCTCAATGCAGAAATGAAGTGTTTTTCAGCTAATGGGGCTGGAGTTCAAGGGTTCACATATTAGAAAGAAATACACAACTCAGGCATCAGAGTACATGCGAATTTGTAATGACCACAGGCTTAATTTTAATGACTAAATAGTAAGGATTGTAAAAGAAAAGCATAACTTATTTATTTTGGTAGTTGTTTTCTGGCTGTATATGATAATAAAATTAAGGGAAGGAGAATAGCATGGATATGTGAACCCTCTAGAATGTACTGCAGCCTTCTGTAGATCCAAAATTATGTTTAAATAAATGTAAAAGAAAATAGGACACATTTGCCTAACTATGGGATATCCGAAGATCACCTAATGTGACAGTTAATGGGGACTGGCAACTTGAGGAGAATCTGAAGGATCCTGGGGAACAGGACTCCAGGCAGAAGGAGAGGGATTATTTACTTCAGGTTACCCTCTAAGCAAGTCTGGGAGGGATTTCTTAACTGAGGTGGAAAGACACATCCTAAAGGAGGGCGGGGCAATTCCCTGAGGTTGAGTCCTGGACTGCATAAAAAGAAGTGTGCTTCTGCCACTAGGAATTCCTTGCTGTGGATTGTGCTCTCACGCCGTGAGCCAGAATAAACCTTTCTACTTCCTCCTCCTCCTCCTTCTTCTCCTCCTCCTCGTCCTCCTCCTAGTCCTCCTTCTTTTGAGATAGGGTCTTCCTATGTAGTCCTGGCTATTCTGGAATTTGATTATGTAGCCCAGGCTTGTCTGGAACTCACAGAATTCCTGCCTCCTTAGAGCTGGGATTAAAGGCATGTGCCACCACCTGAGGTCAGAGCAGCCAGGACTCTCCACACTTGAGACAAACTAGCTGAAAGAGATCCCAAGAGCCACTCACTCACTATAACGGTAAATACTTGGGAACACCTGGAAGACAGAAATTAAAGGAAGACTGACTTGTTCATTTTTCTATCACACCCAAGTACGGAAATGCCTACCTCATTATATCCCATAAATAATTACTTAAAATAATAGCTGATTTTTAAAATTAAAAATAAATAAAAATTCAATGTTACAGCCAGAAAAAAAAAAGTCCTTCAAATTACCAGCTTCAAGCATAAAGTACAGTATATTTTGATCTCGGCCTGTGGTGCCAGAGCTCATGCACGAATGTGGGACCCTCTCACCACACCCACCCTAGGAAAAGCAGCTATAATTGGACAAAAAGACACAATGTGATGGGCGTGGTGGTGAATGCCTTTGATCCCAGCACTCAGGAGGCAGAAGTAGACAGATCTCTGCGAGTTGGAGGACAGTGTTGTCTACAAAGAGAGCTCCAGGACAGCCAGGGGTAACACAGCCCCTTATTTAAAAAAAAAAAAAAAAAAAAAAAAGATACAATACTATGCCTCAAACTACAACAGTTATAGGTGTAAGTCAGAGCACAGTGAAACTCAACCACTCCATGGAGGAAAAGAAAAGTTTATTGGGAATCACATTGCCAAGGTTGGGGAAGAGGAAAGTGGTGGAAAAGCAAACAGATTTTATGACAGCATCTGGCGACTTTGAGCTGATGCAGGCAGTTTGGATTGACAAGAAACTTGGTGCCCTTGGTCAAAGTGGTTGGTCTTTGGGACAAATTATAAAAGACTCCTGGCAAACTGAAGCTTACCTTTAGGTCTTTTTAGGTCAATAACAATTCTTCTGTTGACCTGGCCAAAGTCCTTCTGTTTATAATATTGTCACCAGCACTGCCAATTGGAGGAGGGACCATTTGGACACATCTACATTAGCTTCAGGGCCCTGAGTTAGACAATGGCTTCCTAGCTATGCCTACCTAGCACTGGAGAACAGCTAGTAAGCTGGGCTTCCCTCACCCACACACACACACACACCACCCCCACCCCCACCCCCGTTCAAAAGCTATCGGTTAGCCAGCAAGCACGGGGGAACACACCTTCACTCCTAGCACACAGGAGAAAGAGGCAAGCAGATCACTGTGAGTTTGAGAACAGCATGCTCTATGTTAGAAAGTTTCAGGCCAGCCTGGGCTCCATAGTGAGACCTGCCTCAAAAATAAAACAAATCGTAATAGACAGAGCCGGAGAGGTGGCTCAGAGGTTAGAAACACTTGCTGATCTTTCAGAGGACCTGAGTTTGGGTCCCAGTACCCACATGGCAGCTCATAAACATCTGTGACTCCAGAAGCTTATGTCCTCTTCTGCCTCTGTGGGCACCAGGAATACACATGGTGCACATACTGTTAATCCCACCGAGTAAGATTAAGACCACTACCAAAATTTTGAGCCAAATTAGAAGCTGGCTTGATTATCAGGATGCACCCAAAAGCTGGCCAGCCAACTACCTAAGTCAGGTTTAAAAAGAGCATTCCAGAGTCCATTTCTTGGGCCCCTTTTAAGGAGTAAAATCATAAATAGTTGCAAAGCACAGAGAACCTGGGGCAATAAGAAAGTACCAAGAAATAATCTCAGAAAGCACCATGTGGTTGATAAGTGATTAGGAGTGATGAGGGAGTGTGAGGGCAGATTAGGGTGTTCTCGGGGCTTAATCCAGCCTGTAATCCCAGCACTCCAGAGACAGAGGCAGGCAGACCTTTGAGCTTGAGAACAGCCTGGTCTACAGAGTGAGTTTCCAGTCAGCCAGGGCTACACAGAGAAACCCTGTCAAGAAAAACCAAACACACACACAAAAAAAAAAAACCCCCAGCAACTCAGCTCTTACAGTAGATGGAAACTTATTTTGAACAATACAACATAATGGTTTCTGCCTTCAAAATGGAGTCAGGCAATACAAACATGCAGAAAAAGCACTCATACACAGAGGTAGATAGATGATAGATAGATAGATAGATAGATAGATAGATAGATAGATAGATAGATAGATAGACAGACAGACAGACAAAGAGACAGGTAGACAAATTACAAAAAAGAGCTAATAAGTTTGGTAAAAGAGAAGGGTCCTAATAAATGCATTCTAAAATCCTTTGCATTTCTGGAGCTTGGGGTGGTGGCACACGAGTGCAGTCTCGGCATTCCAGAGGTGAAGGCGCGAGCATCTCACATTCGTAGTGAGCTTGGAGCCAGCCTGAGGCTACAGCACTGAGACCCCATCCCCAACCCCTCCAAAGAAATCTATTATATTTCTAAACAGTCACAGGAAACAGTCATAAGTGAAATTCTAAAATTCCTTTATAATGACATCAAAAAGCATTTAAGGAAATATTTTACAAAAGAAAAATAGGCTTGTAGTTGAAAACTGTAAAATATCACTGACAAAAATTAAAGATTAAAATAAATAGAAAGACATCCCATGTTCACAGATAGAAGACTTAATAGTGTTAAGATAAATACTCCTCAAGTTGATCAGATTCTCCGTAATCCCTGTTGAAATCTCCAGCTGGCTTTTTGCATAAATTAACAAGGCTCATCCTAAATTCATATAAAACTGTGGGAAGCAGAAAACACGGAATGAAGAATGCACTTCTCAGTTTCAGCAACAGTAACGAGCACTGTGGAGGGCTGAGGGGAGTTGGACAAAGGAGTGCAAAGATAAACCCACACCCCAACAGCTGATTGATCTTCGAAGAGGGTTTCCTTCCAGCGTCTCCACATTTCCAGGCTCTCAGTCTTTGGGGTTTAATGAAAGCGATCACTTCTCAGGGGAATGTGCCTTTTATAACAATTAAGGCTGCATGTTTGTCCTCTCTAGAACTTTCACTCCCCGTGTCCTTTTACGGGTATTTTTTCCTGTCAACTTTCTGTTCTTCCTTTCTTTCCTTCTTTCTTTTTCTTTCCTATTCTTGTCTGCTGCTGTCTTTTTTTTCTCTCCTTGTGTTCTACGAATCTCTTGGCAATAAGGAACAGCTGGGCTTTGTGCTTTAATCTAATTAAAGAGCTTTGAAGACACAGATACAACCCATTCAGAAGTGTTTTTTTTCCAAGTCATATCTCCTCTTGACTCTGCTTTTGTTACACTTCCCGACCCCTGCAGGCACTTTGCAATTTCATTCCTCTGTCTCACTCACTTCCTCTTTTCACTCCTTCAAGAGTTATACAGCGTGGAGGCCGCTGCCTTAACCCAGGAGGCTGAGGCATGTGGATATCTATGAGTTTGGGGTCAGGGTGGGTTACATAGTAAGACCCTGTATCAAAACCAAAACAAGGCCATGTAGTGGTGGTGCAAGCCTTTGGCTCCAGCACTGGGAAGCAGAGGCAGGTGGATGTCTGAATTTTGAGGCCAGCTGGTCTACACAGTAAGTTATACGTTCAACTCTGGTTACCTGTAAATTGTTAACACATTTTTAATACTAATGTTAATTGACATCTGTACTCTTTCTCCCTTGATGTATAAGCCCCTTGAAATGCCTAATCCACTGAGTGACTAAAACTCTGCCACCTCTGTTCTCCCTGTACATGAGTCCCCAAACCATTAGCTTGTCAGTCCATCTAGGTACTAATACCAGGTTGTTGTTGTTTAATTAATCCTAATTAGATCACATCATGAAAGTTCTGGTGTTCTTTTTTTTTTTTTTTTTTAACTATTTACTTTTATGCCTACAGTGTTCTGCCTGCATGTACACCTGTGCACCAGAAGAGGGCACCAGATCTAGATGGTTGTAAGCCACGCTGGCTGTGGTTGACTGGGAATTGAACTCAGGACCTCTGGAAGAAGAGCCAGTGCTCTTAACCTCTGAGCCATCTCTCCAGCCCAATTCTGGTGTTCTTTGATCTGTCTGTGATAAACTTGAATAAATTGTTCCATTTTTCTCCTGGCTCTGTCTTTTTCTTTGTTTTGATTTATATTTTGAGGTAAGTTTGTCATTGCATATGTTTTTTTTAATCGTTTGTCTTTTCACATGCAACATTCCAGCCACGCCCTCTACTTACCTCACCTGCCCCACCCTTCTCTTCTCTCCCTGGTTGCCCTGGAAGCTGACCTTCCTTGGGCTGCATCCCTCTCCGAAATCCAGAGACCAGGGGGCGAGAGAGGGGAGGCTCTCAGTTTTTGGCTCACTGCCTCACATCTCTCTGCAGTACTGCAGCTGGCCAGCTGTGCGCCTGATCAGCCGCCTCTTTTCTTCAGCTGCAGCTACTGTGCCGCCCAGGAATCTTTCTCTCTGCTCCTCTCAGGGACTCCAGCATTTCTTGTGGGCTCCTTTAGCTCTGTCAATACTTCTGTGCATAGAATGAGCTCTTCATCAACTCTCCTCTCATTGCCCTTGCTGAAATTTTTTTCTAGTTTGATCTGATCCATTGGTATTGCTGTGTGTGTGTGTGTTAAATCCGGGACCTCACACATTCAAGGTAACTACTCCACCACCGAGCAACACTCAGTCTGTTTTTAACTCTTGTAAGTGGTTTTGCCTTGAACCTCATTTTGTCCTGTGTGACTAAATACTTCATCTTATTCCTTTGTTGTTACTTACTTGCTGGCCAGTCTTTATCTCATTGCAGATTTATCTAATCCATTCTCATTTACTGACCTTATTTGAGAGAATCAATGTCACGGGTCTTCTAGATGGAGGCTGGCTGCATGGAATTATTTTTCTCATACCTTTTCACAGATCCCCACACAGTCTCTAATCAATACTTCTGTAACTTGCTGCCTTTCCGAGACAGCTTCTTGTCTTCCATGGCTTTTGTCTTGTGCCAAACCTCCAAAATTGGTTTCCTCTGGGATCTAATGGTGTAGTAAGCCCCTCTAGATTCCTTTCCATCCAACACATTCTTTGTCACCTCTTTGTAGAGAACTGTGGAGGTCTGAATGAGAGTGACCTCCATGGACTCATGCTTGAACACTTGGTCCCCAGTTGGTGGAAATGTTTGGAAAGGACTGGAAGGTGTGACCTTGTTGGAGGAGGTGTGTCACTGGGAGCAGGCTTTGAGGTTTCAAAACATGTATGCCATTTCCAATGTTCTCTCTCTTCCTCCTATTTGTGGATCAAGATGTGAACTCTCAGCTATTCCTGTCACCATGTTTGTTCACTCATTATGAAAAGTGTAAGCCCAGTGAAACTCTTTTATGAGTTACTTTGGTTATGATGTTTTTTTCACAGTAATAGAAAAGTAACTAAGGCAGGATTTGGTA
The DNA here is from genome assembly GCF_907164565.1 of Psammomys obesus. Lineage (NCBI taxonomy): Eukaryota > Metazoa > Chordata > Mammalia > Rodentia > Muridae > Psammomys > Psammomys obesus. Next base: position 1,785,697 of record NW_026593895.1, read on the forward strand.
CCAGAGAGCGGGCTACTGCTGTGACAGGCCTGACTATGATATTTTGGGGAGGACTGCAGAAGACTAGAGCTTTGTGCTAGAAAAAGAGGTTGAACACTCCAAGCAGGACTTAATGGACCATCCTAGTAGCTTAGAGCAAAGTGAACTCTGGAAGCCAAGCCCAAAAGATTTCAGAGGGGAGTGAAATTAGCAACTTTGCTAAAGACCATTCTCGTGATATCTTGGTAAAGAATGTGTCTGCTTTCTGCCCCTTTCCTAAGAATTTACTTGAAGCTAAATTGAAAACTAATGGACTCCTTTCTTTGGTGGAGGAGATTTCAAGACAGACTAATATTGGCTCTGTCACATGGTTGTTATTAATCACCCTTATGCAGGTCTGCAATGAAAAAGAGCAAGCAGGGCAAAAAGAAAAAAAAAATGTACAGTTTGAAGAGAAAAAGCACAAGGAAATTTAATGTTGGAGCCAAGGCTGAAAGAGATAAGGAGATAAGGGGAGTCCTGATCTACACTGGAATAAAAGGAGGTGTGGTGGCTTGAATAAAAATGGCCCCCATAGGCCCATAGGGAGCGGCATTATGAGGAAGTGTGGCCTTGTTGGAGTAGGTGTGGCTTTGTTGAAAGAAGTGTGTCACTGGGGGTGGGCTTTGAAGTCTCAGATGCTCAAGTCAGGCCCAGTGTCTCTCTCTTCCTGCTGCTTGCTGATCTGGATGTAGAACTCTCAGCTACGTCTCTAGCACCATGTCTGCCTTTATGCCACCATGCTTCCCACCGTAATAATTGAGAAAACCAGGCCTGACCCTCACCAGTCCCAGGAACTAGGTCATAGGTCACCAATTCCAGGAAAAAGACAATGGAGTCCCTTACCCAAGGAATTGCCAGGAGAAACCCAGTAATATTTATTTAACCATCACCCCTAGTAACGGCTAATCAGTAAATACCTGAAATTTACACAAGTGTTCTTTACAATAGGATGAGTAAAACAATTATAGTTTGGCTTGGCCCTCAGGGCAAACAATCTCCACCGACATTTGCTAAATGTTAATCAATCATAGAACTGCCAAGCTGGAATTCTCTGAACTTTGATGTAACCCTAAAACAAAAACTCCTCTCTCCCTGGGCTGAGGGTGCTACACTCTTCACCACTGCATGGGTGACAGTGTGGACCTGAGCTCAAGCTTGTAATAAAAGACCCTACTGCGTTTGCATCAAAATCGGCTCCTCGGTGGTCTTTGGGGTGAGCAAGGTTTGGGCTTAACAATAATAGTGGACTACACTTCTTGACTGTAAGCCAGCCCCAGTTAAATGTTTTCCTTTATAAGAGTTGCTGTGGTAGACTGGCACGGTGGCACACTCCTATAATCCCAGCACTAGGGAAGGTAGAGTCAGGCAGATCTCTGTGAGTTCAAGGCCAGCCTGGTCTACAAAGTGAGTCCAGAAGAGCCAAGGCTACACAGAGAAACCATGTCTGAAACAAACAAACAAACAAAAAAAGTTGCTGTGATAATGGTGTCTCTTTCGCATCAATAAAACTGTAACTAAGACAGCGGGTGTCTTCAGGGCAAAACCCCACCTAGCTAACTTCCAAACTTACAAAAGCAGAGGCCTAAGGAATTTTCTACCCCTAAAAAAAAACAACAAAGGAATGATGTTGCAAACATAATTCAAGAGTTCCAGGGTCTGCCTCAAGTTAGTAGTCAAACTTGGCAGTGTAGTCCATTATGGTTCCGGTGTTAGAGTCATAAATGGTTCATGAGTAAAGGGTTACGGAATCATCCCGTGTGGCTAAGGAGAGCTGCTGAAGTCAGGCGTGTGGCAGGGGAGTCCCTGAGAGGCCGATCCATATGTGAAGCTGTGAAAGGAAAGCATGGATTGCACTGGCGATCCTAAGATGGTAGAGGTGCCATGGGATATCTGTCAGGTAGAGCTACAAACAGGGAGTGGAACAAGCCTGAGGGAGTGATGAACACTACAGACAGACAAACTGGAAGGACAGAGACATCCCTTTAACATCAGACAGGGAGCTACAGGATTTGGAGTTTGCCCTTTTGAGTTTCAATGCTTCTTTGGTCCAGTATCTCCTCACTCTATTCAAATTCCCTTTTGGAACAGTAAAGAATATATGTATGTTGAATGTATGTAATTTGTTTTTTGATGTTACAAGGGGTTATAATTAGGAGATTTGCCTTGAATCTCACAAGAGACTTTGAACTTTGGACTTTTAAACAGTGTTGAGATTATGGGGGCTTTTGAGGTTGGACAAAACCCATTTTACAGTATGATAGGACCATGAGGTATTACAGATGCAATGTGGTGGTTCAGGTGAGAATGGCTCCCATAGGCTCTTATATTTGAATACTTTGTTTCCAGTTGGTGGAATTGTTTGGGAAGGATTAGGAGGTGTGATCTTGTTGGAGAAGGTGTGTCATGGGGACAAGCTTTAGGGAAGGGGTTCTCAACCTGTGGGTAGTGACCCCTTTGGGAGTCAAAGGACCCTTTCACAAGGTTGTGTATCCTATATTTACATTATAATTCACAACAGTAGTAAAATTACAGTTATGAAGTAACAACAAAATAATTTTATGTTTGGGGTCACCACAACATGAGGAACTGTTGTATTGAAGGATCTCAGCATTAGAAAGGTTGAGAGCTGCTGCTTTAGGGCTTCAAAAGGTGTGTGCCATTTCTAGTGCACTCTCTCTGTCGATCAGATGTGAGCGCTCAGCTGTTCCCGCCTCCATGACTGTGCCACTATCTTGGACTCTAGCTGTCAGAAATCATAAGCTCAATTAAAGTCTTGTTTTATAAGTTACCTTGGATATGTTGTTTGTCACAGTGATAGAAGAGTAACTAATATAAGAACTCTAGGCTAGGGTCACATGAGCAGCCATTTGAAGACATACGTGCATTATTTCTAGTATTAGCTGCTGCCGCGCACATTCAGATCTCCTTCTGTGCAGGAAACCTTGAGTTTGGTTGGCAGCTTTCATGGAGTTTCTTTTATCTTCATGTAGTGAACTTTAACACAGTGCACCTAGTTTTTCTTTTCGTCTTATGGAGATTTTTTTTTCTTCAATAGCCTCCACATATTGATTCAATTTGAAAACCGATTCATGCATTCTAGAGGTTCCCAGTCTTATTATTGGACAATACGACAGGCACAGACAGGCTCTCTGTTTGGTCTGTGCTTTATCATCTATGGAACCCTTTTGAGCAGGTCTTGAAAGCCCAGTGTCTCTCTTGTTTTTCCTCACGTTGCAGAATTTGATTCTTTTGTGCTGCATGGTTCTGCAACGTGCCAAGCTACTAATATGTTACATGCGATGCCATATGCTCCATACTACAAACCCCTTTCGTTCTTTCTGATAGTCCCTGTGCTCGTTATGAATGGAGTTTCTGGTCTTTCTAGGCATACTAGGCAAGCACACACAGAGAGACATGGTGCGTGTGTGAGGGAGTCGTTCATGATAGAGACTGTAGAGGATTCCCAAGTTCTCTTTCTCAGGCAGGGACAGGGCTTTAGTATCTCTACACATTTTCTGACCCTAGATGTGCTTGCTGACTTGCTCACTCACCACCTATCTGGCCAGAGATTTTTCTCTGCCATGTGATCTCATCTATTCTTGCACGTGGTCTTGGAGCCAACCAGTAACTCTTTTCTTCTTCAGGTGACAGTTTTATTTCTGTCAAATTGTTGAATATTTACATTTTTATGTGTATTTAGCCCAGGAATGGGCAGGCAGAAGCTTAGATTTAGTACAATAAAGGATTTTTTTTTAGCACAATTACTTCAAAGAAAAATAATCAGTAGGAGAGAGAGGTACAGAGTAATAGATAGTTAACTAGACAGACAGACAGATGATAGGCAACTAAGAAGATGGATGATTAACTGATAGATGATAGATAAGTAGATTGATTGATAGATTGATAGATGATGGATAGATAGATAGATGATATAGAGAGAGAGATGAATAGATGATTATTACTTTCCTAATTACTGTGATCAAGTACTTGACAAAAGCAACTTTAAAAAGGAAAGGTTTACATCAGTGTGCACTTTCACAGTCTGAATGTTGTCCATCATGGCAGGGAAAGAGACTGAGGTGGCTGCTCACAGTGCGACCACAGGCAGGAAGCAGAGAGAATTGAAGGCTGGAGCTCAGATCACTTTTTTTTTTTTTAATTTAGCCCAGAAGCTCAGTCCAGGATAGGTCTCCCTACCTCAATTAACCTAATCTAGGAAAGTCCTCGAGGCTTCCCAGAGGCTCATTTCCATGGTGAGTGTGCAAACAAGATCAGCTATACAGATGGAGGATTAGGCCATCCATAGGATAAGAGGATGTTTATTCTAGGGAGTGATTCACACAGAAGCACAGAAATCCTACCCTCCACCCTGTGCTGACTGGGAGCCAGGGATGTTTGGAATTCTTCCTGAGACCCTGAAGGGCTGACATCTAAGGGCAGAGGACTGGCAGCCTAGCTCAGGGTGGGAGTTACCTTTCCCTGTCTCCCCCTCGGGTCTGTGGTACCTCCCGCATTAGAGAGGGTGATTCACTCAGCCACTGATACTACCCCAGTGTCTTCCAGAAACTTTCCTCAGATATGTCAGACACGATGCCGCCTCAGGTGCTCGGACATCTCTTAGCCCAGCCTAATCGCCATCTAACTTCGAGCATTGCAAGGCGGCTTTGGAAAGCGCAAGGTGCCCATAATTGCTGATCCATCTCTCTAGCCCATCATTTAAGGTTTTGTCCTTAGCTGTTTTGTGAAGAGCCATGGAAACAGTGTGCCTTGCCAGGTGTCCATCCCCAAAAGGCTGTCATCCACAGTGTATCTGCTGGCCGAATCCTAAAAGGAGACAAGTTTCTCTGGAGCGGTGATGGGCAGCCTGTCTCTGTGCTGCTCATATTTTTAAGAAATCTATTTGCTTGCATATATTTATCTTCCATTTAAACACCTACAACAAGCCTCTTGATTGTAATGAATTGTCTATCTATTGAGGGGGATGTAAGCATGCCCAAATTAATTCATGATGAATGTTTCTGTTTACCACAGCGGTCCCTCCCATTTCAGCTTCTTACTTTAGACAAAACGGACCCACAAAAGAAAAGTTGGTGAAAGCCATTAGCGAGAACCCCTGTGGCTCTTGATATCTCATAAGACTCCTGCGTGAAAGCACCCATTGTCCATGTTCTTTTCTTCCTGTTAAAGGAAACTCAAGCCACACCAAAGCCCAGCAAATGGAGTTCAAAGCAAGAGGAGCACATGCCCAGTACACAACAGGCCTCACTCCCAACATCTGTGTGATGACTGTGTATGGGTGACAAGCCATTGAAATGATCTTTATGAGTCCCACCGTCATGCTGACAACTTCTGCTGCCTACTGACCAGCTCTTTGGACCTCATGTCGCACATGGGACTCTCCACTCCAGAATTTCGCCGGGTGATCTCTTCACGCATATGACTCTCCAGCTCCTACAATCCAGCATTTTGTCCCTCTAGAGCTGATGGAGGTTGGAAATATAAAATTCACTGGTGCTGGGGACAGAGGTTCTTATGGACACCAAGGGCTGGTGGCAGGCTGGTTCTGCTTTCCCAGGATAGTGCCCACCAAGTGACAAGAAAAATTTAAGCCGGAGGGGACTCTCAAAGATGTACCTACCCCTGGCTTGATAGAGCCTGCCCAGATGGCAGAGGAGATGGGCGCTTTGAGCCTGTCCTTTCATTCTGTGTCTTCATGTGTCCTCTGTAGATCAAGCTGTGTCTCCTATCCTCCAAGGCCATACCCACTGGCTATGTTTTTCTCTTGCCCATCTTGGCCTCAGAGGCTCCACTGAAAACCCCGCCTGAATCCGACAAGAACCTGGGTCTCCTACAGATCACACCACTTGCTGGAAAGGCCCTAAGTGCTTCCTGGCCTATGAAGTCTCCAGCACCTGTAATCTCCTAAAAGAAGGAGGCCGGACCAACACAGGACCATGGCATCAGAGCAGCGGCTGAACTGAGGCTGTTCCAGCGCTCACTGTGTTCAGTTACAGCTGCCTTTTCTTTAGGCCGGTGTTTCTGGCTCTCCTGTGCCGGGGGAGCCTGGGGGCAGTTCAACAGATATTTTTGTTTACATTTTCAAAGAGGGAATTAAGAGAATGTATGAAATGAATAGTAGCCCGGGTGGCACAGCCACTGAGAAGCAGGGAAAGGAAGCACTTCAGGGCTTTGCATCACAGAAGCTGGGTGCCTATCACCTGGTGTCCAGCCTTCCTCTACACGAGCTGTATGGATGCCACATGTCAAGATACACAGCTCAGTAGCTTGAATCTGGGTGGCCTCCCAGAGCATGGCATCTTCTACACTACCCTCCTGCTTGGCCTCTGTGGGCATCAGAGGGGTAGAGGCCTCCAGGCCCCAAAGCCTCCATCAGGGATGCTAAGTCCCAGATAGGCAGTAGACAGTGTGGCCGGCCCCTCAGTGTCCTCCCAAACTGGATGTGTGATGCTGGCTGCAGAGGTCAGCGACACTGCCACCGCAGCCCTGGTGTCCAGTCCCTTTCCAGACACGGGTGTGTTTTATGACTTAATTAAACAGAGAGGAGTATAATTGACGTGCAGCCCGCTGGGCGCTGCAGCTTCCTGGCTCTTCCCCTGTGACTCAGATGCCGAGTGTGGGCTAATAGATTCGCAACGCTGATCGCTGCTCCAGACCCACTTAGCGAGGCTCTGGGAAGCTCTCACCGCCCTGGGATTGAATTGAATTGCTTTTCATTTCGAACCGCGACCCATAAATCCCTCACACATCAGCCCCCGCAGAGAAGCCTCCAGGCTCTGGTCTCTGCCCGCCCCAGCAGTTAGCAGGCGGCTGCCTCATAGAAGAGCCACTCTGGCACAGGGCCAGCTGTGCACGGTTAGGGTCTGGACAGGCATCAACATAAGGCCAGCCAGACCGGAAGCGAAGGGAGTAACCCAGGGACCTCATGGCAGCCCCAGCCTTTGCTTCCTGGGGTCACTTTGGACTGAGGTTTCTTTCCCACTGGGGGTGGGGGAGATGGGAAACTGAGGCAATACCCGCTCCATACCAGAGGCAGAGAGGCAATCGGGGCTAAAGGCCTCATGGATTCTGGCAACCACTGGTGAAGCACCTCCAGCGTGCCAGACATACTTTAGGGAGCAGGATCTTGGTTGTGCAGCTGTAACAAGCTCCTGCCCACTGGGAGCTGGCAAACCGATGGAGAGAAGCTGACAAACCAGGGCAGCACTGGCAAGACAAAGAAAAGCCCCAGCAAATGCAGGCACCAGGCTGTTTGATAAGGGAGGGGCTGAAGCCTGAAGGACCAGTCAGAGCCAGAAGGCCAGAGACAAGACACACAGGGTCAAGGTTCAGATCAGGGTGGCTAAAAAGAGACCCCAGGGGCCAGCCAAGATCAGAAACAGATGGAGATGCTTTGTGTGAGGAAGGAATGGGCTTCTTTGTCACTCCCAGATGCTAACAGGAGCACACTAAGTATTCCTTTATACAGAGCCACCCTAGAGCACTTCCTTATGCCTCACCCAATCCCTGCCTTTCTCTCCCACACCATTCACCTCCCATCACTCATCATCATCCACCCTCCTTCGTCCCTCTTTTCTCCAAGGCCATACTCTTCTGCAAAGCCAGGTCACCTACCTCCCAGCTCTAAACCAGACTCAGGAGAATACCTTCTTTGTCCACCCCCTTTCCAGCCCCCACAAGCATCTCAGCAAGTGGGCACCAGACTTCAATTCTCTGTCATATCCTGTAGGAAAATCGAGGGCACAGACTTCCCTCTTCGGTTCTCATGCCCTGGCCACCCAGCTTGGTGAAGCCCCAGAGCCCTCTATTATCCAGGCATCATCCTGGGATATCATTGTGGCCAGCAGCGTCCACTCTAAAGGGATCTGGACTCTGTGCTTTCACTTCTAGAGACCAGAGCTCCAGGAGTGCATCATGTCCTCTCTGGGACACAGCTGCCACCCCTGAGCAACATGGTTGGCTCTGAGTCCCAGCCCATTGTCAGCTGGGAGTCCAGAGGACTTTGTGATGAGGGAAAGTCAGCTCCAGGTGAGGACACAGCATGAGCAATGTGGTCATTCCTGACTAGCTGACATTCCTTCACAGAGTCTGCTTTGTCGGGAGCCAGCACTGACACGTCTCATGGTCCTGGTCGGAGAGGCAGCTCTGGCTTCGTGGCTTGTCTGGCTCAGCTCTGTGATGGCCACCTATATCCTGTGGCTCCACCTTTGCTATCTAAAGGCGATACCAGCAGGCTTCACCCTGCCCCATGGCCATGCTGGCCACATACTTGCAAATCTCCTTGGCAGAGCGCCTGGTGCTCCTGCCCGTGTGGAAGGTGATCTCATCCCTAGGCAGTAACCATGGAAACAGGGCTACGAGCAGCTACGGTTTGCGTGAAGATGAGGTGCCTCCGTGCCCTACACCTGAGCTGCTGCTGACCCCCAGCCCTGGAAGTTAACCCTTGCAGGATCCTTGGAAGAGGGGTGACATCTCTGTTACCCCCAAGGTGGGTATTTTAAAATTCTGAAGTGACAGTGTGTTTATACACGTTAGCCTATTGACAAGTCACACCTTGCTTGCTGCTCCTCGGAGAGGGTCGGGGACTTCTCCAAATACACAGTTCATGGCAAAATTTGAATTCCAGCCCTTGTCTATCATCTCTGTCTCTCTAGATCCAAGGCATTATGGGGAAGAGAGGGAGGGAGGGGGAGAGAGAGAGAGAGAGAGAGAGAGAAAGACTGTTGACCTGAAAGGTGATAAGAAGGGTGAGACCTGAAGGCTGGCCACAGGGCGGGTTGAAGCCTGCTAATATTTCCCTCAGACAGCAAGGCTTGTCAGATGTGGGGCACAGGCTGCCATAGCCGTGACTAAAGTTATGCGCGTTAACACAAAGAGACCAGGCCGGAGAGAAGGACTCAGTCTGCCGGATGTGGGCAGTGAATCACTCACTGTCAAGTGTTAAGAACAGAAAAGACTTGCGCAGTGATGCTGAGCTCACTAGAGATCAATTTGGGGATGGGGAAAGGGGGGTGGTGGAGAATCACCACCTTGCATTGTAGGTTCAATTACCAGAGACACAGTCGGTGTCAGTGTCCATATTTGGAAGTACGAATGCCCATCTCAAAACTGAAAAGACAGAGATGATGTAAAGCTGAGGATGTAAAAATAGAGCTTCCTGACTGCATGCTATTTTTTAAGCATGTGTGTGTGTGTGTGTGTGTATGTGTGTATGTGTGTATGTGTGTGTGTAAACCCGAGGTTGGTGCAGCATCTCTTCCTCTACCCCTCTTCACTTTATTTGCTAAGGCAGAGCCTCTCACTGATTTGGTTAATCTAGCTAGCCAGCTTGCCCAGGGCATCCCCTATCTCTGCCTCCGGAGCCTAGGATTATGGCAGCTTCCGGGAACACCCCGCACAGATGTGGGTTCTGGGGACTCAGACGCCCGTCCTCCCACTTTCATAGCAAGCACTATACCCACAGAGCCATCTTCCCAGGGTCCGAAGCACTCTCCAAACAAAAGATGCCACGGGTCCTTAGGGCCAGAGGAAGCAGAGGCAGCCGTCCAGTAGATGCGCCCTGCCTCAGCCCTTCCTGCAGGAGCTGGGAGTCAAGAGCTGAATGCCCCAACCTTGTGAGAGGTGAGAACTGAGTGACTCTCAGCTCTGCTGCCAGGCAGCGGCTCTGGGTGCCCTGTGCTCACCACACTCTGGGTCCTCATTGTCCAGTGGACTCTTGGCCTGCCAGCACATATCTAGGAAAAAAAAAGTCACGAAGCTCCCAGATCCAGTAATCCCACCCCTGGGAATTCTCCCTGAGCAAGCAAGGCAAAAAGGACTCCCGGAGAAAAAGCCTCCGGCAAGAATACACGGTGGAAGCACTTTTTAGCATTGATTACGGAAAATGTCAACTCCACACAAAAGTAGAGAGACAAGAATAACGAGCGTGTGCCAGCCCCAGCTTCGAGGCAGCATCCAGAGCCAGCGAGCCTCCACCCCCAATACTCTCGCACACATGATCTGTGTGGCAAGTGAGCCTCGTACGTCATCGTACCATTTTATCATAAATATTTCAATTTGTGTCCCTGGCAGATAAGGAGTTTAAGACATCTAATCTCAGTATCATCACACTCAACAAAATTAATAATTCTTTAATATCGTTTAATTCTCAGCCTGTGTGCGAGTTCCCAGATGTCTCCAGTGATCTCTTTTGGAGTTGGGTTTGGCGGTGGTGGCGTCCGTCGGAATGCAAACAAGGATTTGCAGTTGTTTTTGCTGCATTTCTTTTAGGCCTCTCCTTCCAGATCAGCTTTCCCTTCCTCCCTTTTCCCTCATGGAAACATTTTAAAATAATGTCCTCAAAATGGAAAACAATCTCACATGTCTGATGCCAGGGATCACTTAGGCAGCGTATGGTCCCTTGGCCTGGGGAGCCCCAGCGCCCTGCTGTCCCTGGCAGTAAGGGCTAAATATAACCACCACGAGCAGCTGGCCGTGGGCTGCCTGGAACGGCTCTGGCCTGGCCTGGCCGCCCGCCACCCGCGGTGCCTGGCCCGCTGGCTTGGCTGTGCCCTCGGCTGCCCTCCCTGGGATCTGGCAAGTAACTCACAGCATGTCAGACCTGGCCCTGGCCCTGAATCTTCAGCCAGGCAACTGTGCACAGCAGCTGGAGCGGAGCCCACCAAGCTTCCCTGGGGACAGCACTCGAATGTCAAATCACCGCCCAGGAGACCACTGAGCCACCCAGCACACAGTTTTATGTAGGGACAGAGAAAGATTGCTCAGGAGTTCCCACACTGGCACCTGAAAGCATGTGTGTGGGAGTATCATAAGAGAAACAGAAATGTCCATCATCAAGCAAACAATAAGACAGGTCCTGAAGAAAACCAGCAGTCACCGTGAAAACTAGGAGAAAGTGGAGGATGTGTGATTTTTCCCTCCTGGATTGCTTTCAAATGTAGCTATGGCTGCAGCAACCCCCTCATCCCTTCTCTATCCATCCAGTCTATCTGGATCCACCTGTTGGAGAAAGGGAATGGCTGCTGTTGGTCACTAGGTTGCTATAGGAACACTCTCCTGCCAGCAGGCTTGGGGAAGTGCCAGTGGGAGGGGAGGTGTGGGCTGTCCCCCATGCCCCAGCATGGACTTCCTCCACCTTTCTTCTTCAAGTCACAGGAGGTGCAGGAGGAGGCTGGCTGGCAAGGAAGGAGGCTGACATTCACCCTCAGGTGTCCTCAACACTGAGCATTTCAGGAGATGTTGTCATTATTATTCAGGCATGGTGAGACCCACAGGTGAGAAGACCGCCGCTGAAGGAAAGATTTCCCTCACAGCATCAGGGCCACATGAGGAGAGGGCTGCACCAGGCTGGGGGTGGGGGTGGCTGTGGACGAGAGCATCACTGTGTGGGGAGGGTGTAGATGAGGTGGTCTACATAGGAAACCTGTGGCTTTTCATGTTGTTTCTAAAACTTGGCTACACCGAGTGGAACATTCTCTTTGGAGCTAGCAATGTCCCTGATATCAAAGAATAAGACTATAAAAGAACCCCTTTCCTCATCCCAGTCCACACATCCAATCATCAATGACCTCAGCAGAGCTTCCACTGCCTCCAGCTTTCACCCAACACCCTAACCCCACCCCCACCCCAAATGACACTGGCTCATGTCTTCACATACTCACATCCATCCATCCCACCTGACCCCTACCCAGGGAAGACCTCTCTTCCAAAAACAGCTGACACACTCTCTCTTGCTCCTTGTGTTCTTTGTAGTGTGGCTGGCCCGTTCTGGACATAGCCCCCAAACTAGTTTGATTGCTTCCTCTGCTTATTCATAGCTCATAGAGGAAGAAAAAAAAAGATGGTAAAGATCCCTTAGGGAGGGGAGAACTGAGAGAGGAGGGATCAGTTGCCCTGCCTTCTAAGAGGGGCAAGGGTTGTGTAAGGACAGGCGAGAGCAGAGCCCAACTGAAGTCAACTGGCTTAGGTTATTTCCAAGGCAGCAAGAGTTAAGGCACTCTTGTGAAAGATGGGGAAAGTGGGCCAGAATGGTGGTCAGGGGCTCAAAAGTCCTCCAATGGTAGGAAATTTAGCAGTTTTATGTGGCTACAGTATAGATTATTTTTTAAGTTGTAATGAATCGTATGCATGTGTAAGTTACCCTTCTATTGCTACGATAAGACACCATGACCAAAGCAACTTACAGAAGAAAGAGGTTATTTGGTATTTGCTTACAACTTTAAAGGACTAGAGTCCATGGTGGGGAGCACAGGAGCAGGCAGGCAGACGTAGCACTGGAGTAGCAGACACATATCTAGCAAGGCCACACCTCCTAATTCTTTCCAAGCAGTTCCACCAACTGGGAACCAAGCGTTCAAGTATATGAATCCATGGGAGTCATTCTCATTCAAGCCACCACATATGAGCTAGGGTTGGAAAGATTTGTTTTAGATCTATGGAACCTCTGTTCTGAGTCTGGCACCTCACTCAACCCTGAGAAACTCCGGGATATAAGACAGATAGAGAAGCAGGTTCTGAGTGATGAGCCAACAGCCACAGGACTGGGAAGGGACAGGCTGTGGCTTGTACTGAGATCCTGAATAGTCCAGAATTCCCAGGCAATGAGGTGGTGTCTTAACGAACAAATGGGCCAGCAGCCCCCATCCAGAAGCTGACAATCTGTCTGGTCCCCACTGCTCCTCAGGCCTTGAGTGGTGTGGGGGTGTGTAAAAGCAAGCCATCCACCTGAACCTTGCTGTGTACATGGCCAGCTGGCCCTAATGATCTGTGTGTTGAGCTCACCAGTGTGCACCACCTTCCTTCTCCCACACCTGCCACCCAGCCTGGAAATTACTGCTGTAATTACAGACTGACTTCCCAAGGTCTCGTTTGCAGAAGACCATTCTCTCCAGGGAGCAGGGAATGGCTATGCACCCCTCCCTTCTTCTGTTCCTTCTGTCAGAGATTGGGACAGGTTCTCCAGAAGATCAAGAGCACCTCTGAGGGTTCAGAACATGCAGAGGGTCAGAGACCTGTAGGTTACCTAGTGACTGATGCCCCTGGAGACTGCAATATCATCATTTGGCTGGGTAGACAGCTCCAAGCTCTGTCCCTTACTCCCACTCCCCAAAGGCTCCACCCTGCTTCCACCCTGCTTGGGCTGAGGCTGGCTCAAGAGAAGGAGCCAGCCACCCCAGTAAAGCCAACCCAAGATAGAGCATACCCCAGCCAGAGCACAATCCATCCCCTGGTGGTCCCTGATGGGTCCATCAGTCACAAAGGAGAGTTTCCCTCACACCCTAGAGACAGAGACCTGTCCCCATACTTTCTCTAGCCAGCTGGTGCAGCCTCCATGCATCACACCCTGGCCCTCCCCTCCCCCAGTTCAGCCTTCCCTTTTAAGGCATTAAGTACAGAGATATTAAAAGGGATTGTTCGGGCCGGTTAATTAGCTTGGAAGAAGCCTCTGCAGTGGCCTGGGTCACAGCCGTCCACCTCTCTTTATTAGCTGAATTGATGGAGACAGCAGGGCCCAGATGGGAATAAATTGAATCCGATGGAGAAGAGGCTCTTGCACAAGCTATTAACAGGGAAGAGTGGGCCTCACACCTCACTCACGTCTTCCCTCTCCCACCACCATATGCTCACAGATGTCCTCTGAGGGAGGTTCCCCTGAGTGAGCAACAGATCCTAGGAGACTCCCAGGAGCCCATGCCGCAGGGAAGCAGGGAACATCGGCCCAAGAAATGAGGGGTGCCTCAATCAGCCAGGGCTCCAGGTCCCACTCTAGCTAAGGTACCAAAAGCCCTGGAGTCCAGGGACACGGCATCCCTGCCGTAAGTACATCATCAACTCCTTTGTCCTCGAGGCATCATGCTTTAAATCTGTCCCCAAAATTAGGGCTCACAGGTGGCAAGAGACTTGTCCATGTCACACAGCCAGGAAGGGCCAAGCAAGACATTTACAGAAGCCTGTGGCCATGCTGTGGGTGATGGGTGATGGATTGCCCCTCACACAGCAGCGAATCGAGTGGCCACTGAAGCCATCCAAGCTGCAGGAAGAAAGCTGCTCACAGCAGTTCTGAAGCTTGCCCAGGACCCTCAGCAGGTGGGGCAGCTAGCAGGACACAGAAGCCGGGTCTGTCAGCTCAGCTCTGGACAAGGCCTATGCAGGCCTCTGATCACCCTGAACTGGGCTGGGTGGGCAAGACTCCCAAGTCCAGGGTGGAACTCGGTGTACTGATCACAACCACACAGATGACAGCAGGCGCCCACTTGAGCTTTTCGGCAGTCACAGCCACTTCTTCCGAGTCCTGTCTCAGTCCTGCCTCCTGGTCACTCGATACTGTTGCCTCTTCAGAGAGACCCTTGAGGACACAGCCCTGCTGACCTAACCCACAGCTCCTTTGGGACAGTCTTGTTCCTACAACATCAGCCTCAGGGTCCCGCTGCAGGAGACCCTGATTGACTGTGACGGGGCCTGTTGTCCCAATCCAAATATTGAACACGTTGTGGACCTAGGTGCTCCTCTCACAAGGAGAACCTACTCACAGGGTGTGACCCTGAAGAGCAAAGGTGTGCCTAAGAAAATGGTGTCCCCAAGGCCACAGCTGCCAGCTGCCACCCAGAATCTGCCTTCCTTCTTCTCAGCCCTAGAGACAAAATGCAGGAATTGTCAGTTAAGACAGTGAGGGATATTCAGCCTAACTTCCTGAGAACCTGGAAAGGATCTCTGTGGCCCACAGCAGAGGACCTAAGAGTGCTGAGAGCCCCGCCCCCACTCCTGGTATCCCACTGTACCTCTGTTCTTATCGCCACACCCTGAGCCTCCAGACCTGTGATCTTTCATACACTGGCCCCTCAACCCGCTCTGCTTTTTCCTGGTTTATCACGGCGAGTTTCTGATCAGTTGTAAACAGATCAAGTTTTGTCTGCCCTTAGATAGTCCGCCACTTCTTCCTAAGGGTGGGCTCTGCCTTTCAGGGCTGGGACTTAAAATGCTAGACTCATAGCCTCCTGATTTCCCTGGCAGCTGATGGGGCATAGCTGATTTGGGGAGGGGGGAGGGAGGATCAGGGGTCCTGGTGGGCGGTGTCTTTGCCTTATGAACCTCATAAGAACTAGTGGCTCTCCATAATTCTCTGCCAAGTGCAGGCATTATGAATAGTGAGCTAATAGGTGACCCTCCAAGTATGACTTGGATGAATATCAACTTGAGTTCTTGCTTTCCTCCATTCCCCACCTCCCTGGAGACCTCAAAGGACAACCTCTTCTGGGTTCCCAACTCCTCAGTCACAGATGTGCAAAAATCAAGGAGATTCTGGGGAGGAGTCAGTGCAATGTCTTCTAGGACATTCCAACTCCAGCTGATAAACCCCCGCTGGTGAGAGAGAGCCAGCGTGTCATTGAGGTATCCTGAGCTCTCTCTAGCTCAGCGTCTGTACTGGAGGCTGTAGGGTAACCCGGTGGGTGTCAGCCAGTGGGGTTCCTCTGCCGCAGAACTCTGGCTTGTAGCTCACACAGGGCTCTTAGGAGATGCATTTCCTGGGAGTGTTTATCGACCACCTGCAAACCTGCCTCAGAGCCTACACCACCTTCCACATGGAGACAGCCACATGCCTTTAGCTGACATGCTAGCTGGCTTCTGGCAGAGGGCAGCAGAGCAGCTAGGGCAGGTGAGGCCTAGATCTGGCTGGGTGGGCAACCCTGCCCTTGGACAGCTCCCCACCCCACCCCAGCTCCTGACTTCCTTGGCCAGGGGTGAATTTTGCATGGCTTGGTTGAGCCAAAGAAACAACATTTGTACAGTTCTGCTGTGATTCAAGCAAGCACACAGGCACACAGGGTCCAAGAGTGGCTCTGCTTGGGCTGCAGGGGCCTCTGGGCTAGACGATGCGCTGCCCCACCTTGCTCTTCCTGTGCTAAAGCCTGCTCTGATGGAGCCACAAAAAACATCAGCTCATCCTAATGGCCTCCTTTTTAGAACACGAGGATGAAATGGGGGAGAGCGGTGGCAAAGAACAGTAGAAGGGTCTCTACTTTCTGGGGCCCAACCTTAAGCCATGGTTGACCATTCCTGTATCCACAGCCCCGAGGCTCACCTCAACCCTGACTGTGTAGCCGTCTAAGACCCTCATGGTGGCACTATGCCTCCCTAGGACAAAAGGAACCCTGGAGGTGAAACATGTGCCCACCCCAGGGAAATGCAGATGTGTTGGGTGCTCAGACAAAGGGGCCCACTTGCCTCGGCAGTGATTAATGTGTAGGTACTCGCGGCAGTGGGAGCGCGTGGCAGAGACAATGCCCCTGACAGAATCAAGTCACACAAGAATACACAGGTCCGATTCCATTTGCATGATGCTTTTTAAGAAAAACAGCAAGCCCAAACAATTTATTGCGGGGGGTGGGGGTGGGAAGAAGAGCCTGCTGCCTGCCACTCCGGCTGGCCAGCAAAGTGGCATGGGACACAGGGTGGGGGGAGCTGCCGTAGTCAGACACGTCCTCTCGTTTTCTTAATTCGAATTTCTTAATGCAAACAAACATGGGGCGAGCTTTAGAGCAGGTCACACGTTTTCCAATAAAGGATTTTAAATAGGGGGAAAAGTTGAGTGTTGGAGACAGTTTGAAGAGGATTAATAGAAGGGAGAGAGTTGGAGAGAGACACCTGGGACGTGGGAAGGCACACACACGCACCATGCTCTCACACGCATCTCCTCAACCGTGCTTGCACACTCTCAACCAATGTGGTCACTCATACACACAAACACTTGCACTCACACACAAAGGCCCCAACATCTGGAACAGGTCAGCCTGTCTGACCACTTCCTCTTTCCAGCCTGCCCCCAGCCTGCACTGCTGTTTCAAGCTGCTGTCTCTGCTTGTTCCTGGCTGATTTTGACCGTGTAAAGCCACTAGTAGCACCCTTAGCCCTTTGCAGGGTGCCTCTGGTACCCCAGCCTGCCCCAGCTTCACTGTATCTGTCTTCTCCTGGGTGCCCCTGCCCCGCTGGCTGCCCCAGCTGCCCCCAGCTTGGCCCATTTGACGCTTCTGTACCATCCTCCTTTTCCTGCGTGAAGTGCTGTCGTGGACACTGAGCAGCAGTGTGGGAACACAGCCTTGTCCAGTGTCCCCAGCTTAGCACTCCTAGCATACTTAAGGAATGTCTTCCATGCCACCACCAACAGGCAAGAGGAAATGCTTCCCCATTGTTCTAGTTCCCTGTGTGATAAAATACTGATCAAAAGCTACTTGTGGGAGGAAAACATTTATTTCAGCTCACAACTCCTTTGGCACAATTTACATTGAGGGAAGGAACCAAAGCAGAAACAATAAAGGAACATTACTAGCTCATAATTAGTTAGCTTTCTTAGGCAGCCCAGACCCACCTGCCTAAAGTAGGTGCTGCTGCCCACCCTGGGCAGGGCCCTCGCACATCAGTCACCAGTAAACAATTTCTCATAGATATGGCCACAGGCCAATCTGATCTGGGCGATTTTTCAGTTGAGGTTCCCTCTCTCCTGGTGACTCACGGTTTATGTGAAGTTGACAATAAAAACTAGCCAGCACTCCCATCCAGGCCATGCTCCTAGCCCACGTGGTCCGTGGACCATAATCCTATATGAATGAGCTAGAACCTCCCATGATGCCCAGTGTTATAAGCCCCACAGAGAAGGGAAGTGCCCAGAATTTTGGGCCAGGGTCAGCAGGGTCTGGGTCGCAGATACCATTTAGCAGAGGGCAATACAGTCTGTCTTACTTAGAGTTTCATTGCTGTGAAAAGATGTCATTACCAAGGCAGCATTTATAGATATAAACGTTTAATTGGGAGTGGCCATTATCATCATGATAGGCCATTATCATCATGATGGGGAGCATTGCAGTGTCCAGGCAGACATGGTGCTGGAGAAGGAGCTGAGAGTTCTACATCTTAATCTTCAGGCATCAGAAGGGGACCTTGTGCTACACTAGGTGTAGCTTGAGCATAGGAGACCTCAGAGCCCACCCCCACAGTGACACACTTCCTCCAACAAAGTCACATCCACTCCAACAAGGCCACACCTCACCTCCTAACAGGGCCACTCCCTATTGGCTGGGCATTCTAACACATAGGGAACATACCTAGTGAAATCACCACACAGGCTGGCCCAGGGAGCCCAGGTCTGACATACACCTAAGCTGGCCAGCATAAACCCTGCCTCACAGAGGCCATTGGCCACCCATCCTAGTGTCCTACCTATGGGGAGCCAAGGAAGCCTTGATGAGTGTATAAAGATCAGACAAAGTCCTGAGTGAGTGTGTATTGTTGACATAGGCACAGCCATGCCAGAGACCAACGCCTCATACCCATGGAGGGGCAAGGCCTATCAGTGCCTATGCACGAATGACCAGCGTGTGCACAAACAAGCAGCTGCAGCTTCCTCCTCGCAGATGTTTGCAGCCTGGCAATGCTCTCCTAAAAAGACCTTCCACCAAGACCGGTCAACAGCACCTGTGGCAGTTGGAGCAGCAACATCAGAGTGTACCAGGTCTAGCCGGCACCAGCTCTTCTGCACGTCTGCTGTTTCTTTAGACCCTGTCCTTTCCACATTCCCTCCCAGTCTCTGGCAAGTGTCTAGACCCACCCCCTTTCCCTGATACTGTCTAGTCTCAAAGCCCTGATGGGAGACAACCGCTGGGTAAACCAGGGGTGCCCCTCAGGGGACGCCAGGTCCAGTTCCCATCTGACCGTGGCCATGGGAGGGGCTAAGGCACGCTTACCTGGCTGTGCCCACCCATGAACTCCAAGGACCAGGAGGAACATGAAACGTGACCCCAAGTGCTTCAAGCTGCTCCTACTGGCTCCTGGACCTTGGCTTTCCAGCCAATCAGTGTGGAATGTGTGTTACACAGACTGAGATAACTGAGACATAAAAGTCTTGCACACTGGGCAGGTCATAGGTCATTGGATAACATGAGATTCATACTTTAAGTGGGAGGGAAAAAAACCAGTTAATGATCCAGGTGTATAGATCCTGATGCAACACTTTCAAACGTCACTTAGAGAAGTACCCAAGCCTCCGTTTCCCCATCTGTTAAAAGAGATACCACAGTTTTTGCCCCACAGATTGGAGGGGAGGATACAGTGAGCAGTGTTTGAAGTGTCTGAACGGCCCTGGGCGCTGAGCAGTGGTCAGCCGTGTTAGATGGTAATGGGGATGGCAGGTGCTTCATAGGAACTGAAAGCCTGGTTCAGGGTCTTCATTAGTAAATAGATCTCACTATTTTGAGATGGAAGTTTCCTGCCGGCCACATAGTTGGGAGCCATGAATGCTGGGGTAAGAGAGCTGTGTTTGGTTAGTAATGCACAGAGAAGAGACAGCTAAGGTGGTGGGCTCATGTATGGGAACCACATCTCTGGCAGAGGGCTGTATGCCTTAGGCCAGCTCAGAAAAGTGGGAAGAATCTGATAGACGTGGCTGGCACCAAAGGCTTGGGTCTGGACTTCTGCTGACATCAGGCAGAACAGCCTGATCTGCTGTACACATGAAGGAGAGTGGGAGCCCCTTGCCAGACCCTGCTGCTCCCATACCCCAAAGCAGCTACCAGCCTGATGACCGCGGCAGCACGAGCCAGAAAGGCAAGCCTCGAGCCAGGACTTCCTGTGAGACACTCCAGGACACAGGTGGTCTTGGGAGGAGCTGGGGAGGAGCAGATATTTCTGAACCTGTGAGTAATTTACTATGTTTATTAAGTGGTTATTGTAGGTTAAATAACCAACCCCAGCTTATTAAAAATCCTCCGGGATGATAATCGCTCCCGCATTTGTTCGCGCTGGCAGCAGAACTTGCCGTCCTGCTGGGAGCCGGTTTCCTTAATGACTCGGCAAGGGCCTTGTGCGGCAAGTGACTTCAGGAATCCTCATCTCCATCGCTCCTGACAGCTTTATGCTCCATAAATACTCGGAGATTATTAAAAACATATTTATTTAAGATGAACGGCTCTCCTGCAGATACAAATCTAAGCCGATAAGGCTCATAAGCCCACTTACAGTCTTCAATGACAGTATTTAAACACACCAACAGCTTTGCTTAAATTCCAGGTGCCCACCTCTAAGAGGAGACCTTGGCTGGGCTCCCATCAGTGGGGAACACTAGGGCACAGAGGCTGAGTCAGGCACAGACTGACTCAGGGTCATGCCACTGCAGGCAGAACTCTTCTCCATGGCAGCTCTGTCTTCTTAGGCCTCAGTTTCCTCATTATACCAATGGCTGTGATGACTTGCGTTAATTATCAATTTGACAAAAGTTGGGAGGTGAACCTCTTGGCCTGTATTCGGGGACACACCGTGAGAGTCGCTCTTCTCTAACAGAAACTCATTCTGTAAATGCCACCCTCCCCCCCCACCTCAGCCTGCTTTCCCTGACTGTCTGCCTTTCTCTGAGCTAAGCAGGCTTGTTTCTGCTTAGTATCTGGGATCAGACGCTATCTGCTGTGTTCAGGGTAATGTGTCCACAGACAGCTGTCCCCCTTTCTCATTACAGTTCATTACCAGAGTTTGAAGGGTGCCTTCCTGTTTCCTCTCCCTGGACCAAGGACAACCCTCACTCCCAATCTGGTGTCCAACAGGTTGGTCCCTGTGCACCAGAACTGAGCTGGGATGGGGTGGAGTTCAAGTTTAACTCTCACGTGTGACCAGAGGGCTGAGACAGCTGAGGCTGAGAGAATGCAGCCTGTGTCCTGCAGCCTGCCCTGCACCAGGCTCAGGAGCCCTTTAGACTTCAGTTCTGTTCATGCCAGTCCCTTCCGTGACCATGGCTTTTATGGCTTTTCAAAATGTGTTAAAATCTGTCAGGGGTCACCTTTGCTGGTTTTCAGAAAATGAGCTTTGCTATTTTAACCTTTTCATCCCGAGTTTAGACGTTTTTAGGAGAAGTTTGTTAGATCCCTCTTTAAATCCGACATTTTGATTGTGTTCCTGAGAGGCAGGGACAGGGTGAGGCTGGGGTATGTGGGCTGCAGTCGCCACCGTCGCTCTTAGCAGCTTCAGAGGAAGCTTCCTTTACTCTGAGTTACCTCTTGACATATGCTTCCTCTACCCACTTCCCCTCCTGACGGAGCAGCCAGGACAGTGGGTCACAGTGTAGGTGTCAGCACGGCTAGCTCTGCTGAAATGCATCCTCAGTAGACACAAATAGCATTGGGTTCAAGGCCCGCCTGAGGCTCCTCCCCCACCTAGCCCTGTTTACTCGGGAGATGGTTCTGTGTCCTCAGAGTTAGCTGTCTGCTGTGAGCAACTGCCATGTGTCTCCTTGCCCAGCCCCCGGCCTGAGCTGCCTGTGTGTAATCCTAGCGTGCTTGCATGGTCCCCTCACCCCTGAACAGGCACTCCCAGAGGTCTGTGCAATTCACTCTAACTCTGAAGTGCCTCTGACCTGCCACAGTTTTCTGCTGTAGTCCCACCCAAGGTCCCTGAGGTATGGCTAGCGTCACTTTGTTCTTTTTTTTGTTTTTTTTTCTTTTTCGAAGATGTTCTCTACATAACTCTGGCTGTCCTGGAACTCACAATATAAACCAGGCTGGTCTTGAACTCATAGATATCCACCTGCCTCTGCCTCCCTAATGGTGGGATTAAAGACATGAGCCACCAAGCCTGGCCAGTGTCACTGCTTGGGCAAAGTGACAGGTAGAGTGACCTCTGCCGCTGCCCTTTGCCTTTCTGACCCCTGTGACTTTGAGCTGTACCCAGGTGTCCCCTGTGAAACCCTGGCATGGGGCTTTCCTCTGGGGCTCTGGCTGATCTACAGGAGCTCCCTGTATGAGCCTTCTGGAACCCTCTGTGAGGCTGTCTTTGTTCCCAGTTCCCCCAGTGTGAGGGCACTCAGTCACCAGACGAGTCTAGGACTGGCTGTGAAACAGGTGGACACAAGCCCCAGCTGCAGACAGTCATCCATCATGTCAGCATGAGGACAGCAAGTTCTCAGTTCTTCCTCCCCTTCCAGGACAGGCTGGCCACTGGCTGCAGTTGTAATGGGATCGAGGTGAGTAGTCTGCCCCTGAGACGTGGAAGCCGCCTACCTACCCACCCACACACCCATCCTTCCTTATCATCCACTTGTTCATCTGTGGATCCATCTACACCACCCACCCATCCATGTAACCACCCATCTCTTCATCCTTTCCGTTATCAATCTACCTGTTCATCCATCTACCTGCCCACAATTCACTCATCTACCTGCCCACCCAGCCATCACCTGTCAGCCCCCCATACCATCCATTTGCTCTTAACCATCTGTAGCTGCTTGTCAAGCGCCTGTTGCGGGATATAAAGGTAAATAAACAGCTATAAGCACTCGTGCCTGTGGGCGCCCAATCCTGAAGGAACTAGCAGACGGCCCCGAGCTGTAACACACAGCAAGAAATGACAGCACTGTGGGGAAAATCAAAGCAGAGAAGGGGGTCAGGGTGGAGGGTAGGACTGAAACTTTAAATGGGCTGCCAAAAGAAGCTTCTCAGGCTACAAGAGAGAGTAGGGGCTGCTGATGAGCCTGGGAATGGGTGAAGGTGAAAGGGTGTCACTGCCATCCAGGAACCCAGGGACCATGGTGAGCCATGGGCCTGCATGGCAGGCTCTGACTTCAGGGGGGCCGGAGATGGCAAGTCAGGGCAGGCAGGTTGGGCAGACAGGGTGCAGGATGGTTGTGGATGGGAGCGGGGGTGAAGAAGTGGACAGGCTGCAGGTGCCCCATGAGGGTGAGGCTTATGAGAGTGGGGCAAGAAAGGCAGTCATCACAGACACTGAGTACCTGGCTGAGGTGAGCTCAAGTCAGGGGTGAGGGTAGAGATGACAGCCTGCTTCCCAGCAGGAGCTTCACTAGCAGCACTGGGAGTCAGGGGAAAGCCGTGTGTCAGGACTCCAGGCTAATAGAATGTATTAGAAATGACATTGCACTAGTTCTGATCCAAGGCCTCAAAAGACATGCTTATATCCCCACCCTGGAAACTCTGGGATCGGAGTGTGAAGAAGCCCAGGGTAGCTTCGGGAGCATAAGACCTAAAAGGAAGACTATTATCCCAGCTGAGAGCCACATGGGAGTCGACCCAAAAGAACTGCTGAATTCATCAGCCCAAATGGCCGACCATAGAATGGGAAGCCCAGGGAATAATGGTTAGTGGCTTCCTCCCTCCCTTCCTTCTTCCTTCCTTCCTCCTTCCTTCCTTCCTTTTGTTTTGTTGTTAATTTTACACAAGCTAACATCTTCTGGAGAGAGAAAGATCAGTTGAGGAAATGCTTCCCTCAAATTCCCTGTAGGCATGCTCATAAGGCATTTCGTGATTGACGACTGATGTGGGAGGGTCTAGTCTACCTCGGGTGATACCACCTTTGAGCTGGTGGCCCTAAGTGCTATAATAAAGCAGGATGAGCAAGCCATGAAAGCAAACCGGCAAGCAGCACTCCTATGTGGCTCCTGCTTCAGTTCCTGCCCTCACTTCCCTCAGTGATGGAGTGTGACCTCAGAGTTGTAAGCTGAAATAAACCCTTTCTCCCCAAGTTGCTTTTGGTCCTGGTGCTTTATCGCTGCAATAAAAACCTAACTGAAACAGTTGAGTGTGAACCCGTTGAAGCTTTGTAGGTATTTGTTAATGCAGAAAAGGCTAGCTGATAGATATAGCCACAAACTCACTGTTGCCGAAATGGCAACCTCCTCTCTGCCTGTCAAGCCCCCGCTGTCTTACGGTACCTGGACTCCCCATTACACTACAGCTGACTGAGTCTTTCCTGGGTCTGCTGCAGTCCTGAGCGCTTTTGCATCAGTTCACAGCACACGAGATGGGCACATGCAGCCCTCATACACACACAGACACGACCACATTCAGAGGTTCACACACGGACATGACCGCAACCCTCACACACCTGCAAACACACACCAAATCCTTACACGCAGATGAACATATACACAATGGTACACAAACGTGTGCAAACCCCCCTAGGAACATACGCTAACGCAACTGCTTGTATACACTCACAGGCCCCCACAGCACACACTGGCACACACACTCCCTGCTGTCATCCGGAAGCTCTTACAGTGCTCTCATGGGAACGCTTGTCTTCTGCTAAGATACAAGGCATCCCCAGAGAGCAGGGCTGGCTATTTGGACTCAGCATGCATCTCCAGGGCCTGGCAGGGGCCGAACATGCAGAAGCCATGAGGAGCTCCTGGCTGGCTGGCTGGAACCCCTTCGTCACACGGTTGTTAGAAAGAGTTGAATACTGACCCTCACTAGAGCAAGGCAGTGTTAACCACTCACTTCATAAGGCACCGTGGGTTCAGCTCGTGACGGGAGGTTCTTATTCATCCTCACCTGAGACCCTGAGATCTGGATCCTGTTTTAGAACCCCAGCTGGCTGGGAACGGGTCAGGTCTCCAGGCAGTAGCCTCCATTCCCCACAGTTGGCTCCCTGCCTCCCCACCCCCACCCCATCAAGACTGGTCTGGGGCCCTAGAGTCTGTCTCCTTTCACCTGTCAGCTCCCTCTGACATCCTCCTCTCTCCTCCCCTCCCCTTCTCACCTCCTCCCAGGAAATGTCACTATGACAACATTGATAAATATTTATAAAGGCAGCCGAGGAGATAGCGCACCAACAAACCAAATAAATAAGCACATTTTAAACTGCAATACTTGACAGTTGACTTCCAAGTGTGTGTGTGTGTATGTGTGTGTGTTCGTGCACATGCTATGGTTGTCGTACATATACGTATACATATACATATACATATACATATACATATACATATACATATAC